>NC_137221.1:11497021-11652021 GCF_949987685.1 Ammodytes marinus
AACTGGTGATTGTAGTGTGTGTGAGTGTGTGTTTGTGTGTGTGTAATGTGGTCCGTGACGGTATTAATGCAGAGTTGATGAAGAACCTGAATGCGGATTTAGTGAGGATTATTTTAACACATTTTAATTATTAAATGAACTAATCTTTATTTCCTAATTGTTCACACAAACAACATTGTAATATGATACAATTTAAAAGATTAATGTGATCCTATTCCAGTGGTTTTTGTGTGAAAGTTAGTGTATTTGATGCCTTTGCTGAAGGATTTGCCAGTGCATGTTTATTTGAGCGCTTAAGCATGTGTATGGTTTCAACTATTTGACTGAATTTGGTGAGGTTTTTAGACATATATATATAAGTAGACATATAAAAATATTTTTTTTTTATGTTTTCCCTTTCTGTGTGTGTGTGTGTGTGTGTGTGAGATCCACAAGGATCTTTTCTCTTTGACAACCTCTGTCTCCTGGCGGCCACTTTAATAATGATTAGTTACACAGTCTGCCACTGTGTGTGTATTCCACGTGTGAAACTTTGGCTCCCCATAACAGTTGAATGATTTATGTCTGAAGTTATAAATGCGATTTTTCACACACACACACACACACACACACACACACACACACTCACTCACACAGAGGCCCACGCGACACATAGCTGCTGACCACAATTTGCTCACCGCAGAATTTGAAAAAAGGGTTGACATCATCAGTGATGGTGAGAGTGAGAGAAAGAGAGAGAGAGAGAGAGAGAGAGAGAGAGAGAGAGAGAGAGAGAGAGAGAGAGAGACAGTGAGAGATCCATTTTTAAAAGGAGTTTTCTTAGACGTGACCACACACACATGGTATGCTCCACACACACACATTCACAGGCAGACAGACTGTGCTCTAAGGACCATAGCAGGGGAGCGGTGTGTGTGTGTGTGTGTGTGTGTGTGTGTGTGTGTGTGTGTGTGTATATATAAAGTTAAAATCCAGACAGTCATTCCAGAGGCCAGACTATTGAGTCTTATAAACTCTCAGGTCACAGATTATTGAAATAGCAGAAGAGATATATAGACTGCGCCTGTGTGTGTGTCTTCTGTTTCACTATTTAACTGAAACATCACAAATAGCTGAGACACAGAAATCCAGACTTGCATGTGTATGTATCCATGTGAATAAATGTCTATGATATCATGAAATAACACAGGTGTGTGTCTGTGTGTGTGTGTGTGTGTGTGTGTGTGTGTGTGTGTGTGTGTGTGTGTGTGTGTGTGTCTGTGTCTATGTATGTGTGTGTAAGTGTGTGTGTAAGATTTGTATGGAGTGTGTATGCCTGGATCAGTGTGTGTGTGTGTGTTGTAATACTGATTTATTTCAGCACCATTTACAGCCCCGTTGGGAACTTAACCAGCAACCTCCTGGCAGCTTTTTCATTGTTATAGCCTAAGACACACACAGACAGTCTATTGTGGAGGCTAATGTAACAGAATATACCTTGTTTTAACCCCGCTAACCTCCAGCAATTTGTGTGGGACTGCATGGACAGCCTAATGGCTTCAAACATTTACCTTGAGAGAAACGCTGTAACCTGCTTTTAAACTCCTCTCACCCACCTTTGGGCCTTGACGCAGATTTCAAAATAAAGTTTTTTTTTTAAACCGCCTGTTCCCTGGGTGTTCGCGTAGCCCTTTCAAGTTGTCTTAGCAGATTCAAACAGCTAGCTTTTGTCATGCTGAACAAGTCACAGTTGAGGGGG
The DNA here is from genome assembly GCF_949987685.1 of Ammodytes marinus. NCBI lineage: Eukaryota > Metazoa > Chordata > Actinopteri > Uranoscopiformes > Ammodytidae > Ammodytes > Ammodytes marinus. The sequence continues at coordinate 11,498,760 of NC_137221.1, forward strand.
AAAAAAGTGGATTTCTACCGCTCTCGGTTTCACTGTCTTTTTGTGTGTGCTGTAAAGTCAAAGAGCTAATTGAGCTTGAAAGCAGAAATTCAGCCGTTTCAAGTTTATAGACGAGCTGAAAGCGAATCTCCCTCGGTGAAGTGAGGAACTCTCTCCCCTCTCTCGGTTGTTTTGGAGGTGCACTTGGAACAGCAGTCTCAACCCCAATGTGTTCAGTAGCCAAACAGACTGTGGTTCTACTGGACAGCTACCAGTTTTGTGTTCACGTCTGTGTGTAACTGCTGTTAACCAGTGTTAGGCCTTTATTCCCCTAAGGGGTAAACGGCCCTCCTACAGAGTATTACACACACACACACACACACACACACACACACACACACACACACACACACACACACACACACACACACACACACACACACACACACACACACAGTGCTTCCCAGACCCTGTGCGGTGCAGTGATCCTATGTAGTTATTCCAGGTCAGACTTCTTCTAATATACTTTTTAATAAAGTGTGTGTGTGTGACGGATGCAGTTATCTTCTGGGGGTCTGTATAGTTTTCTTAAGTAGTGAGTCTCCCACTGTTTGTTCTTCTATCTGTGTTTTCTGCAGAGCCTGTGCAAACACTTTGCAGAATGTAGTTCTATATGATTTCTTTATTTACTGTTGGCGAATGAAAACATTCATATCTCAAAGAGTGACTTGATGTATAAAAATGAAAGGTGTAGTGATTTGCAGGTCTCCACAGCTCAGTACTTGCAATAACAAATGCAAATGTGAAGGAATATTCTAATGTGCAATTAGAAAATTTTCTCTGAAGTGAAAGTAAACGGCAGCCTTGGCTTACACACACACACACACACACACACACACACACACACACACACACACACACACACACACACACACAAAGACACGCAAGCAGACACATAAGTGACACGATTTGAACCTCTCCTTTTTGTTGTTGAAAATATGTCACCGCCAATGTTCAATGAAGAGACGTTCACCCGTCAGTCATGTAGAGCGATTGAAACGGTTGGGTTATCAGCAGTCACACCTGCGCGGCACACACACACACACACACACACACACACACACACACACACACACACACACACACACACACACACACACACACACACACACACACACACACACACACACACACACACACACACACACACACACACACACACACACACACACACACACACACACACACACACACACTGACAAACACATCAAGGGTCGTGTAAGAGTCGTAGAGAAACAGGTCGAGAAAGAGACAGCAACAGAGAGGAAGTGTGGGAAAATGGTATGAGGGTGGTCGGGAGCAAAAGATTAATTGAGAGGGCTGGATGACAGATGGACAGATAGGGAGAGAAGCAGGGAGGGAGAGTGAGAGAAGTTGCAGAGAGAAGCGTGAAAGTGTGAAGGAGTTTAAAACAGAGGGAGGGAGTCTAATAACGAGAGAGAGAGAGAGAGAGGGAGGTATTGAAATGTGAACCTCTGATTAAGTTTGACATTTAAGATGACATGTTTTGCATGCTGTTAGCCCATTACAAATGAGTCCTACACTCTGGGAGAGAGTGTGTTTGAATGTGAGTCTATACGAGTGTGTGTGTGTGTGTGTGTGTGTGTGTGTGTGTGTGTGTGTGTGTGTGTGTGTGTGTGTGTGTGTGTGTGTGTGTGTGTGTGTGTGTGTGTGTGTGTGTGTGTGTGTGTGTGTGTGTGTGTGTGTGTGTGTGTGTGTGTGTGTGTGTGTGTGTGTGTGTGTGTGTGTGTGTGATTTGCTTGATCTGTGGCAGGAGTGGATTGGGCCCCTGCTACACAACAGATGAGGTGTGTGTGTGTGTGTCTTTCTCTTCTGGCATTGATTAGGGGCCTGGCAGGCAACTGAAAGCTTTTAGTCTTAAAATGGCAGGTGGACTCACGGTGATTTTAATGTTGTCCCCCCGCCATCTTCAATTGGACTCCTGCTTCTGCAAAATCAATTGCAAGCTGTTTCTGGTCCACCGAAAGCAGACGTGCTCCCTTCATTCACCCCCCCTTGTTTCTGGAAGAGGCCAGACATACCCACTCTCCAATTCAGCGCCTCGAAAACCAAGCCCCCCCCCCCCCCCAAAAAAAACAGCAACGTGCACGTGTGGACAATTCCTATTATTGTCCCACCGCTCTTAATAGTCTGGGTTTCATGGCCTGATCTGTTTTGTCTGTTTTGCGGGGTACTAAGACTCGTCACGTGCGCACACACTTCCATTACATTTTTTTTTCAGCTGCTTCTCGTTCACCGACACCACGTAACCCCGGAGCTACAAGCCCATTTCAGCGTGACTCCCATTTTGTGCATCAGTGGCCTTCCCCGAGAAGTAATAATCTGTGACATTTTCCATCTAAATAAATGAGTGCAGAGCGATCCAACGCCGTCATGAAAAAGCTCAAAACGTTTTGAGACAATAACAACAACAGCTGGCGTGTGCCAGAATTCTTTATTATTTTGTTACGAACATGAAGTGAAGCATTTTTTATTGTTTTTTGGCATCAACTTCAATGATACTTTTTTGAATGAGTGAGTGGAGAAACAGTTTTGGATCATGGTTCATACCCCAATGCCTGAACATATTAAAGCTGCACATGCAATGATTTATTTAATGCAAAATCCATTGGAAATGCCTTTTTTTAAATGACAGGTTAATCATTTTATTATTTTTCAAGCAAAAAATATTGCTAAATATTTGGTGATACCGACTCTTAAATATAAGAATTTTGAATTTCTCTGACTTACATATAGTGAACAGGTAAACAGAAAATTGTTGGGTTTTGAAATGTCGCTCAACAACAAACAAACCATCAACTTTGTACTATTTTCTGACTTTATAGAGCAATTATCTAAACAAATTATATAAAAAACAAAGTAATTCAGTCAATTAGATTTGACTGGTTGATAAGTTTGTTTCTAAACAATGAATAGAGCTCTTTACAGATTGCCACTTCCATTTGGCACACTGCTATATAAAGTGAGCTACACACACACTTTACAAATGGTCATCCTACAAGTCAAGTTAATCTAAGACTGAAATTTGAATTCCTGCTCACACATCCGGCCCCCTCATTAAAGGGGGAATGTTGAATTATGTGATGAAGTCAATTTGCTCTCACATTAATTCAACTAATTTAAGTATTCTCCACTTGTGGTGGTGAATCCATTAAATTTAGTCAGCAGCGTGCCATTTGGCAAGGACAGACCCCCCCCCCCCCACCCGTCACACACACACACACACACACACACACACACACACACACACACACACACACACACACTCACTCACACTCGCTTTCTAAAAGTTTGCCGTCAGAGAAGAACTTAGAGGACGACATCTGGGGAAATAATGGTTTTAATACATCAGTCAAAATAAACCAGGAACCTCGCTGTGGGTTTTCAGGATTGGTTTAAATCAACCAAGCTTTTTATGCTGCGAGCCATTTGAGGGGCAAACCAGCTGGACGCCCAAGCACATGTGTTAGTCCGTTTTAGGGTTTGGGGACAAATTAGACCCCCAAATCTGCTGAAAATATTGAAATAATGTTATACTTTTGCTGTGCCACAGGCACTTTGAAAGCTGTGGAGAGGTTGTCTATGAAATGCGCCCCTCTAGGAGTCCCACCGTGGCTCAAAAAAACACTGTGCAACTTTGACAAGTTTTTAAAGTCATTGTTATAATAGTCATCCACCTTTTAGGGATGCTGCATATTTGTATGTGGAGCTCATCTGCTTTCTTCCCCTCATGCCTTTTTTTTCTTTCCCTCTGTGCTCTCGCTTTCTTTGCTCCTATTTCTCGCTATCCATTCCCCAGACAATCTCTTTTTCTCTTTTTGTCCCTCGCTCACAAACAAGTCGTCACCTTCTTTCTCTCTGCTCTATCCCTCCCCCTCTTAAACATATAGTAATCCTCAGTCACCCCAACACTACTCCATACATCTACTGATCTTTTCAAAAAACGTACAAAAGATACACTGAGTCAGAGGAGAGGGAGAGATGGCAGCACAAGAAAAGAAGTAGGTACAGATGAAATGTAGGGACAGAGACAATAACACAGGGAGGATGAATGACGCAGATCAAGGGAGAGAGAGAGAGAGAGAGAGAGAGAGAGAGAGAGAAGCTTGAGCGAGATCCCCGCGTAACAAGACCTTGCCTTCAGCGTTATTTCTTCATATGTTGCGCATTAATCCTTTTGTTTATTGAAGATGCTGGGAGATGCCAACTCAAGCTGTCCCACGGGAAAGTGGAAGAGAGCATGCAGCGCTATCTGAGGGCAACAGGAATGTGGGGCCTGTGTGTGTGTGTGTGTGTGTGTGTGTGTGTGTGTGTGTGTGTGTGCGCGTGCGCGTGTGCGTGTGCGTGTGCGTGTGCGTGTGCGTGTGCGTGTGCGTGTGTGTGTGTGTGTGTTTTAAGATCCAGCATCAAACCCCATCCATTACAGCGCCTTAACATGCATTTAGAGAATTAGCTTGGGAGTCATGGGGTGCGAATGGTTTTGAAATGTGACGGTGGAAATCTATTTTCCCCATTAGTGAGATCCGATTTCTGAATGAAGAAGGGCTTTTTGTGATCTCTTATATACGAGTATCCGAGTTTAGCAGTCATCTGTTGTCACGTGATAATCCACTTAGTTGTTGTTGAGTTTAAAAGGTGCCACGAGGAACTTTGAAATATTTCTAAAACGGTCTAATTTTTCCTCTGATGATCATGAATGACCTGTAACAGCTAAACGAGACCATCAGTGCAAACAATGCCATTTTTATATTTTTTCTTGATGTCTGGGGTATACGCTCACCCAGCCACTATACAGCTGGAGTAGTACAAAACACTACTGCTTTTGTCCAAAGGGGGTGCAAGAATGAACACAAGCTGAAAGTTCCTCGGAGCACCTTTAACTTCACTCAACTTGAATGTTACTTTTAGAACTTTTTGGTTTTTAGCATTACCTAACAGCAAACTTTGCATTCTCCAAAAGGGTTCTCCTTACCTTAGCCAAGACATATGCTACGGAAAACATCCCACACCCCTCTCTCCGAACATCTTTCAACAGATGTCTTTTGGGGCGATTATTGGCAATTTCAGATAAAAAGCCTCACTGGCATTGAGGGCTAATTGTACTTGATGGAAATGATTAACTGTCACATTTATCCCAAGCTGTGGTATTGAGGCCTTTGTGGTGTATAGGGTCTAATTGTAGCTAGTAGCAGTAGTTGTTATGTGGTATGTTGTGGTGGCTTGTGCCTAATTGTAGTTGATAGTAATGGTTCCAGCCTGTGTATACAGCCCGAAGCAGACAAAAGGCTGTGCTGCGACATCTAGAGACACACACACACACACACACACACACACACACACACACACACACACACAGACACAGACACACACACAGACATACGGTACAGCCTTCAAACACACACTTTTTCTTGGCCACATCCTGGAGCATCCAAGTAGCACGCCAGAACTATGCAAATAAGTTATGCGTTGCCAATATAAATAAAAGAATGGGCGACCCCGTTACTATTTCTCGTTGCTGTTCCGTTCATTTCACGCATCACCAAAATCACTCGCAATTTTCTTATTATCGAATCGATTAAATTTCTTAGTCACCGCGTAAATCGTAGGGGGCAGATGGAAACGCACTTAGGTCAGTCAGTGCTTCTTAGGTCGGGATTTGAGTTTCATTGCTTAACCACGACGATCTGTAGTTTTCCACTGTGTGTATGTATGTGTGTGTGCATGAATGATGAATTCTAACTGGGTGTGGTGAACATCAGATGAGATTTTCCTCTGCTCCCTGCACTCACACACACACACACACACACACACACACACACACACACACACACACACACACACACACACACACACACACACACACACACACACACACACACACACACACACACACACACACACACACACACACACACACACACACACACACACACACACAGTGAGTGCCAGGGCTGGTCTAGGCGTGGGCCCTAAATTGCTTTAGTTAAATAGTTGTATGGTAGGGAAAGAGAGAAAAAAAAGGTTAAAATACTAGAAAGGCCATCAGGAGAAAATTGGATCCAACAAAGAAATCAGCCCTTTGTCTGTCATTTTCCTTCTATTTCTCTATGTTTAAGTGTGTGTGTGTGTGTGTGTGTGTGTGAGTGTGTCTCTCTCTCTCCCTCTCTTTTCTTCCTGAGCCAATACATTACAGTACAGGGTGGTTAAAATATGTTCCTTTTTAATATGTTTATTTGTATCTACAGTTGTTTGTTTATGCTCATCTGATTCTCTGTTTTCAACTCCAATCCCTTTCATCTTCTCTCTCTTCAGAAGTGCTTGTGTGTGTGTGTGTGTGTGTGTGTGTGTGTGTGTGTGTGCAAATTCTCTCACGCATTAACTGTTTGCTATCAGCAAATAACAATAAGCGTCTATCTCCAGCACCCACAGAGAGTTAGTCACGGGGTCGCACACATGCTATCTTGCTTCAACACATATCATCAAAAAGGCATTACTCACACGCACAATCTCTCTCCCTGCTCATATTGCATCAATCTAAAAGTGATCACTGACCGTGTTTATTACCAAACACACACACACACACACACACACACACACACACACACACACACACACACACACACACACACACACACAAATGCATATTACAACAGCCTATGGGTCAATGGGTTGACTGTGTTTACGACTGAATATGAACTGAGCGAACCACAAATAAACACAACGCTCACATGCGCGCACTTCGCTCAGGAGGACACACACACACACACACACACACACACACGGTATCTCTCTGTGTTGACTGTTGTGAACAGAACGACCACAATTGTTCTCTTTTCAAACAAAAGAAACATTATGGTTTAACATAAAACACATGCTTGGTTATTTGATGGCTTTGTATAGTGATTATAAGGGGAGGAAGGGGAGGGACAGAGGGAGGGTATAGAGGGGCAGGAACTGAAATAAATAGGAATGATGGAATTACTCACATTATTGCTGCAATTACTCTTGCATGTGAAAGAGAATAATAGAGAATTAAAGAAAATTATTGAAATGCAAGAGAATATGCCTTGATAAGTGCTTTTTTTGGGCGGGGAGGCATTTGGCACTTATTGTAAATGAGCGTGGAATGAGTTGGAGAAGCAGATGAAAAAAAGAAATGATCAGAGAAGAGATAGAGGGAACCGAAAGGACAGAACAGGAGGAGGTGGCGCAGATAGACCAGGAGAGACAGTGAGAGATGAGAGAAAGATAAGTAAGGAGCCAGGAAATGAATGGAAGGCAGAAAGAAGAGATGCAAGAAAGAAAAAAGAAAGAAAGAAAGAAAGAGAGAAAGAGAGAAAAGTTTAGAGGGCTTGAGGGGATGAATGGCCTCTCTCATCCATCTTTCTGATACGGGGTGTTTGGTTTGATGTGGTTGTCTGTTGGCCATTCTCCCTGTCTCTCTTTCTCTCTGTCTCCCCCACTTCTCTCTCTCTCTCTCTCTCTCTCTCTCTCTCTCTCTCTCCGTGCCTCACTCTTTCTCTCCACCACTCATCCCTCCCCTCCTCCCTTGCGCTCCCTCGCTTCTCTGATATGGTTCGAGTTTTGATGTGGTCGAGTGTTGAAGATTCTCACGGATGGTTTCTATAACGATAAAAAGATTCACTCCCTGGGTTTTAAAAAAAAGAAAAAGAAGGGGGAAAAAAAAGAGTTGCACTTAAGGATGCGATGAAGATCCCAACACACCGCCCTCACGCTGAAAAAAATAAATCTCTCACAGCTGAGATGTTTCTGATTTGTCTTGTCTGTTTCTCTTTGACGGGGTTTGCGGTCGCGGATCGTCACAGATTTTGCCGTTCAAAGAAGTTTTATAAATTGAATCAAAGCTCTTCTGTACACATACATCATTGTCAAGAAAAATTATATCTCTGCGCGTGCGTGCGTGCGTGCATGTAATCCACAGTACTATTATTTTTGAGCCCCGCACCTTGTATCTCTTAGTGTTTTTGATTTTGAGGGATTGGGGGAAAATCTGCTTGATGTTTTCATCCTTCATGTATGGATAAAACACACATGGGTCCACAAGCTTTGGTTCATGTCAACGTTAAAGGTGGAGTCAGCAATTCTGGAGAACACTTGTTTTCAAAATCACTTTATATCAAAATCAGTGAATGTTAACTTTTATTTAGACAGGGAAATCGGAATAAATCTCCTCACCATCTGCTACTAGTCCGTAATGTGGGTGTGCTTTTTTCAGTGCACCCACAGTAGGCACCATTTTCAAGGTGCAGCTTCAGGGGAGGGGGATTTGTTTACATTTTCAGAGCTTGCAGTTAGTTTACAAAACATTTTCTCAACATTTTATTCTTAGTATTGAATAATTCAAAAGTAAATCATTTTGATGCACTTTGAACTGAAGTTAAGACTAGAATATCTTCAAAAGCAAAGCTGTTTGGAAAGTTTGTTTGGTCAGACAAATTACCTTAGAAAATGTTCACTTCTCTGACACACCCAAAGTAACACCTTTAAGGAACTAAAATAACAGTTTCTGCCCCTGTCTCCTTTCTCTCCTCTCAGAGATGGTGAGGAAGAAGAATCCCCCTATCCGGAGCGTGGGAGGAGAGGAGGAGGAGGAAGAGGAGGGGAGGAGGAGGGGAGAGGAGGAAGAGGAGGGTGAGGAGGAGGGCAGGGTGGGGGCCGAGGCCGAGCGCATCAACCGGCCGTCCGAACCCGAGTCCTCCGACCGTATCCACGGCGACGGAGAACAGGGGGATGAGGAGGAGGTAGAGAGCGAGTGCGTGTCGTCGTCTGTCTCCCCTTCCTCCCTCTACGGCCATGAGGAGAGAGTGGGGAGGAGAGGAGGAGGAGGAGGAGGAGGAGGAGGAGGAGGGGGGAGGGCCAAACAGGGTGGGGCCACGGCTTTGACGGACAGGCCCGAGAGCCAATCGGATGCCGAGGACGGGGACAGGGAGAAGGGCTCATCAGAGGAAGGAGAGAGGCAGAGGGAGAGAGACAGACAGGGCCAGGCACCAGATCACCAGCGCTCCACTCCTCTCCTGCTCCACCACCACCTCCTCCTCAGTCATCACGCCAGCAGACAGGAAGCAGGGGGGGAGGAGTCAACCACAGACACGCCTCCCATGTCGGCTAGCCCCTCCCCCAAGCTCCAGGACTTCAAGTGCAACGTGTGCGGCTACGGCTACTACGGCAACGACCCCGCCGACCTTGTCAAGCACTTCAGGAAGTATCACCTGGGCCTGCACAACCGCACCCGACAGGACGCCGCCCTCGACACGCACATCCTGGCTCTTCACAACATGGCCCCCCAACAACACACACCTCTGGGTAACAAAAAGAAAAAGAGTCTGCTAAATGTGGTGTACTTGTGTTATGTTGTTGCTTATTGTTGTAAAGTAGTAGTGAAGAGAGAATGCCATGGATCCTCTCAAGTGCATGATATAAGCATGGAACACACACTGGCGCTGGAAGTGTGCAGAACACAAAATCTGAACCAAAACAGGAGGAAATTCATGTTCATTCATTCAGTGTGTACACTCATTGGTTAAACACTACTGCATTGTGAGAAGGAAGTTCATTGAATTTCGAGAAAAAAAACTGTAGCTGTCGTAAGAAGCCTTAAAAACAAGGCATACAAACTCATATTTTTTTCATGAAGCCTTGATTTCATTACATTGTAAAAAAGGCACATTCTTTTAAAAAGTTTGTAAAGTTTGTTTTTCAAACCTGAAAGAAAAGATGCAAAGGCTGCCTGTACTGATTTTTTTGCATCAATAACAACTTGTTGGTCATCCGTCTTGAGGTTTTCCTTCCTCCCAGAAGTCCGACATGTGCTTACATTGCTATGCCTCGGGCAGCCCTGACCCCTGTTTGTTTATCTGACCCACCCCCCCATCCCTCCTTGTATTTCTGCTCCCAGATGTACAGACAGGGCAGGGCCAGAGAAACCAAGCCAAAGAGTTGGGCAAGACCAGACCAGACATACACAATCAACAGCACAGGACGGTGATGGTGAACGGCACATATGACATCCAGGTAAGCACTTGCCACTGTCACAGAAAAAGCAAATAGATAGATTCAACCCATATATCCACATGTACCTTGAAAGTAAAAATAAACCACAAAAGCTGTGTACACAAAGAGGCGGCCATAGTGCCAATATGTCCCGGATGAGTAACACATAATAAAAAAAGAAGCTGCATGTCATATGGTGTGACAGCATTTAGAGGGTGCGTGGAACGAAGACTGAATAAACTTCATATAAACTTTGGTTTATAGCGTCCTGTAATCACCTCCTCAGTCCAATAAAAAAAAAGAAGGCTGCGATATTAAATGTCCGAATTCTGTTTTCGCAATCCTTCTTCAGTAATCGCTCCTGAAAAAGTACAACATAACATAATGTTACTAAAGTGTTCCCCTTAGGGCAGTTGCTCTGACCCCTTATTTAGTTATATCTATTGATCTTTTCCTGCGACGATACCACTTTCTCAGATTTGGTGAATCTGGTCAGCATCACAAGTAACTGCAAAAAAGCTCCAATAAGAAATTGAGATAAAATAGTTTCCTTTTTTAAGGCAATTTTTACTTGTTGGAACTTGAACTTTCAGTTGTCAACCTTTTGCATTCGTTCTGTTTACTTTTAGCTAGAGCATTGTAACTTGAAACAGTACACAGGAGATCTACTGATGTAGATAGAATGCAGTACTAAATCATCTGCTTTTGCTATACTTTGTTGCATTTGTTTGTCATGAACAAAAACAGGGTGACATTTCTGTTAAAGAAACGTCTGAAAAACATTAACATTATCATTCACTGGGTAGAGGTGATATTACCCACTTCATTTCTAGACAGTAATTAACATTAAACGACTAAAGTATTCACATTGCAATAGCAACCTGACATCAGGAACAGTTTTTAGAAATGAATACCAGTTGGAAACTTTGATCCAAAACAGGTAACATAGTGATTCAGTTAACAATTCACTATATGGATTTTTCTTGTTGTCATATGTCAATCTAGAACACCTTTAACTGAATTGACTCGTTGATTGGGTAGAACAATCTGCATCTGATGTGTAGCATAGTGTGCCTGTGATTTGGACAGTTAGGTGTTGTGTTATTACATTTGATAGACTGACAGATGAGTAGACACTGAAAGGGAGACAAATTGAGAACCAGGCGGACGGACCACAAATATGTGAACATGCATTCTCGAGCACACAGAGACAGATACACAGCCTGCTTGACAAATCACCTACATGCAATGCATGTTATGCACACACAGACATAAACACATGCACTGCAGGCCTTGCATTTTATCATTGCTGTGCCACTCACTTGAACTTGAGCAGCACGTTGTTAAGCTCTGGTTATTTTTAAACATACTACTATACAGATGAACCTGATTGGATTTCATTCATAGGCATTGTGGTTTGAATGATGGTTAATAAATGCATATCCTGCTAACGTCATTTTTAGCGTGTTTGTTTTCAAAAACACGGGCTAATATCTATGTGAGTTGCTGAGAAAGTGGCATAAATGTCTCCCGTATGCTTAAAGATGATTGCCTTTTTTAAACCTCTTAATTATACACCATCAGAGAACATAAAAAAAGTGGAAAGTAATTTGCACCTGGACATCTACAGATCAGCCAGTCAGTTTGAGGAGAAGAAATGTCCTCACTGATTTTGTTTTATTTCAACTTATTAACTTTAATTCAAAGGTTACTAATCAGTGAAATCAACAGCTGAAGACTGATTAGAATGAAAGAAACTGCCAAGTCTCAGCTTAACATTGTTCATAGTTTACAGTCCATGTTATAGTACAGTAGGGACATTTACATTGACTGATATATTTGCTGTGGAACCGCCTTTTTTCTTCCTTTTTTCTTTTACCTTATGCGAGAACACATAATATATGCTTATGCTTGAATGTCAAGATTTAACATTAGCTTTTTAGTGGCAGGCAGGTAGCAGAATAGGCAGTTTTTCATTTCTGAAATGAACTTTGGATGTGAAGTGTCAGGCTGACAGACACTCCGATTCATAAATGAAATGGTCATTACTTGAACATTCAGTGTGTCGCAGGAAAATGAATCAGCAATATTGATAATTGTCGCATAACTGAAAAGCATTTCTGTCCTCCTCATCCACTTTAATGAATACATTTACTTGCAGTTTGATATTTCAAGTGTCATGACGAGTGCAATGTGTTCTGTCCACAATCTTGCGGCTCGTTCATCAAAGCTATTCATTCCATATTAACTAATGGCTGTCATTTTCCTTTTAAAAGTCGGCCCCTTTTTCAACAGCCACTCTGCTAATCAACACATAATTTTCCCTCCGCTGACCATAAAAGCTGAGGTCAATTGTGCCCATTCAATATAATTACAGCCTCCAATTAGAGCATAACATAGTTTTAATATTCATATTTCATGAAATACTTTTTTTCCTTTTTTTTAATGGGTGGTACACATTAATTATGATTTTTAGAAAATACGCTTTTAAATTGTAATTTTATTAATTGTTTCCGCATTGGGACTCTTCCAGTTTGAGTAAAAAACTGGGTCAAGGATTTGAACCTTGAATATGCAGCAACAGTAGAGTTTTGTCTGGAAGTTTTAAACAAGATGATCTAATAAACGTGTGTGTGTGAGTGTGTGTGTGTGTGTGTGTGTGTGTGTGTGAGGAATAGTCGTATCATTTCACTTAAACCAGGAGTCTGTAATGGCCGTAAGTCACGTAATGGACACACACACACACACACACCGACACACACAGAGTCAGAAATAGAAAATCCAGTGGGCTTAGGTCGTCATTATTAAGAAAAAGTGAAAGTATTACAGAAAGAAAAACACGAATGAAAGGGGTCTCTATTCTCGCCATCCCTCACTTGCTTTTTCTCTCTCTCTCTCCCGCCCACGTTTGGAAAATTCCATGTTGTCATTTGCTAAGACGAGATGCCCTGTCAACCAATGGGATTTCGGGAGAAATGACTCGCGCAGTATAGAGGGACAGGGCAGAGAGCGAAAGAAAGAGAGAGAGAGAGAGAGAGAGAGAAATGGAGGAAGGAAGGGGAGAAGGGAGTGGAGGGGACAGACCGAGTTAACCAGTGGTTATAATCGGCTGTTAGGCAGTGTAATGAAACAGCTGTCAGACACATTTAACTTTCTTTCTCTGTCTCTCCATTCTCCAGTTGTCTCGCACACCATCCGTCTTTGTCTCTTCTTTCTCTCTCTCTCTCTCTCTCTCTCTCTCTCTCTCTCTCTCTCTCTCTCTCTCTCTCTCTCTCTTACCCTAACTACCTTTTTTTTCTCACTTCTCAATTTACTTTTCCATCTTTCACCTCTTTCTTTTTTCTCTCCTTTCTCTATCCCTCAACATTTTTTTTGGTCTCCTACTGTCTATTCTGCCTTTTTTTGTTTGTTGGCTCTTCTCTACTTGCCTGGGCAGGGTATGTGGTACGCGATGATTAAATAATTGCTGTTGTGAGATCACACACAGTAATGGATCTCATTTAGCCTTCCGAATGTATTCTCTTCAAATGAAGCTAAAATGTACACTTCTTTTTTTCTTCTTTTGATATAATGCTCTGTTTTTTTGGGACATTGTCTAAATGTTCCATATTCCCGTCTCGTCTGCCCTTTTGTCTGAGACTTTTACATTTCTGTGCTCAGGCCAGAGCTGTTGAATTAAGTTCCTTGAATATGAATTCTTCTTCATTGTCTTCTCCTCTAAGAAAAATAGACAGTGAGGGGGATTAGTGACCATATTTTAATTACAATTCTGTCTCATGTTGAAGTTTAAGTTCAGGCTTAAGTACCGTTGATCTTGATGATCCCTTGATGAATTTGATTAATTGATGTGAAAATTCATCGCAGGGAATACAGTTGGGTTTGTGTTGTAAAATACGATTCAAATTTCTCTCGTCTTTTTTCCGCTTGCCAACAGGTGACACTGGGCGGCACGCTGATCGGGATTGGCCGGAAGACCTCGGACTGCCAGGGGAATACCAAGTACTTTCGCTGCAAATTCTGCAACTTCACGTACATGGGCAGCAACTCCTTAGAACTCGAACAGCACTTCCTGTCCTCGCACCCCAACAAGGTCAAAACCCCGCCCACCACGCCTCTGCTGGCCATCAATAATAATAACAACGTAGCAACGCACAGCGACAACCAGGCCAAGGAAAGGAGTCAGCTGTTGGTGGACGGGGCTGAGCGGGTGGCCGTGAGAGCGGAAGATGACACGTTGGTGGGTTACTCCATCCAGGTCAGGGGGAGTCCCTCTTCTGATTCGTCGGGCTGGACGGAGGGGGCGGGCCTAGGCGGCTTACAGGCCTATCACTGGTGTAAGTTTTGCAGCTGGAGCTGCGAGTGGTCGGGCGGCTCGGCCAAGCTACTGGAGCACTACGAACAGAGACACAGAATGAGCGCGGGAGGTACAATGAGCCCCAACAACTCCACCAACATGGACAGAGAGAGACAGAGAGGAGGAGGGAGAGAGGGAGGAGAGAGAGAACACATCATGGCGTCCAAAAGCCGCAAAGATCCATCATCCAACTCGTCCGGCGCCGGCCAAGGTAATGAAATGGGGGAGAAAGTATGGTGAAATGTGATAGTGAATTACTTTTTGTTTTTTTACTCAGTTGAAGACATAGCTACGTTTTAATGGAGCTCAAGATTTATGGTTAAAGTGTGAATTAATTAAATGGCTTTCTTAATGATTTTTCTTCTGCTTCCTAGTATCATGACGCTGCAAGGTTTTTCCTTTCTATTCCTAGAAACTCTGATACTGCCGGACGTTACTTATTAGCTTTTGCTGCCAGTACTATACTAATACTGCTTGAAGTTTTTTAGTTTTTTCATTATTTCTAGTGTTCTGATCCTACTTGACCCTCTTTGTTTGGTTTCCTTTGATTATCAATTCTATCCTGACACAGTTGAAACCCCTTTTAGAATATCCGACACCTCGCAGTTTTTCCACTCCATAAACCAAACCGCTGTCATATAAAAGGTGCAGTCAGTGCTTCTGGAGAACGTTTGTTAGAGATATTCATTGATTTTGACAACAAAGCGTTGATCTCCAGATTCACTTTTTTTTTTGAACAGACCTTTCCCCTCTTGTTTTTCCTCTGCTCCTAGGCGACCCCAACAGCAGTGATTCTGAAGCAGTGGTGACCAGTTATAACTGTCAGTTGTGTGACTTCCGGTACTCGATGGCCCACAGTGCGGACGTGATCGTGGTGGCGCCATTACTCCTGCACTACCAGCACAACCACTCCATCCACCGCTGCTGCATTCAGCACTGCATGTACTGTCCACAGGGGCTCTGCCAGCCACACAAACACCTGGGGGAGGTGAGACACTAAAAAGAAATATTTGAAAAGGTTTTATTCGTTTGGTGTTTTTGCCTTGTTTGCTCGCCCAATTAGACCAAAGATGAGCAAGCGGTAAACAAAATGCGATATGTGAACGAGCGGTATATGAAGTTAATTGCTCCCAATTTCCAGCCCCTATTTAAAATTCCCTTGCTCTCTCTCCTCAATCCACCCACACACACGTGCCACACTCCCCCCTCCCCCCCAACCCTCTCCTCCTTTGTTGACAGCTGCCAAACCGTGGCGTTTGCAGCTGTTCAAAAAATGCAACAAAAAAAAAGAAAAAAGGATGGTTAAGAGCCAGAATGTTTTGGGGGCTGGCATCATTCAGTTAATGATGAGCATTTTTTTTTTGCTGGCACCCCTTTGATGTCAACCTGAACAGACGAACACATAATTTGTGTGTGAGAGGTACAGCAGGAGTAAACAACCTCCTAAATTCAAAACTTCACCGTACATGCAGTGTTTTTTTCTAGCTTCCACAGGCTCATGCATTTAACCAAATGTGTTATTTTTATTTATTTTTTTTTAAATAAGGTGTCTCACCCCTTCGCTTGCAAGAAGCCCACCTGCTCCAAATGCTTTTCCAAGTTTCCTCAATCCACCAAACAGCAGGACGCCGTGGGTTCAAAACCTTCCACCGCCACCAACTCACCTAGCGTGACCCCCCCTAACCCCAGAGGTGATCCCAGTGTTGTCTCGGGATCCACGTTCTACTCCTCTAGCCCTGCCCATCCTGTTGTTACTCAAGGTATTTCAAAGGCATACTTCATCTTGCAGACTTGTGTCACAATGTGTCAATGCGTTTAACACATTAAAGTCACTTTTAAGTCAGCGCTTGTTGTCAAAATCACTTACTGTCAAAAGCTGTCAACATCTCCTCATGATCTGCTACGTGTCCGCACTTTTTTCAGTGCACACACAATACAGACAGGTAGCGGATCGTGAGGAGATATTCACTGATTTTTAACAAGCTTTCTCCAGAATGGCTGACTCCACCTTATATTCTTTCTTTGTGTCTTGCTCCTAAATTTCTTTTTCTTTTTCTTCCCGATCCCAGGCGTCACCCACTTGTGTGATCAGTGTGCGTTCGCCACCACCGACATCGATGTGTTGCTGCACCACTACGAGAGCTGCCACAGCCTGATCAACCTAAAGGGGGCACTGCCACACGTCAAGGCTGAGGACGAGGCCGGGGGCGACAAGGAAGGGGGGAGAGGAGGAGAGAGGGAGTTCTCTTGTACAAAGTGTCACTTCATCACTGAAGTGGAGGAGGAGATTTTTAGACACTACAGGTAAGAGAGAGATGGGATAGAGATGACAACTATTAAACTAGCCTTCATTATGAGTAATTAAGATAACTTAACTTAAAAAAAAGAAACATGGTGGTAGGATGGCCTAGACAGGAAAGAGGTCCCGACTAGTAACCATGAGGTCGCTGGTTCGATCCCTGGCACTGGACATGAGGGTGTTATTTGTAAAACTAGTGGTGGTTGGTATTACGTCTTCGGTGCCCACCCATCTCTACCATTGTGTCCTTGAGCAAGGCACTTAACCCCAAACTGCTCCAGGGGTGCTGTACTATGTCTGGCTGACCCTGAAGTGTGGTAACTTGAGAGGGGGTATGCGAATAGACAAATTTCAATGTGCCTTGTGTAAATTGACTAATAAAGATAACTTAACTTAACTATATATTATTTATGTGAAGAAAGTCATTATGTAAAACTAATATTATTAGGAATGAAGAAATCTTCTCAGAGTGGCCTTACGAGCCACATTATCTAAAACTGTTGATTCTCTGTCATTTGTTCCTTGGCTCACTGAGTGACATCAAGTGATTACATACTGTAGCTGTGATTTAGTCTTGTGCAAAGGGTCATTATTCCAGTTAGAGTCTATGACTAAATGTTCCAGTCACTGGATGACAGCATGTATCAAGAAAAAAACATTTCCATTCTCAAGTCAGGGATATGATGAAGTATTGTTCGTGCCGGGATTCAAACTCCAATGTTTACACCCAATTACCCAGAAAATGTGGACTGAGCAACCTCTTATTTTAATAAAATTATACACTTAATAAATACATTAGACGTTCAACTGGAAAGAGACTCTTTCAATATGGGTCTCACCATATTTTTTATGAACCTCACTTCACAAAAATCCAGCAAAGAATTGTCATATGAGTGCAATATTTATTGTAGGA
Organism: Ammodytes marinus; assembly: GCF_949987685.1. Classification (NCBI taxonomy): domain Eukaryota; kingdom Metazoa; phylum Chordata; class Actinopteri; order Uranoscopiformes; family Ammodytidae; genus Ammodytes; species Ammodytes marinus. The sequence continues at coordinate 11,516,397 of NC_137221.1, forward strand.
CCAACAGGTTACAGCTTATGACCTTTCTTTTTGAATTGTAAATTGTTGTATAACGACCCTTTTGAAGGGTTTCACAGTAGCAAAGTTGTTGTTCTTAGTGTTCAGGTGTTGCTGAAGTTTGGCCCTATCTTCCCTTTCCATTCTCCTTGGCTGTAGATAAATCTCTGTCCTAGTGATGGGGCTTCATTGACATCCACTGACTGTTACGTCAAGAGATACACATTATGTCAGTTTTCTGTTGTTCGCTCCCTGGAACTCATCACTCATTTTGAACCCCTCTTCAGTCTGAGATTTATGACAGTGCTTATTGTCTGAGGGGAGAATCGTGTATACGTTTCAAATGCCGGCACTTTTCAAAAAACTGATCGGGAGATGAAATTTTGGCTCAAAAATTCCCCCTTGCACTACAAAAAGAGCAGCGCCGGCTCTGTCGTTACACCGGCTGAGTTATCGCAGACTTATCTAATCTTGGGAATAAAGACGTGAAACTGTGAGAGTCTGGTTTTTGTTGACAGCCCCAAAGGATTGAAACGAGTGGCCTTTCCATCAATAATTTTTTTTTAAAGCTATCACTGTCATCCTGTGAAACTACTCTATTTAGCTACACTGCTATGTATGTTACCAGAGGGATGAGGAAGCAGGCTACTGCTATGTTACCAGAGAGATGAGGAAGCAGGCTATACAGACGTCTGCTATACTCACTGCTTTCTGCCTCCACACCCACAGATTTTCTTCCGAATTTCTTCTCTTTACTTTTCCCGAGCTGACGCAATTTGATTTTATGCAGCTCTCTGTGGAGCAGCAAAAAGGTTTTTCTACAACTTATTTCACATATGCAGTAGTACTCCCCAAGACCTCTAATCAGACTTTGATCTGTTAAATAAATGGGAGTTCCCATTACCATTCAATTATTATTGTCCTTCCCTTAGCAGCATTGTCCAAAAGAGCAACACCCTTTCAATATAGATGACTTACAGAGATTGTGCTAAGTTCTGTTTTTATATTTTTTTATTCATATGTGTCTTTAAAGTCAAATTTAGTTTGCTAAATAAGCCCCAAGCTCAGTTTCACAGACTTCTAAAGGCTTGGAAAGGTCAGACTATACTCCACAACTAATTTGCTACACACACACACACACACACACACACACACACACACACACACACACACACACACACACACACACACACACACACACACACACACACACACACACACACACACACACACACACACAACACACACACACACACACACACACACACACACACCCATGTTGACATGCTTTTCAGTGACAGCACTAGCACATTGGGAGAGAAAGCTCAAGTTTAGGGTGGTACAGGGGGGAGAGAGAGAGAGAGAGAGAGAGAGAGAGAGGGGAGGTGTGGGAAAGTTGGAGGAGACGGACTGAGAGAGAGCCGTGTGAAATCCTTTTTAACTGTTGATCTGAAGATTGATTTAGATTGTTGATCTGGAGTATGGTCACAAACAAAGTCACATACTCGGGTTACTTTTTCCACACACACACACATACACACACACACACACACACACACACACACACACACACACACACACACACACACACACACACACACACACACTCGCTAAATTACCGTGTTGGCAAGATTTCTGCCACAAATCAGTGAAATATTTCAAAGCTTGATTCATTTCAGGGTGAGAGCAGAGGAGAAGAGGGAGAGACAGAGAGAAAAAGAAAGAAAGAAAGAAAGAAAGAAAGAAAGAAAGAAAGAAAGAAAGAAAGAAAGAAAGAAAGAAAGAAAGAAAGAAAGAAGGAGAAAGAAAAAGAGAGGAGGGGGAGACTGAGAGAAAGGAAAAGGGAGACAGGGTGACAAAGACAGAAGACCGTGGAGGGGATTTTAACAGTCCTCTCACGTCCCCTTAACAAAATCTAAGCTCCGAATCCCGGAGAGCTCAAATCAAATAAAACCGAAAAATAAAGCTATAACGTGTCACACCACTGCTAAAAATCAACCAACTCTAAAAGGATGCCGAGGGCACATTTTAGAAAAAACACATTTCTTGTATTTAATTAAGGTGCTGCTCAAAGCGAGGGATGTTGATGTGAAGAAAAAAAGAAGTTAGCGGCCTGAACAAACTAATCAATCTCTCCGGATAAGTTTGACAACTAAACACTCTCACTGAACGTTCTGACACTTGTAAGGCACATACCCACACATACAGCAAAAGAGAGCTGGCTAACATAAGACCTTGTTGTAATAGCTGAGAATGGGATTCATACACGTATAAGTATAATACAATTCAAAACATCAAGGAAGACGTCTTGCTTGGTGCCATCCATTGTTACGTTTGCATAATGTAGAGGGTGTGAAGGACATTTCCAGGACCATTATTCTCAAAGCCGATTCATTTACTTTTTTAAAGGCTATCTTCATATTTCTCCAGGACGCTTTACAAATTAAAGGAGAAATTAATGATATGGTCCTTTTTAGCTAACGTCCTGTCACTGACTGCAGTTAGCAGTCACCCCCCCTCGCCCCTACGTCACCACCACATCAATGCGCGGTCGTCTTTGTCAGATAGTGCCGCGATAGAGAGCAGCGAGTCATCGTTCACGGGCACAGAGACCCGCCTCTTTATAACGCTCTGTCTCCTGATTGGATAAAAACGAACGGGATACTCAACATTTTATCTGGCAATTACTGCAAAGCTGAATGACTGGGAGACCTGTGTTGTGAACTGTGCACACTGTTTAAGTGATTGATGTGTGAATATAGAGGGATTTAACACAAATATTAACAAAAACTCTGCATACTTTTGAGATGCCTCCTTCCTTTCCCAAAAAAACTTATGCATTGGGGGAAAATAAGCTGGAAAAATATTATGTACTCTAGTCTACAAAAAACAGTCTTCAGTAAACACAGCTTATTGCATTCAGACTGCTTAAATAGTATTGCATGGTGTGATATCAACCAATTTGTATGCCTCAATACTAAAGGTATTGTGCCCTTTCTTTTTTTCCGCAGTGAAACAGTATGAATCTAAATGAATGATATCAACTTTATTTATTATGAATGTGTGTGCGAGAGAGAGAGAGAGAGAGAGAGAGAGAGAGCCTATGACAGAGCATGTAAGTGGGTCAGTGAGTGCATCAGTCCACACGTGTGTTTGGCCATCCCAAATGAATAGGCCACTGTGCCTTTGTTCAGTGCAAAAAATCCAATGTTTATGCAATGTAATGCAATGTTTATGTTCCACACTTATATTCAACATTTATTCATATATTAATGCATGTATATTTTGAGAGCCGCTCGTTCGCTCGACCCCCCTCCCCCATTTTCCTATATACCTCAATTTAAAGCAGCTGCCCATAGTAGGGTTAAGCCCACCGAGAGCCACCGCAAACAGGAGTCCAAGTTCTTAGTGTAGATGGTCGATTGGTTTTGCTGTTTGTGGCCCGCACAAGAAGCACCGAAAGCCGTCTTGCGAGCCAGGAAAAAAATACCCTGATGTTGTGTATCGTGTGTGTATATTTGCTGGCCATTCGGGGGCCTTGCCAACAGGAAATGAAGGTGGTCTGTTGATGGGTGATTCATTTCTTGTCATTCCGATTTCATTTACTCTCCTCCATAGCTTCGTCCTAATTCGTCGCAAAACTGGTGGAAAACTGAGTCACTTTTTGGCCGCGGGCTCCGGGTGAAACTCTACCTGAGTGGTTCGAGGAAACGAAAGGCAGGGACAAGTGCACTTTAGGTTGAGACAATTTAGGGAGTGAGCTTTCTATTCAAAATGTGATCAGTGAAAAAACCTTTAAGAAATACATGTGATACGGGGCCCAATTAAAGCTATTAGAAAGTCATGCTATTTCAAATATATGGAACTTAAGCTGAATTATATGTAGATTTTAAGGGAAAACAAAACCAGGTATTTCAATCTTAATTCTTATTGTCGGCCTCATTAATGTTACTGTTCTGACTTATGTGTGACACTCTGTCATGTTAAAAACAACACTTTATGACTGAATGTATTTTTCAAGGGGTCATATTGGGCTGCAACATGACACAATTTGACAAACTTACACTTTACATTTTAATTTGTATTTGATTTAGAAATGAAAGTAAACACTTCTCCTTAGTGCTTTTTATATTTTCTTACACTTTTTGATTCGTGCGGGGGAAATCACTCACTGCCTTTTCCTTCGTCTGTCCTTAGGCGTGTCCACGCGTGTTGCCGCTGCCGACGCTGTGACTTCACGGCTCCTGATTCGTCGGCCCTCCTTGAGCATTTTAACTCCGCCCACTGTCACGAATCCTCTGCCTCGTTGAGTTCACTGTCGACGACATCGCTGACGCCTCTGTTGACATTCTCGGCCAATGGCTGCTTGGCCCCCTCTACCTTAGCCATCAAAGAAGAGAGCAAGGGGGACCTTCGCCTCCTCTACTCCCTGGCTCCGCCAGAGGGCCGCTTGGCAGAGGGGGGCAGAGACGAGACGGCAGGGCTGGTCAAGAGCGAGGGAGGAGAGGAGAAGGAGAGAGAGAGGGAGAAAGGATGGGTTCTCGGGGAGACGACCACAAGAGGACTGGGTGAAAGAGGAAGTGAGCAGGCCCACGGTTTGCTCTGGGTGCCCAAGGAGCGAATGTGCCCCGACAGAGGAGGAGGAGTAGAAAGGGGAACAGTAGGAGGTGGTGGGAGCCCCTCTCTTTTCTCCTCCCCGCTCTCTCTATCCTTCGTTTCAGCCAATCACGAGGCCTCATCGCAGCATCAGCAGCAGCAGAAGAGAGGCGTGCCCTCGCCCAGCATGGTTTACCTGGGAGACACCAAGTCCTTTTTGGGAGATACCAAGTCGTTTATGGCAGACGCCAAACTGTACGGAGGAGGAGGAGGGAGGCCCGGAGGAGCCAGTGCAGGTGGAGGAGAGAAAGCCCTCCAGATGCCCCCCCAGCAGTACACAGCAGCAGGCAGCGCAGCAGGGCAGGACACCAAAGGAGGAGCAGCTAAAGAGGAGTCCCAATCCCTGCTACGGGTAAAGTGGAACATGTGCATCCATCCCCCTCCATTTTACTTCTCCATTTATCTATATTCCTTTTTGTTTTACATTCTCCTCATTAAGTCTAATCTTATCTCCTTTGTGTAATTCACACCTTGATGTGAGCTGTTAACTCTCTGAAAGAAGGCCTTTGTAGCTACTAGATCTCCATAGCCAGAGATCCTACCTGCTGAGCGTATTACTCCTCAAAGTGCCTTCCATTAATACGCCTTCATCTCCGTTGGCTTTGAATCCAATGTGAGGATTAGACCTCATGCAGTGAGAGCGGCGACAATGAGATGTGTAATTCCACCGTCATATTAAGAGTGCTTATGCAGTTATGCAGATTGAAGAGCTAACAAAGTGTGTGAGTGCTGGCATGCTGCTTGCATGTGTTCATATCTCTGTTAGCTTGTGTGTTTCCATGAGGTCATTTCCTGCCCTATAAGTTGTAATCATCTCTCTCTCTCTCTCTCTCTCTCTCTCTCTCTCTCTCTCTCTCTCTCTCTCTCTCTCTCTCTCTCTCTCTCTCTCTCTCTTTCTTTTTTTTTAAATAAAATTTTAACTCACAACACTGATAAACTTGCCGGTTGCTAAGGGCAACAGGGAGGGACATTGACAGTTCCCATGGTTACCACCTGTCAGTCAGTTCCATCCTTTTTTGTGGCCCAAAATGCTTTTCACTTGGCAGTGATGTCATGGACTGGCAGGAACAGGCTGTGGTTTGCCGTCGCCGCAGAGCTTATTGGCTATGATCACATTAGATCAGAATAGCCTGAACCAAGTGTGTGTGTGTGTGTGTGTGTGTGTGTGTGTGTGCCTGTAGTGCCATGGCACTGACATTGGTCTATCTTACTGGTATTATTTAGTGTGAGAGTAGTGTGTGTGTATGCAGATATGAGTGTGTGAATTGAGTGTATGGCTTCTTTTGTATAAGTTTTGGGTTGGTCTTTTAGCACAAGTGTGTGTGTGTGTGACAGAGAGAGAGAGAGAGAGAGAGAGAGAGAGAGAGAGAGAAAGCGAGAGAGAGGTGTTGGCAGTAACTTGGCAGACTTGGCAGGGTGGGGCAGCAAGAGGTTTACTCATTACCGTGGGTGGGGCAGCATGTGTCTGTGAGAGAGCGAGAGTGAGACAGACAGGGAGACTGAACGCGTGAGAGAGAAAGGGGAGGAAAACTAAGAGGAAAGATGGGGAGAGCATACAAATGGTTTACCCCTTAACATACAGTTTCAGCCCTTGATTCCCCTTCAATAACACCATTCAAAATAAGAAATTGTAATTAATTTGTATTTGTGTTTTTTAAGGACAATGACAACGAGTTATAAGGTGTGAATGAGTGAGCTTTGGAGATGTCGGTAGCCAACTTGGCTCCATTCAAAACAATTATAAAAGGACTCTTTCCCACGTTTTCCAGTCTTTTTTCAGTGCTGAACTAAGCTAACAATGTCCTGATTCTAGTGCCTTACCTAATGCAAAGACATAAGATTGACATGGATCTTCCCATCTACATCCTTGTAAAAGAAAGCAAAGAAAGCATATTAACCCAAACTGTTGAACTATTCCTTCAATGTAGAAAAATCAGCGCCATGTGCATTGTGTACCAGCTCGTTTTAAACACTTCATTGAAGCTATAAGCTTTAAATAGTCAAACCCAAGAGACAATGTTTGTATTGTCTGCAGCATTCTACAAAAATTAAAAACTAAATATATAGCCTATTATAGGCCTATGTATTTTTTTACGTTCCCCCAAAATTTATACTGAAATGATGTAGTTTGAAACTTTAAGATCTCCACTAGAGTTGTCTCGGTTTGGACAAAGTTTGGCTGCCTGCACATCATTAGTGTCTAATGGTTCTGCAGTAAGGCTTGAGGCTCAAATGATACTTTCCATTCATTCTATTTTTTTGGAGTATAAAGTGAATTTGCTCAGTAAAAGATAAAGGGATAAGAAAGACGTGGAGTGTGGAAAGATGAGGAGAAGACGAAGAGAGAGAAAGAGGGAAGAGACAACAGTTCAATTTGAGGAGAGACTTAACATTACTTCAATAGCTTCATAAGGTATGGCCTTTTCTACTGCTATCTTTCTCCCTCTCCTCTCATTACACAATATTTATCCTCAGTTTCCATGGCATGCACTGACACGTCCGACACACAAGTAAACATAACACACACACACACACACACACACACACAGGCTGAAGTTGACTCATCACTGGGCAGGGTAAGGGAGGGGCACTAATGCAGCAGATCATCTAAAATAGCTTAGTACACACACACAGAAGTTTAGCAAATTGAAATGCAGCCTTTGACGCAGCATGGCAGAGTCAGAATTACAAAAGGTGTATCCGCCAAAAATACAAATTGACTTTTTGCATACGGCATAAAAGGCCAGGACACACCGGTCCGACTACCCGAAAATGGAGTCTGCCGTTTCAGGCAGCTCCAGTCTGCCCGTCGCGGCCAAAAAAGTGCCAAGAACACACCGAGCCGACTACTGACTTTCCGTACGCTCTGCGTTTGCGTGGGACGTAATGTCTCCATAACAGCAGGCGGCGCTAATCTGTATTGTGGCCCAAAAAATACGGAAGCCGGAAATGATGGGACAGCTCTTTAGACCATAAACATAGATATAAATACGTATTTATATCTCTGGACCATAAAGAGCACCATTTTTAGCAGAGAGTGTCGAGCAGTCAACAAGGGTTGATGCATGTGAGTACTCGCTGAACGAAACAAACAAACACATTAAAACAATAGCTAGCGATGCGATACTGTTGTTAGCCGTTTGTGCTACCCGCCTCACTTCCGGGCTTCACTGATTCACTGGCCCTCCACCAATCAAATTGCTCTGACTGAAAGACTGCCCGACGACATCTACGACGGCCGGCCGACTTCACCGAACACACCAAACAGATTTGTGTCTCCGCCCCGTCCAGACTCTCCGACGGCGATTATCGGGCCGGTGTGTCCTGGCCTTAAGGGAGGTAGTGACGGAGAGCTGTAAGAAGACGAGGGAGGGAGGGAGGGAGGGAGGGAGCGAGGGAAAGAAAGGAAGAGGAGGAGTCAAAGCAATCATGGAAGGATGCAGTCAGTGAGTTTGAAAAGAGGAAGCGAATGATTCAAAAGAGGCATGAGGAGAATTTTTTTTCTCCAAAAAAGTCATATACACACCTTAATGCGTGTGTGTTCACTCACCCTCACACTCACCCTCTCGTTATTTCTATTGTCCCATGCATCGATCTGTCCCTCCTCTTTTTCTCTTTTCTTTCATTTCCCTTCTTTCCCTCCAAGGACAACTCACCTGATTCACAGGGATCGATACACGCCTCACACGTACAAAAGCTCTCAGGCGTACAGGCAAACACACACACACACACACACACACACACACACACACACACACACACACACACACACACAGAGTATCTGAGACCTTTAGTATTCTGGTATTGGAGGCTTTTTCTTGGTACAGAGGAGAGCATATTTTTCTTTTGGAAGGCCCTGATCTGTAATTGCTGCCCCGTGTTGAGACATTACCCCGCTATTGACTTTGTTTTCATAGTGATTTATTACACCGAAGATTTTTATTTTTTTTCTCAGTTCTGATTTTTTTTTTTTTTACCTTTTGACTTGACCGGATGCGACAAGGATTGAAAGTGTGTGAGGTTTGGGAGATGAAATTAAAGTTAAAAAAGCGTGGTTGACAATTTAGTTCATAAATGAAATGAGACAGCTCTTTGAGTAATGGCGGTTTTTCGAGTTAAGTAGGGCCGAGGAAGGTTTCGACTGTGAGCCAAACATATGTGAACACATGTTGAATGTACCTAAACATATGTGAATTTAGAGACCCATCTAATAAATTCCAGACTCTGTTTTTTCGAAGGGAATTCAACCTCAAGGACGGCAGAGAGAGGAGTGGATAAATTGACGGCAAGCAAGGGAGAGCTAAGGAATTGTGGACTTGACCTTACAAACACAATGTAATTGTGTTCCATCTCATGTGGTCATAATGCAATACTGAAATGTGAACCTTCGGCGTTTTTAAAGTCCCAATGCGTGACATTCAATTCCATTTGAGTCCAGGGACAGACGGAGATTATAGAGAGTAACTGGGAGAGATAGACGGGAATGTGTGCGTTCAGCAGATCAGAGGAGGGGAGGTTCATTAAAGTTTCTCCCGTTTACATTTCTGCCCGACGGAGCTAATTATGTTTAAAAGGTACACACACACACACACACACACACAGCTGCATTTCCATAAAGTTCTCATTACTTTTTCGTTCACTTCCCTTCCCTCCCTCTGCTATTTTGCGTAAATTCATGCGTGTCAGTGTACATGTGCGTCTGTGTGGTGGTGTTTGCTTTCCGCTGCTTGTGTTCTTAGTTATGTGTGATGTGTCTGTATTTGCGTCCTGTCTGAGTGGGTGTGTGTGTGTGGGTGTGTGTGTGTGTGTATTTTCGAAGGAAATTAAAGAACAAATTTAACTTATTTTCCATGCTGATAAATTAACATCACTTTATATCCGCTACAGGAAATTATGGAGCTTATTCTCAAGTGTGTGTGTATGTGTGTGAGTGTGTTTGTGTCCTTAATGCTTTTTTAAAGAAAAAACTGGGGAATGCACTTCCATTTCAAAGGCTGAAAAAGAGTGTTTCTGTTGGCAATAAAGAACTGATAAGCACTTGGGTGAAATGCTGACTTATGGACCTCATTTATTACAGCCCAGATATAATTCCCATCATCTGATAGGAAATACCAAAAATATGTTTGAGGTGAAGGGCTCTGACAGGGTTATTTTTCAAACCTAAAATGTCCCACACAGTACATAAGATCAATTCAAAGAGACCCTGATGAAGAATAGTGTTTGTTGATATACAACTGACCTTTTTGGACATTACATAATGCTGGGAGTCCACAGTGAGCACTACCAAGTCATCACTGAGGGGTCCTTTTGACCTTTGTTTACTTCATTTCTTTATTTAGTTTTACTTTATTTAACCTTTATTTCACCAGGAAGGTCCCATTGAGTTACAGTAACTCTTCTCACAGGGAGTCCCGGCCAAGACAGGCAGCAGAAAAGGAGTTGCAGAATTTGCACAAGGCCACACACACACACAAACAAAGTACACCACAATTGACACTATAATACTAAAATTACACTTCATAACAGGATATATAGAAACAAGCTAATACATACAGTTTAAAAAAAAAAATATTAAAATTTAAATTGAAAACAAATTAAAAATAAATAAAAGGCATCAGGTTAAAAACAGTTGCAGTGTTCTTTTAGAGCTGATTGTAACATGTTTTTAAAGGTACTGAGTGGTGGGAGTGATTCCAGCTTTAGAGTGGCTTGAAGTTCATTCCAGACCTTTAGTGCATATGATGAGAAAGCTGTTGTACCCAGTTGTGTTCTTGTTAGTGGTGTGGTTAATAATATAACCACCAACTTGTGCAAATACATTTATTTGCACAAGTGGAAGATTTGGGCTTAGCGTGACAAAAGCAGCTTCCTTCAATACCAGCTATGAACTCCTAGCTACGGACCTCTCCAGCAGCCATTACCTATCAATACTATACAGCTATATTGGTTAGCATTCTCCATAAACGTCCTGTTAACGCTGAAAAATGGAGCTCACAGGCGAGAATGCTCTGTTAACGATAGGAGGCATCCTACACACCATCCTGAAAAGTGCTGTTTTTATTCTTTCTAGTTGCTTAGGTGCAGTGTGTGTGTGTGTGTGTGTGTGTGTGTGTTTGTGTGCATTTGTGCGCATGTATGTCGGAAAAAGGGAAGGTGTACTCATATTCAACAAACTTTCTACTCTCCCTCTCTACACACACCGACACACTCAGACAGAGTTGTCTGTTCTGGGCAGCTCCGTTTGTTTGTGTAGCAGTCACATTTCCCATCAGGACGCAGACTCAAATAAACACAGCCATGCTGGAAAGGGAAAAAAGTGTGTGTGTGTGTGTGTGTGTGTGTGTGTGTGTGTGTGTGTGTGTGTGTGTGTGTGTGTGTGTGTGTGTGTGTGTGTGTGTGTGTGTGTGTGTGTGTGTGTGTGTGTGTGTGTGTGTGTGTGTGTGTGTGTGTGTGTGTGTGTGTGTGTGTGTGTGTGTGTGTGTGTGGTAATGTGCCTGGTGCATAAAATCTAGACTGTTTAGTGTAACAGAAACATAATCAGACATCCTACTTGCTGACCTGTGTGTGTTTGTGCGTCTGCCTGTGGAAATACTGTTGGATAACTGTGTGTGTGTTACGTGTGTCACCGCTTGATAGGTGGGTGGGTGTGTGTCACAGTTATGACCCGTGTGAGGCTTTACGCTGTATGACAGTCCACAGCAGCCTCATTGTCTGCGAGGAATATTGCGTTTGGCTTGAAAAACAAATGACACCATTTATACCACATTAAGGCCCATTTTGCACACATATGCCACGCTGACACACATTATATCTGACAACATGCATAGTGGGAAGCCGACAGCTTGGCATTTATGGCTCATTCTAATCAGGTTTTTTTACTTGCTTTCATGCTGAAGTTAAGATGTCAATCCTCCTTTTTCAAGTGTGCTTGGGATTCTCTGATTGACTGATTCAGACTATAGTTCGAAAAAAACAAATGTTTCACTGTCAACCTACTTGGGACACCTTTGATGACATCACAGCACTTCCAAAATTGTAAAGTCAGTCATCAGTCATAGGAAAGTAAAGTACACTAAATTTAAATCCCAGAAGTCAGTAGTGCGCTCTTTCGTATTGGTTATTGTTTTTTTTAGCAAAAGTGTAGTGAAGTGATGAAGTCCCTGCCTTACCCTGCTGATGTGTCCTTGAGCAAGACGTTGGGCAGCTGTCCCCGAAGTGGATGGAAGATGTCAAAACAAGGAATCACTCCTTCTGGGATCACTGGTCTATTAAAAGAGACTTTCCTGCCATTGTCTAAACTTCGCTGGCACGCATTGAATCGTCTCATTCATGAGAAAACCGCACACAATCTGGCACCAAAGCGGGAAAAACCATTAAAAGTATTGAGATCGTTTTTTTGCACCAACCTCTAGATTAAGTATGGTTATACAAGCATCTTGATCTGAAATGCACTTAGACAACAAACAAAAAAAAACAGGCTGACCCCTTTTTTTTGGGTGATGGTTTATATCTCATAATATCATGCAATATAATGTAATCAGTTTGACTTGAGCCTAACATGCCGTCTATTCAGATCGTCTCTTTCCAGTAAGTGTTTCATTGGTTCAGACACATGTCGCCTACACACACAGCCCTTTCATTGGTTCAGCTGGCCGCCCGTGACACACATGTTCCACCCTCCCCGCCAGTGAACCAACCAGGTGTTTTTCATCATGTCGACATGGCAACGGTAAAACACAGTGGTTATTTTAGCTCCTAGCTGTAATTTAGACGTTTACATCAATTACTGTTAGAATCAACTTACACACACACACACACTACTGGTGTGTATGTGTGTGTGTGTGCATATGCATGTTCTTTTTCTATTCCTGCTTTTCAGCCATGGCTTGCACATCAAGTCCTTCATGTATGTCTCTTTCTCTCTCTCTCTCTCTCTCTCTCTCTCTCTCTCTCTGTCTCTCTCTATGTCGCTCTCTCTTTCTCTGTGTATGTGTGTAAGGTGGGAGCAATTCACCATAGGCCATATGTGTATGTGTGTGCACGCAGAAGTGTATGTGCACTGCACTCATGCAGACGTGCATATGCGTGTGTGTGTTCACACATGGAACCAATATTAAGGCCAGATGATCATTTTGCTACAACAAGACCTCTACACGCAACGCCAGCCAGCTCCACACACACACACACACACACACACAAATGCATTGGATACACCATTCTGGCAGCACTTGTGTAATTAGGAAGCTGATTGGTTAGATTAAATGTCCATCTGACCCCTGACCAATAGTTAATTTGAAAACCCTGCTTGCCTTCCCCTTTCCTCCTGGCTCTCTTGGCTCGTCTCTCCTTTCCTTCCCTCGTGTCTTCTCTTAATCTGAGGTTCTTTCACACAATCAAGGCCTTTTGCCTCGGCAGCAGTGACTGATGTGATTTGACCATCGAGAGAAGAGAGGCCGGAGAAAAAATAGTTTCTGTAAAAACTGCTTCCTGTAAACGGCTGGAACGTAGATTGACGAATGACTTCATGAATGTTTCTATTTTAATAATCCATTTAGGCCATATAATGTAAAACACATCCAGCTTGGCAGAAACATACTAATGAAAGACTACGTACGTTTCATTTCATCCTCTTCTGTACATTAGACCGCCGTACCAGAGATTTGCGGAGCAGAAATGCTTTAGAACTTGTGTTATTATAGTGGGAATAGGTGTCACGCAGCATTAGGGCGGGGCTGAAGCTTTAACCCATCTGTGAATTGTGTCACATCATACGAGGTGAAAAAAACTTAACGTTAACTTCTAAAGGAGGCGCAGTGCAGATATCCTGCCAGAAACGCAACCGCAGAACAATGAGTGATAAGAAAGACGCCTTGTTAATCCTATCGGCATTCTCACTCACAGTTTAGTCCTTGTCAGTCGCCAATCATCTCTCCTCCCTCGTGACACATCTAAACATGAAGTGTAATTGTAGAAGACGGGAGTCGTCATCAAAGCGGCACGCCGCCCTTCACTTCACCGAGAAAGCACATTTACTAAAGAATCTATAGCCCTGTTCACATCACATCACATAAGCACACACATTTTCGCAACCAGATTATACTCTCAAACATATACAGAATATGCAAGCACACACACGGGCACGGCCAATCGATTTCACACCAAGATACACTTTACGTTTGGACAGCTAGTCACACCTTGCTTTGGTGAGTGTGCTTTAGTGTGTGTATGTGTGAGACAGAGAGAGACATACAGAGAAAAGAGTGAGAAAGTGTGTGTGTTTTATAAGTGAGCAATGCCATGGCAACCTTAGCGGTCCAAGGCCCTCTTGGCAAGGTATTAATATGGCTCTGGGGCATGTGAGCGTGCAGCACAATGTGCCATCCCAGTGTGTGTGTGTGTGTGTGTGTGTGTGTGTGTGCCCGTGCAAGCATGTGTGAATGGAATGTAAAGCGGAGATTTTCACTTTTAACCCCTCAGTGGAAATGCACAGCCACCCTCAACACACACACACACACACACACACACACACACACACACACACACACACACACACACACACACACACACACACACACACACACACACACACACACACACACACACACACACACACACACAACGTGCCTTCATACTTGATATGAGGTGAAAGACAGATCAGTTTTCTCTCTCATATTCTGTCACTCTCCCGTAACTCCTCCCTTTCTCGCTGTCTGTCTACCCCGTCTGTGTCCCCCGAGAGATCTTCTCTCATTAGGAATTCTCCAGTTGTGTATGCATGTGGTGCAAGTGTGTTTATGAATTCTGCTCCACTGGCATGATGCATCTTCTATACCCAATTTCCCTTAAGACCATTTCTCTTTTGTTCTGCTCTCTCTTTCTCTCTCTCTCCCCATATCTCTTGCTCTCTCTCTCTCTTTCTCTCTCTCTCTCTCTCTCTCTCTCTCTCCCTCTCCCCTGTTTTTGTTCCCAGTGGTTATACTGTATATCGACTTGCATTGTGTTCCTGCAGGTCCTGTGTGTAGTTCAGTGGATAGAAGCTAAAGACATTATAGCTATAGGTTGTGCTGTGAGGGCAACTGCTTTGGTTTGGACGTTAGAGGCTCAAGAGGTTTTAACGAGAGCCATAGAGGGACGGGGTTTGGTCGAGTTGTATTTTGGTCTCTGTGTCGCTGGTTTTCCGTCTTAACCATAACTGCAAAACCCACATCAAATCTCCTGACATATGACATGGATCACTTTGAACAGCAAATGTACTTGTACATTGTAGAAATGTGGCCCCGACAGATGCAGATTTTTAATAGGAAAGTCGGGATTTGTAATAAAAAAAAATTAAAAAATCAGACACATCAAAATGTTCACAATTCTATGCGACACAACCACATGAGCCTCCTTCATTCCTCCCCGTATCAAATATCACAGCCGTCTGATAATTATACACTGGTGTTTTCTTTTAAAGGTCACTAATGATTTTAGACAGTATAGTCATGATGCGGTTGTAAACGAACAAGCAAGTTCTCATGAAGTAAACCACAACGATCAAACTAGAAGTCGGTGTTATGCAACGAGCAAAAGGAGGAGGAGAAATTCCAGAAAATAACCAAGTGATCTGTGCTTTATATGAGAAAGTTGAAAGGTGAACGTGTACTTGCTGTCAACCATCAGATTAATATGTGTTATTTGGTGTATCACTTGTGCTGTTTCTTGAAGGTGCGTCATTGCTGCAGATGTTTGGCTTCCGACGTACACACACACACACACACACACACACACACACACACACACACACACACTGACACAAACATTCTCACAGTCAGGTCCCATAGTCCCATCTATCCTGTTCCTTAACAGACCAGGTGCAGCAGAACAATGGGTGTGTGCATGCATGCCCCTGTGGGTGTGTGTCATTGTGTGTGTGTGTGTGTGTCATTGTGTGTGTGTGTGTGTGTGTCACTCTGAACTATACTGCTGGGCTCACATGTCCTTGAACTTTTTTTTCCCCTCCAAACTTGTCTTTATGAATATGCTGCGTGCACATCTAACGGCTGGATATGACTTATGAAAGGAGATCTTACAAAGAACACACACACAGACATTCACTCAAACTATCATTTTTTTTCAATCTGTCTGCATCTGTTGTCTATGTTTATTTCCCAGTAGAGGAAAACATAGCAACTGGCCTCCTGTGTCCTCTCACTCCACAATCAACACAATTACAACACTGTTATCTCTCAGAAAATGTTGGAGCCGTGATACAAACATGTAACAGGATATCTCTCCCTCAGTTAAGCCAAGTCCAGTATAGGATCCACTTCTTCTAGCCCTATATTTGTTCCTGAGGTCACTGAGATAAGCAAACCCCATTTTAGAGAGAAAATCCTCTCTGAAAGTGGATGTTATGCCTTTGATTGAACACAGCATGCTGATTAGGAACAACTCTCTCGCTCTCTCTCTCTCTCTCTCTCTCTCTCTCTCTCTCTCTCTCTCTCTCTCTCTCTCTCTCTCTCTCTCTCTCTCTCTCTCTCTCTCTCTCTCTCTCTCTCTCTCTCTCTCTCTCTCTCTCTCTCTCTCTCTCTCTCTCTCTCTCTCTCTCTCTCTCTCTCTCTCTCTCTCTCTCTCTCTCTCTCTCTCTCTCTCTCTCTCTCTCCAAAGGCCACATACCTGAGAGTAGCAGCTTTAATGTATGATGCTGCCATGATGAGACTCATGAGCTGCTTACCAGGAGGCTGACAGAAAAACAGTAGTGGAAAAGTAACTTTTATTTCATCCCTTTTAAATTCTACATGATTGTTAAATGATATTTTTCTTTACTACCTGGATGGTATTTTCACAAGTTTTAATCAATAGGTCAACTGTACCACCTCGCCGAGTTCATTTTCTGAGAGCTAAGAATGTGACAGCAATACCAAAATAATCAGACTAGGCTACACACTTGAAACAAAGCCAAATCTGAACCTTGAATTATTACCAAAAACTGTCTGTTTTAAACATCCATCACAGTTCATATAGACCTCTATGATCTTCCCCACTTGCTGAAGTTGTTCACACAGTTTTTCTCTGTGCAATAAGGGTAGATATTTTTCCGTTTTTGAATATAATTGTTATGTTAAACCGGCAGAACTATTGGCTTGTTTACAACTTGTGTGATGACACAAAAATAAACTGGATCTATCTTTGTAATAAGATAAAAGTTATGTTAACATTCTGTTTCTCGCGAAAAGCCATTGCATTTTTCTCAAATGGTTTGTGTCCACCTTATTGCTTGTACGCTCCCTTGTTCTTTACTGCCTTTGTTGGCGCATCACTGCCTTTGTTGGCACTAACGGATGGAAACAGTGGAAAGGTGCGAAATCAATGGGAGGATGTTAACAAGCTCGATACAAATAAAACCGGGCCCCGCTCATAAAAACATCACCCCAAAGTGCTGCTAGTGTTGAAAAATGGTGCCTTCTAATCACTGATTTGCAGCAGTTTCATTAGGGTCCTATGCTTGACTTTAAAATGAACTGGAACAGTTTGACTAATGCGTTCTATGCTGTATACAGTTAAGTTACATACAACATACACCACACATGTGACATGGTATGAAGTCTGCAAACATACTTACACCTTGCAAACAGATGAACACATGTGAAAGATCACCATTATTTAAAGCCCCCTATTTGCAGATCATCCAGGAAACAAGTGTTGCGTTACCTCAGGACCACCGAGAGAGTGAGCAGTAGAAGGAGGGAGAGAGAGAGAGAGAGAGAGCGAGGGGCTAAAGAGAGCACCAAATACACATGAGTTAGAGGCAGAGAGACATATGGAGCAGGGGGGTCGACGACAAAGACAGAAAGGTGAGAGGAAAAAAAACCCAGGTGGAACTAGTAGAGAGAAATGAAGGCAGATCGAGGGAGAGGAGGGAGCAGCTGCCAAGCTCTGAGTGGGGTTAAGCATCACCACAACTACAACCTAATAAGGTCTGAAAGTGTGCACACACATACACACAAACGCACAGAACTTGGCCGGTGTTCAAAATCAGTGTTTCTGCAGTAAGCAACAGTAAGCAATAACTCACATCTGCGTCCAGAGCCTCTGAAGCCCAAACGCTGTTGTGATGCATAATAACGAGATCTTGTGGAGGAGTTGTTCCTGACCTTACACGACTACATGATGTTTGGAAGCATTTTACTGTTGCAGACCAATTTCCAGAGTGTAATAGAATCATTCGGTCAGAGCTGTCTTAGAGGCCTTTAGTTCCATCGTGTTCTGACAAAACACATATTCAATATTAACTATTAGACTTTGATCATAAACAAAAAGCCGTTGACACTGCTACACAATCAGCTACTACAACTGTGCCAGTGTCTATCGGGTTACTGTAGGGCGGTGTAACCTGCAGATGCAACATCTGAAAGAGTGATAGTTGTTTTAAACCACACGGTGATGGCCACAGGATGTGTTGCAGCATCCGCATGTATCCTGTCGGCTTTGTTTTGCTATGTTGGCCCTGCTATCTACCAAGATGCGATTGAACTGGAGATGGCTTTCTCTCTCTCTCTCTCTCTCTCTCTCTCTCTGCCTGTCCTGTGTGTGTGGTCTGTTGAGTATTGTGTAATGTTTCTCTAAACTATGTGTCTTGCAGATCTTGAACCTTGTTTAGTGTAATCGTCTTGCATATAGTCGCCTAGTCCTTAGAGTCAAAAACTTAAATCAGTATGGGTTGATGACCTAATGAAAAGGTGTAATAAATAGGAAAAGGCTACCATCCATGTTTGCATGTTATTCTAGCTCAAACATGCGCAACTCGGAAAGACAACGCTTCAAGACAAACTATAAAACAAACATGAATGTCACAGAGGGGGGGGAACACCCTAAACAGACTTAGCAAGTCAACCATTCCAAGCTAAATAGTAACAGTTTAGTCCCCTAGCAAGCGCTAAGTGGCGGATGACACTGCTGCTGCCTGCAATACAGCCCTCCTAAGTAACCCAAGAAGCCAAAATGAAAAACGGTCAACTCCCACAGTATTCAGACAATAAAAAATTAAATCACACACATGCACTCTCAACTAACCACACACACACACACACACACACACACACACACACACACACACACACACATGTTTACACACTTAAACCCAAGTAGCAACTGCTGCTCGCTTCTTTCCCTGAGGCAAGGAAAAAGCAAAGGAGCCTTGCAGAACAAAATGAATATTTGGAGGATGAAGAGATGTGGGATAACTGGTGTCTCCAATCCCCCAGCCCCTCCCCACCCCCTCCCACTGAGTGGTTATCACTTTCTATTCTCTCTCTCTCTCTCTCTCTCTCTCTCTCTTCTCTCTCTCTCTCTCTCTCTCTATCTCTTGGTTTGTCCCTACTCTCTGAATGAAGATTAAAAGCTGATAGGAGATTGCAGAGACATGTTGCACTCCTGTTCTCTGACACACACACACACACACACACACACACACACACACACACACACACACACACACACACACACACACACACACACGGTAACATTAGCCCTTGTATAGCTGGGAGCTCTTGATGTAAAACATATGTTCCTGCCTCGTCTGTATGTGCCGGTGTGTCTACGGCTGTTTAAACCAACTTTATCGCTCCATCAGTTCAGAGACAAGGAGCGATTCATTCAGAGAAAGGGAGAGGGAGAAAGGGAGAGAGAGAGAGTGTTGGAGGGAGGTGTGTGTGTGTGTGTGTGTGTGTGTGTGTGTGTGTGTGTGTGTGTGAGAGTGTGTGTGTGTCTGTGTGACTGATATTCAGACTATGGCTTATTCAGAAAGCCATAGTGCTGTACAAACCTGGTTCCTAATTTTTACTACGTCGAGGTTCTAAAACAAGGAGGTACCAGATGCTAAATGGTGACGTGAAAACACTGCAGACACTACTGATTAGTTCACAGAATGTTATCAATGTGCTGCACCATATCCTGCACAACAAAGCAGCCAAGCTACTGTAGCGCTCGCAAGTTCTAGAGCTGGCTGTCTCCAGTTTTTTTGGAACGATTTAGTCAAAACGGGCCTAAAAGCTGACTGATGTCACCTAAATTCTCACTTGTGGAAACATATTTTATCCTCTCTCTGCTTTGTGTCGCATTAGACTTCGAAAATCACCCCATTCCATTCCCAATGAGAAAGAAGGAAAGATATAACAAAGCCAGTGATGTGTTTGAAAAGTACAACTCAGTCAGCGAACAAAAGGTACGGAGTGCTTTATTTTGATACTTCTGTTTACGTGGTGCTAGAAGTTCTATTTGTATTCTCAGAGAATACAAATAGAACTCCTCTTAGGGCACCACGTAAACAGAAGCATCAGAGCACTGGTTCAGAACTGTGGTCGCATTTAAGCTCAATTGCAAATCGAGTGCTGCCGAAATTAAACAAACCGCACATGTCGATGACATTTTGTTAAAGCGATTGATAGGACGGTCTACCACACTAAGGGAAATAGCCACACTAAGGGAAATAACAGAAAAACAAATAGATTTGAGCTTGATAAAGGTTTCTTCTTGCCGCCAGTCGTTCTAGCAGACTGAACTCATCTACATTTAGATTCACCGGCGAATGTGTGTGGTCATCCGTGCCTTTGAGTTAGAGTGTGTGTGTGTGTGTGTGTGTGTGTGTGTGTGTGTGTGTGTGTGTGTGTGTGTGTGTCTGTGTGTGAGCTTTATTGACCGGCAGATGAAGGCTGTATGTGTGATGAGGAGCAGGCGTCCAGATGGACTTAAGGGAAATAAAAAACCTTTTTATTTATTTATACAATTTGATTAAATGGCATTTGTTTCTGTCTCTCGGTGTGTATGTCTCTCCATGCGTGGAAAAGGGTGTGTGTGTGTAAATCCATCCGTTTGTGTGTGTGTGTGTGTGTGTGTGTGTGTGTGTGTTATGCTTGTATTTAATGACAAATAGAATAGAAGGATCAGAGCAATCAGGTTTGAATGATTACTATGGGAACGAGGGAGAGAAAGTGATAGGAAGGGAGACAAAGTCAGATTACAGAACCAACTAATTCTCACACCATGGGCACAATACAGAAATATTTGCTTCTGTCCTTTGATCTGTTTCTCTTTCATTCTCTTTTCCTTTTGTCCGTGTTCTGACGTTATGTATTTAACCTTTTCCTATGAGATAGATACTAGTGTTTACACACGTGATGTCTTTCCACTTTTTCTTCCCCTCTTCCTGCCTCCTCCACCCCTTCTCTCTCTCCTTTCCTATCAATATATTTTACCCTGCCTCAGTGCTTCTGCAATTACTCCATTAATTACAGCAGTTTTTTTCCCCCTCAACGCTTTTTTTTTCCAATATTGCCCCTGGATATTATTTTATTTCTGTAAACACCTAGTCATCAGAGGTTTCTGTTGTGGTTTTAATGCGATTGAATTAATCAAAAATAACATAATTGCATATAACATGGTTAGGATTGATACATCGATTAATCCATTCTTGTTTTTTTTCCTACATATTTCAACTGTACAGCCCAGGGGGGATATATTTAATTTGCTTGATATAACAACCAGGCCTAGGGCTGCAACTAACGATTATTTTCATTAGCAATTTAATTGGCTGATTCCTTTTCCGATTAATCGTTTGGTCGATAAAACATCAGGTTAAGTATGTGTTGTTGTGGGCTATACAACGACCATCCCATTTTCCTTAACCCAAATGTAACATATTTTTATGTCTTGTTTGAGGTCCAACCCCTAATATAAAGTATAACAAAGAAGAGCATAACATTTAAATAATCAGAAGGTGGGCCCTATCTATTATTAGTCATTATGCTTAAAGAAATACTTCAAGGATTAACCCATTATCAAAACAGTTGTCCATTCATTTTCGGTTTATCAGCAAATCAATAAATGCACTAATATTAATACGTCTATAAATTGATTTCTATCTATGTGCTTCAGCTATTCGACTAACAAGCTCAAAATCCAAAGACATTTCAAATCCTCACATTTGATTCACTTGAACAAAGTTATGTTTGTTATTTGCTTAATAGGTTTCTTAATCAATTATTTGATGATAAAAAATTCTGATTAATTTTCCTAAACATCTTTAAGCTCTATTTATTTATGGTTGTTCATAACACACATGAGAACTTAACCGCACCGCTCCCTCGTCTATGGTGAGATTTATGGACGTTAACAGGTGTCAAGACATTTTCTTCGCCCTTCCAATTTGATATTCAAGGATGTTCTTGTGCTTTACAGTGCAGCCTCCGAAGGTCACTCCCCACCCGGTTTTTCCAGTTCATAAATATTTGGTGTACATTAATTCCAGGTTGGGAGAACTGAGGTGTTTTTTTAATGCACTTTCCTCATTAGCCTCTGAGCCAGGCTGTAACTGCAATGGCCTTGTGTAGAAAGTGGAAAATGTATGCTCATCTGTGGAGGGATTTAATTGCAAAGCATACATTGCTAATGTGTTAGCATAGGTGGTGAGACAAGAGTGATTAAGTGTATTTAAGTTTCGGAATGGAAAGTATGACATGTTGGTAATACTATAATGCATTCTTTGATACATAATATATATTTAAAACAATAAAGGGTTTCTAATAAATACATGGTTCAATAGCACACACTGCATGTCCTATAGATGTATTTATTTATTGGTTGAGTTCAGGGACATTGCACACTAATCAACATTCAACATGTGAGTGAGCCAGAGTTAGCCTAAGAGGCTAGTTTTAATATGCTGCCAGATATTCAAGAGGCAACCCAAAATTACAGAAATAAAATGCACGTATAAACAAAGATTAAAAAACAACATAGTCGACTCAGAAAATAACACATAGTAACCTCCAATGAGGTTTTTCATTTATGATTTTAAAAGAGCAAAAAACTACCTGATAAAGCTTTTGCAACTCTATTAGAAACTTTGCAAAGATGGTTCAGTGAGCCTCGTCTTAGTGTTGTTTAAGAATATGTAGCTAATGAAAAGCCAAAAAAGAACATGGTATTATTTTGTCTTGGTTGATTTTTCTCATTAAGAGTAATTTTAGGTTGGATGATTTTTCCAGCAAAGTTTTTGGATCAAAACTGGAATGATTTATAAATGTGGCTCCCGAGAGAAGAAGAACGTAACTAAGCAAGTGTGTGTGTGTGTGTGTGTGTGTGTGTGTGTGTGTGTGTGTGTGTGTGTGTGTGTGTGTGTGTGTGTGTGTGTGCACGCGTGTGTCTGTGCGTGTGCAGTGTAGTTCATGTGTGATGGCTGTAGCTTACAGAGGATGTAGTGTTGGAGCTGCACAATGTGTATCTGTCTACTGTACACCAACTAACAACCTGCAGCCTGCCAGACACACACTCGGTTTGGGTAAAGAGTGTGTGTGATCTGTGTGTGTGTGTGTGTGTGTGTGTGTGTGTGTGCGCTGGAAAAGAAGCAACGGAAGACAAGGAGTGTCTACATATGTTCCAGCGCAGATTCCAACCTCATAAATCACTTCAACTGGTGTTCAACAGTCAATCCCTGTCTCTCTCTTTCTTTTTGGTCTCTGTCTCAGTAAAAACACGCTGTTCTTCCTTCTGCCAAAAGGGAGATTTGTGTTCTGTGTCTCTGTCGTATAGGATTAGAGAAGAGACAGAGAGAACAGAAGGATGGAGAGAGTGGTAGAACGAGGAGGAAATAGATAGAAAGAGAGGGGTAAAAACGCAGAGGTGTGGGGGCGGTGGGGAACACAATTTTTTTTCTCTTTTCTTGGCAGTATGTCAGTGCGTGCTCTCTCTCTCTCTCTTTTGGCCATTTCTCTTCTTCGACATCATCTCCGTACTTCTCGCTTACTCCGCTTGTATGTCAGTGTGTGTGTGTGTGTGTGTGTGTGTGTGTGTGTGTGTGTGTGTGTGTGTGTGTGTGCGTGTCTTTATCTTTGCCTGTGTGTCCTGATGTTATCCAGATGTGCGGCTACAGTGGGCTGTAAAACTCAGAGTTATTGTCATAACATTGTTGCTCACTGTGTGTGTGTGTGTGTGTGTGTGTGTGTGTGTGTGTGTGTGTGTGTGTGTGTGTGTGTGTGTGTGTGTGTGTGTGTGTGTGTGTGTGTGTGTGTGTGTGTGTGTGTGTGTGTGTGTGTGTGTGTGTGTGTGTGTGTGTGTGTGTGTGTGTGTGTGTGTGTGTGTGTGTGTGTGTGGGATGGTAGGTTGGTTAGCGGGCGCGTGCATGTGTGCTGCTTCCTGTCTGGGTCCTAACACTTTATTACCAAGTTGATGTAGAGCTAACACATGGACACACACACACACACACACACACACACACACACTTTACACACATAGACATAGTGTGCGGGCATACAGAAAGTAGTCAGTTTTCTGCAGTGTCATTTGTTCCATTCTATATTTACAGTCTCCTTACTCCATCTGTGTGCCGGATGTCCAGCTCCCAGTCTGTTTGCTCATCTGTGTTGGTAGATTTAAGATAACTGGCGGTGATTTTGGAATCAATAGCCCACTGTGTGTTTCCTATCATGGCTCTGGTTTGTATTATGGCTGTGTTCAGGGGAGATACAGTGCGCCATATGGAGATGAGCAGTTCAAAATGTTTACATCAAAATAGGTGATTTGAACAAGTGAACTAATCAGTCATATAACTTACTGCAAGCCAAGTCTTTGCACAGCTTTAGTTTACAGACGATGATTCAAAAGAAAATCTTGCTTTTCGTCCAGTTGATAAGCTCCCACTCTCTCTGCAAAGATGGGTTTAGTGGAAGACTGAGTACCACACAGTATAATTAGTTTCGAAAAAAAATAGGGGAGTGAGTGGCCATTTTATAGATAAACATGGTAAAGTCGCTGCCAGGAAAAGTAGTGCCTCAGAAAAAGTGTTGCCATTGCAAACTTTATTGTAGATCCATTGGTGACATTGTTGTTAACAGGAGCACTTCATCACCATTTAGGGTTTTGTCACCTTGAAAGCTGTCATTTCAAATAGAATGGTCAAGTCACACACACACACGCACATACGTACCCACACACACACATAAAGGGCTAATAAAAACTGGGCGGGTCACTTTGATATAATTAGGGCCTATTAAACATTACCCCACACACCACCTTGGATAATGTCCTGAACTGTGTGGGAGAAGGTTGGCTCTTTCATTTTGTGATAGTGCATCTCTTAAGTGAAATTTTTAAACCACTAGAGGGAGCAACAAGCTGTTGCTTCCTGGCACAAATGCATAAAAACTAATATCCCATGTTTACGAAATTGCACGTACTGTGTGTGTGTGTGTGTGTATGTATGTGTCAAAAGAGAGAGAGATAAAAAGAAAGAGAGAGTTGAACCGGGGGCGATGTGAGATGTGTCATCAGTAGTTGTGATGTCAGACATGTCTGTGTTTTTTCCCCCTCTTTTATTCCTCACTCACCCTCTTACTGATGCAGTCGGCGTTGACTCTATTCTGCATCATATACTCAGTGACACCACACACACACACACACTACTGCACTCACAGTCCAACAGTTTTTCAGATTTCAGCAGCAGCCAGTGAAACATATTTTTTGGGGGGTGTTCAGTTCAGTTCTATTTCATATTACCTCGTCCGTCTGTGGCACAGCTCTTGCTGGAAAGAAAAAAAAATAGATCAGTATCTCACCTCCCCCCCCTCCATCCACTCCCCCTTCTGTTTACTCCTCTCCAACCTGTAGTGTCTCCATTGTTTTTATTTGTTTTTCTCGCTGTGAAGAGATGAGAGAAAAAAAGATACAGTGGGAGATAAAATCATGAAAGGGAAAAACAAAGAAAAACGAAAAAAGGGGATATTTTTGAGCTGTTGACTGGAAAAACCATCTCCTCTCCTTCGTTCCTATGCCCTCCCTCCCTCTGAGCCCCGTCTTCCTCGATCGCCCTCCGTCTCATCACATCCCTCCCTCCCCCTTTCTTTATTTTTCTCTCTCAGTAATGACTAGGTGCTAACTATCGTTTGAAGGTCTCGGCATTTGCCAGCTGTAGGTGTCTTTAGCTTGTGTGTGTGTGTGTGTGTGTGTGTGTGTGTGTGTGTGTGTGTGTGTGTGTGTGTGTGTGTGTGTGTGTGTGTTCGTGTTCGTGTCTCGTTATGAGCGCATGTGAGGCAGTGTGAGGAGAATAAGTCAGCCTGCAGGCTTTCTCTGGATGAATGGTGTGTGTGTGGGTTTGTGTGTGTGTGTGTGTGTGTGTGTGTTCGTGTGTGCGTGTGTGCTGCATAGTATAAAGCTGTTAGTACAAAATCTTATTCACTAGCAGTAATTTGTTCACTCCCTTTTCATGTTTCTTTCTCTGTTTGCTCTCTTTCTCTGCATCTGTCTCTGTCTCTCTCTCTGTCTTTCTCAACAGATTGCATTCTGCAGGGGTGATAGAGAAGAAGAAAAAAACACTAGATTTCTTGTCCTTGATTGACCCAGATCCATGTCTCACTTGAATGAAAAAGTCGGCTTTGTGTGTTTCCATCACAAGGAATTTTGAAATGTTATTTGATTTATTTTAAAATTTGATACGTTTTACAGAGACACAGCAAGTTTAGATGGAGCAATAGGCCTTCATTCGACGTGGTATTCCAGACCTGGCGTTGACCGTAGCTTTAACACCATGCCTTTGGAGTCGTGAGAGTACAGCTTGATTCGAGGCCAGGTTTCCAGACCGCTTGATAGATCTGACTGTTTGGCAGGGGGCCGTGTGTGTGAAAAGACACTTTTTTTTGTTGAAGTCCAATTAAGGCCTCAGTTGAAATGACAGCTAGTTGTTGTGGCCACACAGGAAGCCCGTTCTGTCGTCTTCTCAGTAGATTGAGGGCACAATATGAGAACTCTCAGCAAATAGGACGTCAGGTGATATTCCCCAAGAAACCATCTCTCTCTGTGTCTCTGTGTCTCTCTCCCTCTCTCTCTTTCTGATAACATGAGGGGTTATCACATGGTGCTGTCTCCAGCAAATGGAACAAAGATGAGACATCGATTACACACACACACACACACACACACACACACACACACACACACACACACACACACACACACACAGCACACTCCTTGGAGGGTAGCTGATCTGTTTGGTTCCTCTTGACAGCTAGAGCATGGCCATCAACACCCCGTGTGTGTGGGTGTGTGTTTTTCCGTCTGTGTGTGGCCCCACGGCGGCAAAGGGACTGTGAGGAGAGAGAGGGAGAGAGAGGCAGCAGAAGGGGTAAGAGCAATTCAGATATTGATGTGTTGGGCCCTAACTCCACCCTGCGGGCCTGTCAAGGTGGAAAATGTCAAGCAGCCCCCTGGCCGGTCGCACCACTTAGCATCACTGGAACCTCAGTGCTGGCTCTAAAACAAGCCCACTCAAAGCAACAAACAACTGGACTCAGTCATACATTACAATATGCACATGCATAGAAATAAGTAAAAACTGAAATTCACTCCCATCGTGGATGTAGCGTACAGATATCTACCATACATATATAGAAGAGGACTTTATAGCATGGTAAACCCTCACACCATTTGGATAAATACAAATGACAAGTTTTCAAATATTTTATTTTGTATCTAAATCCTACAGAACAATCCTCCACATTGCGGTTCTTGTATTTGCCCCAAACTAGTGACTATTCAAATGTTTATTATCTTAGCATTTTGGACCGCTTGACAGGCTGATTTTAGACATTGCTTTGGGTTTGTTATTGTTTTAAACCAGCTGGGTATAGCTGCATTGCTTTACAGATGGCTGTGTTGGTGGTGGGTAGTTCTACCACTTCAGTCTTGACTTAAATCATTTTGAGGACTTTTGGATGGATTGTCTGAACATTTGGGAGGGACATTGCATTCTCATGAGAGGGTGGGGACTCAGGACTTTTCCGTATAGTGCCAGCAGCTGGTTTTCACTCATTCACCTAGTAAATGTATCAGCACAATACATATAACCTTGTCAGGCAGTTGCTCTTCCCCTGCTCATTCTTTGGTCAGATATGCTGTATGCTTTGTCATTGTGTTTATGTGTATACATGCAGCAAGGAAGTCAACATTTCCAGGGCAGCTCTAAATCCCTCCCCATAAATAATAATAATACTCATCCAGCCTTGTCCTGTGCAATGCATTCGCACAGGGCTCCCTTACTATGCAATTCACATTAACACAATTACACACGCACACACATGCACACACACACACACGCACGCACACACATGCACACACACACACGCGCGCGCACACACACACACACACACACACACACACACACACACACACACACACACACACAGACAGCAGCACCTACTCAACATCACGAACACTGCTAAGGGACAATGTCAGGTTTCAGTCAACAGCACTCCAGTAGTATGTCATTCATTTCAGGCAGTCTTTGTCACTGGGGGTTGTGCTATTGGCTAATAACTACTAACTGAATATGGGCAAAAAACGTGGTGGGTAGGTTGAGATGCAGCCATCAGAAGACCAACAGAGGTGTAGAGAAAGCTATCTTAATTGACATGGCAAAGACCTAGAAATAAAATCTTGATTTTCGTTGTTGTTTCTTTCTTTTTTTTTACCACGCTCCTGCCAATTTTAAAGTCTGAACTTTGGCATAACCCCTCTGAGGAAATTTGATTATTAGATTAATTTCGCCCACATTATGCTGTGGAAACACTGTTTATTTGATTTGCGAAACATGGCCTCTGCATTTTGATGAGTGGGCTGACAAGTTAAACGAAGTGGCTACACCCTTATCATTTTGTCCTTTTGTCTTTAATGTGATGATAGACACTTGGACTTTTGTAGAATCTTGTATCTTTGTTATAGAGATATGGATATAGAGTTTAGTGGTCCAGCTTTGATGGCTGAATGAATATTGTTATTGGTACGATTAATACTTTTTGAGATGTAAGTGTTACCGAGGTGTTTTGCTGGAAGGGATTTGTGCATTACTGAATTCAGCTCCATATCAACTGTCCAGCACTTCCTTCCACTTTTTGTTGTTGTTGTGTGTGTATGCGTGTGTCTGTGTGTGTGTGTGTGTATGTGTTCTATGCTCAGTGTTCACCTTGACCTCTGTGCCCACTCAGTGTTGCTCATTTCCCACTGCCATGACCTCTGACACCAACTCACACACACACACACACACACACACACACACACACACACACACACACACACACACACACACACACACACACACACATGTTCACATACAGCAACGAAAAGTACATCATTTGCCATCCGACTGAAGCCGAGAGATACGCTGAAACGCTTTCCACTTCGTTGAAGAGGTGAACCCTCTGAACCTTTCTCTCTCTCTCTCTCTCTCTCGCTCTCTCTTTCTTTTTTTTTTTTTTTTTTTTTTTATTGAAGGTTCAGGCAATAGTCACATTAAGTACTGAATATGTATGTAGAACCATATTTTACAGTTTTTTTGCTTGCTTTAACAAAACACAAAAACAGCAGAGGACAAGACATCAAAATCAAGATACAAAACAAAATAAATAATGTGAGAGACATAACAAAAAACAAACAAACACATACACCACCAAATGGACATGTACTTTCACATAGAATTAATCTCCAATATTACAGGGCAAAAGTCAGACCAGAGGGGTCAACAACATCCAAGACAGGCTGCCATATGTCAATAAATCCTTCTGCGTTTTCATGAAGGGTGTATGTCAATTTTTCCAGAGGGAGTACTCTCAATACCCCTTTATACCAATCGTCCAGTCCAGGGGCATCCTCTGAAATCCAGAATTTGAGAATAGTCTTTCTTGCTATGTATAGCAGTTTTCCAACCAGTTTGGTATTATTCCTTGCATTGTCCACTTTAGCTGCCAGAATACACTCAAGGGGTGACAGCTCCAGGTTAAATCCAAGCAAAGCAACAATCTCATCCATTACATTCACCCAAAATGTTTGTATCTTTGTACATGTCCAAAACATATGAATATACGTTCCAATATGTGATTTGCATTTAATACATTCAGGAGAGCCTCGACCCAGTCTGCTTCTCAACAATGTTGAGCAATACAATCTGTGTACAATTTTAAATTGTGTCTCTCTGTCAGTATTGCAGCTCATTGTAGTATGTGTGTTTTTTATAACTGATGCCCATTTATCTTCGTTAATCTCACATTCTATATCAATCTGCCATTGCCTTCGGATGTGATCCGTAGAGTAATTAGAATTTAAACTGAAAGCATCATAAATATAAGAAATAAATCGCTTCTGTATGGGCTGTTTGAGAATTTCTTCCAAAAAATTTAAATTTGGAGCATATAAACTTTTTGGTATGTAATGTCTTACTTGTAAATAGCGAAAGAAATGAGACTGTTGTAAGGAGTATTTACTTTTCAAGCCCTCAAATGACTGAAACGTATTTCCCTCATATAGTTTTGCAAGCTGATCAAGGCCCCTTTCGTGCCATAGCTTAAACACTGAGTCTTGGCATGAGGGGGGGAAATCTGGGTTTCTCCAAATGGGAGCTAGAAGTGAGAAATGGTTCTTAAGTCTGAAGCAGATCTTAATCTTATTCCATGTATTTAATGTGTTAAGAACAATGAAGTTGTTTTGAACCTCCAGTTTTGCTTTTTTATAGTTCACAAAAAGGCAGTCTCTTAGTGCTAGTATACCACAATTTCTAGACTCCATATCAATCCATGTATTTGTAGCATCTGGGTTAGCCCATTCATATAAATATCGCATTTGTGCTGCCCAATAGTACATTCGCATGTTTGGAACCCCAAGACCCCCCTGGTCCTTGCCTCTCTGTAATTTACTTATTTTCATTCTGACCTTTTTGCCCTGCCAGATGAACTGTGTAAACATCCTATCTAGATCTATAAAGACACTGTTGGGGATTGATGTTGGCAACATCTGCAGGGGATACAGTAACCTAGGCAGTATGTTCATTTTAAGTACACTTATTCTGCCTAACCAGGACACAGGCAAGGCTCCCCACCTGTCTAGGTCCTCTCTAATGAGCCTTATTATTGGTTTGAGATTAAGGTTAACCAGTTTTTGAAGTGAGGGGCCAATTTGTATGCCAAGATATGTTATCTGTTTAGTGGACCAATGGAAAGGAAAGCCTGTGGGCGGGGCAGAACCCGTTAGTGCCCCAATTGGCATTGCCTCAGTTTTCGATAGATTCACCTTAAAACCTGATATATGTCCAAATTGTTGTAGGCATTCCAGCAGACGAGGGATACCAGTCTCTAGCTCGGATAAATACAACAAGACGTCATCAGCATAAAGTGAGATTTTATGCTCTCTGCCTTTCACATTAAACCCCTTAATCGAAGAGGTGGTTCTAATAAGCTCTGCTAAAGGCTCAATAGCTAACGCAAATAGAAGGGGGCTCAGTGGGCACCCCTGGCGCGTTCCACGCTCTAATGGGAAAGGATCAGAGCAGTACGAATTTGTAATAACAGCAGCTTTAGGGGACCGATACAATAATTTCACCCAATTAATAAAGTTGGTGCCAATCTTAAACCTTTCCATAGCATAAAAGAGAAACGGCCATTCAACTCTATCGAAGGCCTTTAATGAATCCAGAGATACCACTAGACCCTGTGTGTCATCGTCACTGGCTAATTGTATTATGTTCAAAAGTCTCCTGATGTTATTAGAGGAGCTCCTCCCCTTAATAAAGCCTGTTTGATCTGGCTTTACAAGTAATGATATTACAGATTCAAGTCTCAAGGTCAAAACCTTGGCCAGGATCTTTGCATCTACATTGATGAGTGATATGGGTCTATAAGAAGCTGGGTCTTCAGGGTCCTTATTTTTTTTCAAAATCAGACTGATGCTAGCCAATGACATTGTTTCCGGCAAATGGTCTGCAGTGTTGAAACTGTAGTTATAGGTTTTGACCAGACGGGGACATAGCTTGTTTTTGAAAGTTTTAAACCATTCAGTCGGGAACCCGTCTGGGCCAGGGGCTTTTCCACTGCGCATTAGGCCAATGGCCTCTAATATTTCATTTTCCTGAATCGGCCTCCCCAGGGTTTTTTGATGGTTCTCTGTTAATTCTGGTAATTTGATTTTTGAAAAGAACTTGTCAAGCTCCTCCTTAGTGCTATTGTTATCAGATTTATATAATGATTTGTAGAATGATACAAAAACTGAACTGATGTTTTTGCGGTCAAAGTGCCTTTTCCCGGTCCCATCTCTAATTCCTGCTATGGTATTACAATTGTGTTTACTGTTTATAAGACGTGCTAAGTATTTGCTTGGTTTGTTCCCATATTCATAAAGTCGCTGTTTTTGATAAAATAATGACCTGGAAGCCTTCTCATTTAAAATTGAGTTTAGTGCTGCTTTAATAGTCTGTACTTTAATAAGGTTTGTTTTAGTTGGGTTGGATTTGTGAACACACTCCGCCTTTTTTAGATCCGTTTCCAATTCGCTTTGTTTAAGTTGCAACATTTTCTTTCTGTGTGACATATATGATATAGTGAACCCTCTGATGTAAGCCTTGGTAGATTCCCAGAGAAACTCCGGATTAGTGTCTTTGTTGTCATTGATATCGAAAAAAATATCTATTTCCGCCTCCATCTTTTTCCTAAATTCCTTGTCATTTAATAAGTATGATGGGAATCGCCATCTCTGCATACCAGGTGTTGTTTCACTAATCATCATTTCCAGGTAAACTGGGGCATGGTCACTGATGTGAATAGATCCTATACTACATGCCGTCACTTGTCCCATGATTTGCGGTGGCAAGAAAAGATAATCAATTCGAGAATAGGAATTGTGTGGATTGGAATAAAATGTAAAGTCCCTTGCTGACGGATTTAAAGTCCTCCAAACATCTATCAGTGAGATGTCATCTAACATTTTAGTTAGGGAAGCACCTGTATTTGTTTTTCTATTTGTATCTGTAGGGGTTCTGTCTATCTTATTGTTTAAACAACAGTTAAAGTCGCCCCCTAGCACTGTAAAAAGACATTTATATTCCTCCAAGACTGCTGCTATACCTGTCCAGAATGAAGGGGATGGTGGATTAGGGGCATATATGTTCATCATAGTAACATGCACACCATAAATTGTGCCATGAACAAGGACATATCTGCCGTCTGGATCCTTTTTACATGTGTCGAGTACAAATGGGATGGCCCTGTGGATCAAAATAGCAACCCCCCTACTGTTAGAAGAAAATGAGGAATAGTAAGCCTGGCCTACCCAATCACGCTTAAGTTTCATGTGTTCTTTATCCACTAAATGGGTTTCTTGAATATAAGCTATCTGCACCTTGTCTTTTTTGAGAAAGCTGAGTATTTTCTTCCGCTTTATAGGATGATGGATTCCTTTTACATTTAGTGTGCAGAACTTGATGTTATTCATTCCTGACATTTATTTTTGTCATAGAGATACAGTGTCCCCTTACCAACGTACTGGACATCTACAGCCGACCCCAGTCTAGTTAGTTCTTGTAAATATTCCCTTATGGTGGTGGTGGGATACAAAAAACAACAAAAAACACTTAATGACGAGAAAACACTTAAGTACACATACACCTGCTGTAACATTAACTTCGCTAAAGGGCACATGTGAGCCCTATTTAACTCTAACCTCTTTTCTTCCATTAACGTCGAAAACAAACTTGTAGGATTGAACAAAGCTTCCCAAACTTTCTGCTATATAAACGCATCTTAAAGGGATAGTTGTGGTTCACTGTACACCACTTTACTTGCACAAACGGAGTTTCATAAAAAAAAAAATATATATAGTAATAAAATAAAGAGATCGGTTACATAATAAACCCTTGCCACTATTTAGCCTGTCCACAGTAAGGAATACTTAAAGCAGTGGATAAAATGTAATAACCAAGAGAGCAGTGGATCATTCGGCCATAAAGGCTAATAACACAAGTAAGGGAGAAAAAAAAATATAACAGAAAAACATATTCCACTGGCATCTTACATTAGAAGTAGCTTAAACTTTACCGTGGCACAGTCCGTTTATGTTCATTCACCTGATGTGTGTGACATCTTAGCTGTGTGATCACCACAGGCCAACACTATTGAGTTAGCCCACATATTAATTGTGGGCTATATGTTGCAGCTTTTGTCCCTAGGTGTTGGCCTTCTGCATTTCTTCCACATACCTCTGTGCCTCCGCTGGAGTTTTGAACAGCTGGACCTTGTTGCCATGTGTGATGCGCAGCGCGGCAGGGAAAAGCATCCTGTAGGGAATCCCCAGTGCTTGGAATGACTTCTTTGCCTCCAGGAATTCACGCCTTTTTTTATCCACCGCGGGTGAAAAATCCTCAAAGAAATGTATACGGTTGCCGGAGACAGTGATTTCACCCATGTTTCGTGCGCTCTGCATGATCATCTGTTTATCCGCGTAGTTGTGGAGACGGATGTACACGATCCTCGGCCTCGTAGTAGGCTCCGTACGCAGCTGTCCGGGGCTCCGGTGGCATCTGTCTGTCTTTATCCGACCGTTTTTCACCGTGAGGTGCAGGGTTTTTGGTAACCACGTTTCAAAGAAGTCTTTGGCGTTGGCCCCCTCCGTGCGTTCCGGCAGGTTGACGATCTTTATGTTGTTACGTCTGGACCGGTTCTCTTGATCATCCAGCCTGTTGGCAGCCTCGCTCAGCCGCGCCTCGGTGCGCTCAAGTTTAGCTAGCAACTGGGTTACTGTGTCTTCCGTGTCAGAAATCCTCTGCTCCGCGGCGTCTACCCTCTTCTCGACAACTTTGACACTTTCACACACCGAGCTCACTGATTTGGCAATCTGGTCGAGTTTAGTATCCAGGCTGGCGCTGAGCCTGGCAAACACTCCTTCACTTATCTTAGCGGCTAAGCTATCTACTTCATCGCCGTCCGCCATGTTGTCCATACTGTTGGTCTCTGAGCCAGACGGATTGCTTCGAGTTACTGGTCGCAGAGCCCTTCCACTGTCCGGAGTCTTTGTCCAAAAGTCACGCAGTGACATTATCTCTGTGGCCAGCCTGTTTTAGCAGTGAAAAACTATCCCTTAATTGTTCAGAAAAGTGTTTAGTCTGGGAGCTCTGAACTCGCGCTCCTACTCTCTTCGCATCACGTGACCCTCCTTCCGCTCTCTCTTTCTTATGCTGTGTTTACTTCACAGTCCATATGTCTATGACAGTACACAGAGAAGACAGGTAACAGGTGGGTGAGTTAGTTAAACAGCTGAATTAAGCGACGAGCAGACAAAGTGATTGGTGAATGTAAAAAAAATACAGACAATAATGAATTCAGCTTGTAGGGGCCTTCAATTAAACCCCTCTATTAGGACCCATGTGGAATTTAAAGTATTAAAAATGGCAACGGAGTTATTGTAAAAAATTCCACATTCACTATTATTTCCCTTTCTTGTTCTTTTCCACCTTCCCTCTTCTCCCCTCCTGCCTCTTCCCCCGCTAGGGCTAATTGGGGAGATAAAGTCATTTGGCAAGGCATTGTGTCTGTGTGTGTGCAGAGGGGGGGGGGGGGGGTCATTTAGAGGTGTAATGCTCTAAATTGCCATCCATTATACAGTTGCGTTTGAATGACACTCCTCCTTCTCTTTCTCTCCATTCTTTCCTCGTTTTCTTCTCAATCATTTAATTTTTTCCACTTTTTGTCTATATATTTTTTTTGCACCTTGCTTGTTGTCTTTCTTCCCTCAAGGAAGGAAACTCTATGCTGTCCAAGGTCGTTAGGCAATTAAGAGGTGTTTTCGTAGTGTGTGCATTGGTGCATGTCTCTTTACCTTGTTGATACTATGAAAACCATTTCACAAATTTAGCGATAAAGCTGTTACCGTCATCAATCCTTAAAAAAAAAGGAAATTTAGGACATTTTTTAAAAACAGGCTGTTTTTATGTCAGCGTTAATGGAGAGAAATTTGTTTTGGACCTTTCTTTGATGTGTGTTTTCTCTTTTTCTTATAAAACTTTTTACCAACCGCAGTTAATTGCCTGTCAGGTCGGCCTACTGCAAGTAGAGTTTAATGTCTTATTTTTATTCCTTCATGTCTTATTTCTTACTCTCTGTAAAGGAATGACACATGGTGGTGATATAGCTTAAACACCAGAGTACAAGGACTTCAACTCATCAACAAATGAATTATTTTCCCCTAAACTCTTGTGACTACTATGCAGGTTGTGTCAGAGCCGGAAGGTGTATGTGTCATTTTATTAATGAACCTGTTGCTCAAATCAGGAGAGAGTTAAACCTAAGAGGTGCCATGTCAGTGCTGTTTTTACTGAATGGTTATCTTTATGATCATGATGCTCATAGGCGACATCGGTGATATCCAGACACTTCTGCGTGCACAGCATAGAAACCAGAAGCTAATCACTTGCAAGTTCCATCGCTATATATTTTTCTGATAGGAAGGCCTAGTGTGGGAGGCTCTTTGTTTGTCGAAAAGCTTTAGAGGCTAAGGCGGCCATTGTCAATTGTGTACGCAAGGTGAGGAACTGTCTGAGTTGTTTCGCCTATTGAGTCTCAAATTGCCACAGTCAGACAAATAAGAAAAGCGTGAATACCTTGGATGCATTCTTGCTTTATTGAATCCTATTCTTTACTGTTAGGCCTATAGTCAATAGTTTGTTTTGCTTCCTTTATCAATTGTGCTTTATTTCAGTCTTATTCTCTCTCCCTGTCTACCAATTGTTGTTTAAATGTAAAGGACATCCATGTCATTTGTATATTGTTCCCCTCACACTATTGTGGCAGAGTTGAGTTCATACAGATAGCTCACTTAGAAGCAGTACTAGCGACTTAGCTTTCAGCCCACTGCCTCTACCTCAATGGGTCATGTGGGTCCGTCTGTCTTGTGTGGGAATCAGACCACTGTACTATTCTCAGGTACATAATACAAGATAGTCTAAGACATTTAATAAGACACTTAAGACCAGTGGATAAGACTACAGGTATTAAGGATTGCACATTAATATAACTCTCTCTCTCTCTCTCTCTCTCTCTCTCTCTCTCTGTGTGCCCCTTTACTCTTGGTATGTTTTACTCTCGCCTCTTTTTTTTGAGCAAAGTGTGTGTGTGTGTGTGTTGCAGCAAAGTGTCTTGATGTGCCCTCACATACAAGACACACACACACACAAAATATATAAAAACTATCAATTAGAGTGGATAAAGTAGAGCGATCTCTATTTATCATCGTGCTGCTCAATTCCTTTTAATTCTATATTGAACATACAGTAACATGCACCAGATCACCAATTAATACACAGCTTAGCTCCTGACCCCTCTTTCACAGGCTACGACTTTAGGTTTTATTTTAAATTTTTTTGTTTTTGAAGAAGCAACCGTATTGAGGATTTCACAAAAATAAACAAAAACTTTTTTTTTCGAAAGTCTATTGTTGCTGACCCCATCAATTCATGTGAGGTCCCCTCTCTTTTCACATAGTGATATGTGAGAAGCTGCAACCACTCGAAGATTTGATAAAAAAACATATCTTACAGGTTAATAATATGAACTTGAGCACTGATGCTTTGCCCTTTACTTTCTCATTCCTCTCCAAGCAACACATGCTCTGTCACTGCACACAGAAAGCCCAAGGTCGAATCCAGAATAATTCTATTACAAATATGAGAAAAATACACAAACACTATATCTTCTGCTATCTGATCAAAATGATACGTTTAGCTCTATAGAATCAGTGGCTTGATAAACACAAACCCACGTAACTGGATATTAGCAGGCCAGATACAAACACACTGGAAGAGATGCATAAAGACACATCAGTGCGTGTGAACACACAAACACACACGCACGCACACACACACACACACACACACACGCGCACACACGCACACACACGCACGCACACACACACACACACACACACACACACACACACACACACACACACACACACACACACACACACACACACACACACACACACACACACACACATAACCTTGGTCTCATAGGTCCATGGACTCCAAAGTCTGCATGCATTGAGGCTGTTTATCAAAATTAGAACAACGCAGAACGATTTCCTTTTTTCTTTGTCTGCTAATGTGCTACTCTTGCACTATCTCTCAAACACACACACACACACACACACACACACACACACACACACACACACACACACACACACACAGCCACAGTTAACTGGTTATCAGATATTTTACCCGGAACACATAACTGTGAAGTGGATGCATCCGCGATCGTTTATCAACATTAGATCAATTAGAATAGGATTTTCCCATGTTTTTGGCCAAAGGCGTTCACATAGTGCTACTCTGCAACAAGAGGTAGCGACCAACATGTGACCTGAACACAGGAGAGGTTGAATATAGAGCGATAGCATAGGGTGAAAGGAAGTAAGGACGGAAGGGGTGTGTGTGTTTGAGAGAAACAAATACAAACACACACACACACACACACACACACACACACACACACACACACACACACACACACACACACACACACACACACACACACACACACACACACATACTGTAGGTAGACATGAACCCAGAATGACAAGGCCATTGTGAAAGCTGACATTATTCAATTTCACTCTTACAAAGAGCTTGAGAGTGTGTGCATAGTGACGTACTTACGTCTAGGTGTGTGTGTCATCTTATTAACAAAGGAGCCGGGTTGTCTTGTGTTCTACTCCCTTTATTCAGCCCATCAAAGTCTTTTATTTAAAAAAGAAATATGTATATATTCCCATTTTTCAACTGTATATTTACAATATTCTCATTGTGCAAACCATTATCATAGCCTAGTATGTTTCCCTAGTGAGCGATTGGTTCTGCAGCAGCTATTAAAAGCAAATGGCATAAAAGTGAAATACTATGAGGCGTAACGAGTGTCAGTCAGTCACCAGTACAAGGTGCTGCTGATGCAGAGTTTCAGGCAGGGCAGTATAAGACAAATTACCGTCGTCATCATTATCACGGTCTCCACGGCCATCAACAGCAATCAATGACAAGCCATCATCACTTTGCTGGTGCTTATACCCTCACGTAGAGGCCTTAAGGCAGGGGGGATAAAGGGCTCGTTACACCTGATTATCTCGGGACCATGTGAAAACCCACTCAGAAAACGTGCTTTATAAAGCGAGGTACGCTGTTAATAAGTTTGATAATCTTAAGGTAACTTAAGACCTTTTTTCTTACTCTTACCGAGGGAGCTGTAGTTTTTTTCGAACTTTTTTCAGTCCGCATAGACAGTACACACACACACACACACACACACACACACACACACACACACACACACACACACACACACACACACACACACACACACACACACACACTGTCAGTGCTGGCTGTTTGCCTGAAAACTATATTACATCATGGTTGTATCTATATTCTGTATCTATTCAGAGTAGTAGCCTACAACCAGTCTTATTGCAGGAGACGGCTACAAATCCAGCCTCTTAACGCAGCACAAGAACCTCTCAGCCCCTTCTGCTGCTGCTGCTTGCTTGTTCACTCTGCATAGCTAATGTCTGCTGGGCGGATTTGATTCACAGAGCCTCTCCCGTGATTGCTACTAACCACCGGCCTTGGTTTTTAAACAGTCTCATATCATCGCAGAGCTTTTTTTTCACATTTATTTTTTTGGTTCTGAAATGTGATTTTCCTCCAGTTCTGTCACCGCGGCCTCTAAAGATACTGCTGAATGTGCTGTGCTACTGATACAGCTGTGCTTGGGAGCGTGAGGGCTGCCGGAGCAGACTGTTGAAGGAGAGCTGCAGGCTGTGTGTGTGTGTGTGTGTGTGTGTGTGTGTGTGTGTGTGTGTGTGTGTGTGTGTGTGTGTGTGTGTGTGTGTGTGTGTGTGTGTGTGTGTGTGTGTGTGTGTGTGTGTGTGTGTGTGTGTGTGTGTGTGTGTGTGTGTGTGTGTGTGTGTGTGTGTGTGTGTGTGTGTGTGTGTGTGTGTGTGTGTGTGTGTGTGTGTGTGTGTGTGTGTGTGTGTGCATCTGGGAGCACTGGCACACTGGGCTGAAGGTCATGCTACGTGTGATCGGGCAGTAGGTCCTGTGTTAGGACATGGACCGGATATTTTCCGGGCTAGCAATAGTTTCCTCTCTGCTAACTCTCCTTCAAGGCAGCTCCTCTCATTCATTTACATTAAGCATTGCAGTTTTACTGCCACAGAAATACACAACATGGTTATATGTGACTACAAAAACTTGGTTGTTGACGGCGACATTCAGCTTCATTATTGAGAATGGTGGGGAAGGGCTCTTACACACAGCAGCAGGTTTGTTTTTGCTTCAGCATGTTATCATTACCCATTTTCTTTCTTTCTTCTTCTTTTTTTAAATGTCTGTTGGTACCCGAAGGCATAATTAGTCGTTTGGTTGCACCCATTCCAAACAGATACTATAGGCAGGGCATTTTTGGACGTTTGCTGCTGTACTTCCCGCCTCACTGGTAATGTCATCTGAGTAGATAATCAGCAGGAAATGTAGCCTCTATTGCAAGTCGCGGTTGGACTGTGTCCACTTTTCCAAGTGAAAACCAGAGCTGTTCTCTGCTTAAAATAAGGCACAGAGGTTCAGTTCTTAATTATTTCTCTTTACCCAAACCACAGACTGTTAGTATTGAATTTTTTGTCCTCCCTGCTGCCTTTCAACTATTTCTTTAAACTGTTCTGTTTCATTATGTACTGTAAGTCCCTAAATGCTATGTGCAGCATTGCTTTTCACACATTGCATTGGCTATTATAAGTATTTTTGTTTGTTTCTGCTTGTTGAATAAGAATACAATTGCAGAATAAATACAGAGCCAGTTCAACTTAAATTCATTCAACTGAAACCCAATTATTCTATTAGGAGAAGCAATTGTGATGCACACAGTAGTCGGGAGAGTAAACCACACAGGTGGACTTTAGCAGCCGTATGCGTAACACGTACACAGACCTACACAAACACACACAAGCAAATAGTTGATGGTTGATAGCACCTAGAAGGGGCTGGGGGGTCTGTTAGATTGTTCCCAGATGCCTCTCTCTCTCTCTCTCTCTCTCTCTCTCTCTCTCTCTCTCTCTCTCTCTCTCTCTCTCTCTCTCTCTCTCTCTCTCTCTCTCTCTCTCTCTCTCTCTCTCTCTCTCTCTCTCTCTCTCTCTCTCTCTCTCTCTCTCTCTCTCTCTCTCTGTGTGTGTGTTGGGAGGATTCATTTGGGGAATCTTTATCTGAAACTATTCCTGTGTATTTCTTTCTCTTTATATGTGTTTTCTAGTGTGTTGTGTGCATGTGCGTTATAAATAGAACCAGAGACTGATTCAGTGTATAGGATATTGGATTTGGCAGTATGGAATCTACTTAAATCCTCTAGCTAGTCTTCTAGCTTGATTAAATAATCGCTGATTTAATGCAAGTCAGTGCGTGCAAGTAAGGTGTGTGCGTTTGTGCTTGCGTGCGTGTGTATGCATGTGTGTGTGTGTTTGTTAAAAGCAGGGCTGACTTACTCTTTAAGTGAATTAAATGTAATTTCATTTTGAAAGACTTTGTTTAGAAAACCCTCTTTTTAAATGTATTTTAGACCGTGGGGCGCCTCAATCTGCTCCTTGACCCTCTTTCTCACATTCTGTCTCTCTCCAGTCCCCCTCTCTCCTTGTTTCTCTCTTGCTGGTTTTTGCCACATAACTCAGATGGATGGTGAATGATGATGAGAATTAACTTCAGGGTTATTCTTAGAAATGGACGTAAAGCTTTTTGAAGCACAGCTGCTCCTGTGTGTGTGTGTAGGCCACCACCAGTCGGCCTCTGTAAATTGTTTCAAGTCAAGCTACCACCGCCAGAGTTTAAAGATGCCACCGCTTATGAGTTGCAGATGGATGCTAAAATACATTCAGTGGACCTCAATATCGCTAGACAGCCCACAAGCAGTGGATGCTTATCTATATCAGCAAGCTCTCTTCCATAAAGATCTGAAAGACCAATGTAAACAGTTTGTATAACATCTGTAAAATGTATGGCTTCAGGTTGAATCTCAGAGTGGACTCAAAGCCACAGCTGAAAAGGTTTCAGCCACTAACATAGTAGTGTGGTTACACCATATGTTTTCATGTTGAATAAAAATCTTGATTCTCGAGAACAAAGTTAAAATGTATTGGTATATTTTTTTTACGAGTGGAATCACAACACCTCATAACTTCTGTATGAATTTTAAAGGATAGCCATCACTTCAACCATTTAATGGAAAGTTGGCGTAGTGGTGCGGACCCATAAAAGTCATAAAAATAAGTTAGGAGTTGTTCACAAACAGGGAAGGGAGGAAGACATGTAATATTAAAATGTGGTGTGTATTTCCCCCAAACAAACAACAGTCAGTCAGGTTGTGGAGCCTCTTTTATGCAACTTTGCATTAAATCTAATGTCACAAGGGAGAAAAGGCTTTCTGTTAGAGCAGAAAGCACTGACTACACTGATTGTGTTATGAGTTATTAAACCAATACATGTTGTTTTCTGTGCTGGCTGCC
The DNA here is from genome assembly GCF_949987685.1 of Ammodytes marinus. Lineage (NCBI taxonomy): Eukaryota > Metazoa > Chordata > Actinopteri > Uranoscopiformes > Ammodytidae > Ammodytes > Ammodytes marinus. The sequence continues at coordinate 11,558,424 of NC_137221.1, forward strand.
ACTGACTAAATGTTACTCTGAATTACTAGCCCTTTTCATGTGCAATCTGCAAATGTAACATTTTCTGGCACATGTTGTTGATGCACACTCATTTTAAATTTAAGAGAATAGTAGGGTATCAATGAGAGCAAGGCCTTGGGTTAATGGAGCAGTGATTGCTAAAATACACTTCCTAATTAAGAAACTTATTTTTGTATCTAAACATCAACTTTAAAATATGTTTGTTGGAATGGATTTGGCTTTAACGGGAGGAAGTTGATAAAGACTTTTAATATCCTGACTAATGATCGTATTTGTGTGTGTCCTTCTGCATGCATGGGCTGCATTTTTGTGTGTCTGTGTGTGTGTGTGTGTGTGTGTTTGTGTCAGAGGGCGTTGTCGGTTGTGCTAATTTAACGTCATCATAGGTCGCAGATAAATAGATGTCATTAAGACCCTTAGCTCTAATTACCCACAGTCCTCCTCTGCACACCAAGGTGAGTGTGAGAGGCCAGGTATCAGTAATAAATCAGAAAACCATGCACTCTCACCCACACATTTTATAATCACACACAGATACACCAGCACACAAACACAGACACAAAGTGGTGTATATCTACTTAAACTGATGTTAAAGCATTTAGATTAACAGCTGTGTGTGTTTGTGCACGCAAGTCAACTCGCACATTACCACACATGTGGTCAAGCCAACCAGCTGATGATTGAAAAGGAAGTAAGAGATCACAAGACACATTTTGAGTGTGCATGTCTGCATTTTGGAAGGTGGTGGGGGCTATTTCTGCACTTTCCTGTGTAATTGACACTTGAACTTCTCTCCCACACAGGCACACACGATGCACACAGACACTGACAAACACACACACACACACACACACACACACACACACACACACACACACACACACACACACACACACTGTGCTGTCCTTGTACCATGGATTTGGAGTAGCCAATATATACCACATACAGTTGGATTGCGGCCTCTCATCCAAATCTTGCATGCCTTCATTAGCCAGTGGAAGAAAATATTTTCAGGTGTGTGTGCGTATGTTAGTTTTTTTGTGTGTGTGTGTGTGTGTGTGTGTGTGTGTGTGTGTGTGTGCGTGTGTCTGTGTGTGTTGCAATGAGGGGCAGCTGTGGGGGCCATATGTGAGTGATTTGGGCGCTCGGAGGGAAACTGAATTCTGATGACAGATGCAGTGTTTGGCTTGCAATGCTAGACACACACACACACACACATACACGCACACACACACACATACACACAAGCAGGAAACGGACATCAATCAATCACCTGGCTCTGTCTCTCTACATGTGGTGACCGTATGGTGCATGTAACATTCACACACACACACACACACAGACTCTGGCTCAGTGTGTCACTGAGTGGGTTTGATCATTTAACTTTTCTGTCCGATGTCAGATGGACGAAAACACATGTACCATAAAGACTTTAATATTAGCTCAGGTGTTTATCACATACGACATCATTTGAAACGGGATGTTTTACGATACACATATTGAAACTGAGAGGAAAAAAATCCGGTCTAAATAAACACATCTATGGTGTTCCCTTGTATTACATCGTTTCAGCAAAATAAAATTGTCAATCCTTATCCAGACATAATAAAGAATGTCACTGTAAATATCTGTGTATTCACTAAAGCAAGGAAACAGAAGAGACCACTTTTCATTGACATTGATGTCTAGTCTTAAAACACTGCCTAGTACTAATGTTCGATCAGTTCCTGTTACTTTGTTAATTTAATGCTCATATCATTTCTAACATATTTTATTCTCCTTTAAGGGGACCTACGTTACTTCATTTCATCTATGCCAACGCAGTCTAACCTTTTCTGTTTTTCTCAAATGTTAAACAAGACTTTTAAAGAAGTAAAAGTGAATCTTCACTAACAGCCTTGCAGTACTGATTAACTACCCCCAAAGCGACAATTATTTATAAATGAAATTCCTCAAATGACCATACATTTACATTGCTCAGGCCTATATACTGTGTGTGTGCATGTCTGTGTGTGGTGTGTGTGTGTGTGTGTGTGTGTGTGTGTTCCAGGAGAAATGTAAAAGTGGTAAAATGTCGCTGTGATCCTTGCAGCACATTAACTTGCAAAAATAAACTGAACAGTGCCTGTGCCTACCGGGCTGCTCTGCTTTTAGCTGGCAGCACCAAAACAGATGCTCGGTGTAAAAGAGCGCCGGTATAGTGGCTCCCATCTGTAGCTCAGAGACTACAGAAAGTATGATTGAAGTGTAGCGCTCTTTTGTGTGAGGGGGGGGGGGAGGGGTGGGGAGGGGAGGGTTGAAATGTTTTCAACATCTAGCAAACCGGGGGTTCTGCGAGCACGAAGAAAAGAAAATCTGCTTAGCTCTCAGCGCTGTCATGAACATAAAAAAACAACAAGAAGCCAAGCGCTGAAAGGAGAAAGTCCCCCAGCGGACACGGAGTCCACCATGGAAAAGGGAAAAGAGGGAGAAACAGATTGGGATGACATTGAGAAAAAAACAAGATGGTGAGATGGAAAGATGACACTGTAAGAAAGAAAAGTAAAAAACAAAAAAAAAAAACACAACATTCTAGTGTTTTCTAGGCCTTACTGATTTTTTTTTTTAAACGTACAAGCTGCAATGCAGAGAGAAAGAGAGATGGTTGGGTAGACAAGCAGATAGAAAGAGAAACAGATGGAGTCACGGTGGAGAAAGATGAGGTATGCTGTCCTCTCAGGGTCACGGAGGTGGTGAATGGGGCCAGTGACTTAATGGGATGGAGAAACGTTGTGATTGGCTCATTACTGTGATGGAGCACGTTGCCGCGACAATTGGCCTTTTCAACCTTCCCTGCATATACTACTTTTTATGCACCACTGCTCCATGAACTGCGGAGAGGTGTGTGTGTGTGTGTATGTGTAGAACGAGCACACTTATACAGTTAAAGTCAAACACTTGCCCGTAAAGTAGCTTCAGCAGTGCAGATAAACAGCAAAACACTTCATTCTGCAAGGTGAGAGCATTACTCGTCTCTTTCCAACGTCTTGTCGACTAGTAGCTACTTGACAAAATTACCGCAGTATCGCAGACATGACTCACATATTTAAAACACGCGAGAAAACTTCTTCTTGTGCAACTAGGTCATTTTCTTTTTCATTGAAGTATATTATCATGGCGGTGTTTTTATTAACCTTGTCCTATTCAGAGACAATCAGCGTGGAGGAGAACAATGTTCATTCCTATTAGGCATGATAAATGAGTGCACATCATCTCTCTGCCACCAAGCCAATCTGTTCTCTCTCTCTCTCTGTCTCTCTCTCTCTCTCTCTCTCTCTCTCTCTGTCTCTCTCTCTCTCTCTCTCTCACCTAACCTTACTGCCAAGTCATTGTTCTTGAGTGTGAAAATGAAAAAAACCTAGACTAACTTTTTTTTCCCTTTTTTGCCCCATTTCCCTTTATGACCTTTTAATCTTTCTAATCCGTTGAAAGTTTCTTTATCCATGTATATGTTTCCCCACTCTAATGTTGTTTTTCTCTCTCTCTCTCTCTCCATTCCATAGCGGCGGAGAGGCAGTGGGGTCTTCTGTGCAAACTGTCTGACCACCAAGACATCGCTGTGGAGGAAGAACGCTAACGGAGGCTACGTCTGCAACGCATGTGGTTTATACCAAAAACTGCATTCGGTGAGTCTTACACGGACACCTATACCTACATGAGCATTGCAAACATATGCCTGTGTCTGCACCACACGCACATTACACTATAAGAGATTTAGAAATAGTTAGACCTAACCTTGAATCTGGTGTATAATGAGTTTCTGAATATTTGAGATCCCCTTTATTCACATTTTTCTTTCAAACTAATTAGAATGGAGACGAGATGGGAGTTTTTTTTCTTCCATTATTTCAAAAACACTTTAAATGTGGGGGGATAGAAAGGAAGGTGAAAATAATAAGTGAGCTGACACTCAGAATCGTCATATAAAGGTTAATTTGTCTTGGGACTCCTTTCCACTCATGGGAGACCTAGGTATATTCACTTCTAAAGATTGTGCTGGATGGGATAACCCAGTGCTTCTGACTATTTTATAGACTCTGTGTAGTGTTGAGCACATCCAATGGCTGTTTTTTTCGACCACCAATTATCATTCCTCCCGTCTGGCCGTTTAGCATGCTACGATGAAATGGTGCATGCTACTGCAGTTCAATTTGTGTATATGTTCGGTGAACCCACGCTGTGCAAAAGCAATATCGTGGAAGAAAAAAAAAAGTATATTTGATTTTTGGTGGGTTGCTGGGAAGTTAAGGACCATTTCAGCAGACTCTGTGAGCCAGTTCCGTGGAGTGAGAAATATGATGGAATGAATCAACTTTACCATTTAGGCCCGGGGAAAAGTCGATGGAAATCACAAATTTAATTAGACCGCATGAATTACAGATGAGATATAACAAAAAAGGCCCAGCCTGGAGTTTAGTTGACTTCCAAATATTGAGCTCTCTCACCTCAAGATGTTTTTTTTTATGGAGTTTAAGCTAATTGATTCGGTTTATCTGTTTAAGTCGAGGGTTTAGAACTATTACCAGTGTCCAACAAGTGTTAAGCGCTCCGACATAGATGTATACACAAACACACGTGCACACACACACACACACACACACACACACACACACACACACACACACAGTATACACTAGATTCATGGCCAACATACTGGCTAGTTGAAGCCCAGTGTGTACAATTTCAAAGTGAACAAAACTGTTTCCGTGTAATAAATCAAATTGTTAATAAATGCATCAGTGGGTTGACGTTACAACCCTAAGCACTGTACCGCAATTATCGAATGGAACATTAAAAAGGATCACCAGCTGTAGAATAGCAGTTTACTCCTTCCTGCCCCTGCAGATGTCCTTGGTTCAACCCGTTCATCTCAGATGCAGCTCCAATCACGTTCCCCCCCCCCCCCTTCTACCCTCGACAATCTTCACGACAACCATATTTTATATACCATAATAAAAGTTTTATACGCTCTACACACATTATTAGAGAGGATAGCAGCTAGTAAAACACTTCAGAGTGAGAGAGAGGGTAAGGGAGAGTTATGCATATAGGGAGAGAAATATGTTGACAAAAAGAGAGAGGGAGAGAATGGAAGGGAAGGAAAAAACAGAGAGATAAAAAGAAGGGGGGAGGCATAGGAGAAGGAGAAGATTTAGGTAGAGAGAGAGAGAGAGAGAGAGGATGGAGATAATGAAGAGGGAGGGGGTGTGTGTGTGTGTGTGTACAGAATGAGACATGGAAATAGACCGAGAGATTAGGAGAGAATGCAGAGGCGACATCCAAGAAGAGAAGGGAAAAAGTTGGAAAGATATATAGAAGGAGGGAGAACTGTGTGTACCAGCAGTAACTCAGCCCAGGTATTCTATCAAACCAGCCCTACAACCATAAAGGTGTACAACATTGTGTGTGTGTGTGTGTGTGTGTGTGTGTGTGTGTGTGTGTGTGTGTGTGTGTGTGTGTGTGTGTGTGTGTGTGTGTGTGTGTGTGTGTGTGTGTGTGTGTGTGTGTGTGTGTGTGTGTGTGTGTGTGTGTGTGTGTGTGTGTGTGTGTGTGTGTGTGTGTTTGTGTGTTTATGTGTGTGTGTGTGTTCTCTGCGGTTTGGGTGTGTCTCACAGGGTTGTTGTCACAGAAATGCTATAATTCAGATCATACCCTTTAATACACTTTTAACGTTCACATCCAATTCATAAGACTGACTGCTGTCATTGCAGAATATACTGTTTACATTTCATGAATAAATAAAGGACAGATTTATCTGTAAATTAAAAAGAAAAAGAAAACGGTTGAATTTCCCACGCTCAGGTTTATCAAACATCGTGCCAGTGACACACCCCTGTGGGAACTGGAATATAATCTAGATGTATTTTTTTAAATTTAATTATAATTTCTTTGAGTTTCAAATACAGCCCTCTATTGGTGCTCTCACTTACTCTTTTGTCCTTAGAATGGTTTCAGTAGCTGCTCTATAATGACAGATACACCCCACATTGAGACTGACACTCAGTGCGTTTCCATGGCACAACTAGATTAGATTATCACATATATCGAACTAGACACTCGAACGGACCGTGTCACTTGTCTGAGTATACATGGCCTTTAAGATATCGGATAAATGTCCAATGCATGGCTGTCTCCACTATGCTAGGTGGCGCTGTAGCCCTTTCAACCATGCTTTCAACAAGTGTTGAAAGAGCCACGTCCGGTTCTCTTCCGGCAACAACCCATGGTGTAGCCTATTACGCGCAGGCACACAAGCACAGAACGAGAAGTCCGATATGAGATGTCCGATCCCTGTTTACATGCAGAGAGAATGCCGACAACGAACGACTTATCTAGGTGTTCTTATCCGACATCTCTTGTCCGTTATCGTGCCGATTTGTGTGCGAAGTAGATCGGATAAAGGTGTTTACATGCAGTTTAAAAGTCCTGTTGAAGTCTTATTCGTTTAGTTACCCGATTATGAGTCTGCATGTAAACGCACTGACTGTCTTTGTCCATTTTACACACACACACACACACACACACACACACACACACACACACACACACACACACACACACACACACACACACACACACACACACACACACACACACACACAGGGATACATCATTTAATGGGGTCTCATACATTACAAGGTTTATTGCCTTTTCTCTTTAAAGAGAAGTTTTTGACTCCTTTTCATCCACTTAAACACCTCTTTCAATTATTCATCTTCCTTCATCATAATTTTCTCACCGTCTCACCTCCCTTCTGGCTTGCTCCTACTCTGTGCATCTTTTTGTGATTGGTTTTTCTCCTGCCAAGATGTATGTTAAAATCCCTACATCACATACACACACAGACGGGGGGATTCTAGAGACATTAAGGAGTTACATACATATATACAGGCACATACATATAAATAACAATGCTTGTTATATTGCTGTTCTTGTACAATACAAAGTGTACAAGAAGCCTAATAGATCTGATTGACATGGAAGTGTGAAGTTAAATTAAGTAAGTTCATAATGCCGTTCTCTTTGTGCCATTAATTTGAATTTTATTTTGAGTTTAGAGAGGAGGCTTCAATAAAGTTGGTTCTTCAGTAGTGAAAGGATAGCCGGTCTTTACTTTACAGTTGACGCATAGACACTTTACAAGACACTTTAATAAAGGCTTTTGCTAATTTGTCTGGAAATGTTTTTGACTGTTTTGTTTATTTTGGCATGTACTTGTAGGAAGGAAACATCAAAGTTTCATCGTCAAGTGCTTTATTAATCCCAGTGGGAAAGTGAATAAGTGTGGGAGTGCTTCAGAAATGTGTCTTTGTTGACGTTACTGTGCAGTTTTCAAACCCAAACACTGAGGTTTTTTAGGGGAACACATCAAACTTATTTCTGTAATTGGTTGTGCTCTCATGTGTACTTTGCCATACTTCTGGTGGGATGGATTAATTGATGATTGTTAAGTCATTCATGGAGCAATATGTTCACATGTTTGCTAGGGATCTGTCAATGAAGCTGAGTTTCTCAATGGGCAAACCCTCATTTACGACACAGATGTAAGTGCTCCCCCTTGTGGTAAGGGTAGGAACCACAGTCGTTAGGTTTGCTGCAATTTCCTTACTATTATACTAAGACCTAGCCGTGTTAAAGATTCAATTGACCAGTGGAAGCTTAACTGAGAAAACCTTCTTTTTTTGTAGCAGTCCTACTTATTGTCATTGTTAACATCCTTAGCATTCACGTGTATGTTTAAAAAAAAATGTAATCGCTTTATTTTTTTAACATTTCATTTAGTATCATATAAATAATGCTGGGGCTATGTACTGTATTTGTGACATTATTAATCAGGTCAGATAAGCAACCTTGAATGTGTATGGGAAGATGCATATCAGTGGTGTACACATGATCAAACAGGAACAATTATTATTAAAAAAAATTCATATCCTTCTTTGTTTCCCTTATCTCCTAGACACCCAGACCTCTCAACATCATTAAGCAGAACAACGGCGAACAAATCATCCGACGCCGGACCCGAAAGCGGCTCAACCCTGATCCGCTGTCCTCTGAAAGCCCCGCCCCCAAACAACAACGCATCGCCGGCGAGGAGCGAATGAACGGCGACGAGTCGGACAGAGGCTGCGTGTCCGTCAAGAACCAGCAGCCTTCCCCTCGCTCTCGCTCGCCCCGCTCCACCCAGGCCTTCCTGGCCAATCAAACGCTAGAGATCCATAGACGCATGCCTCCTTTACTCCTGCCCTCGCACGCCCCCTCCTCGCTGGTCGCCGAGGGCAACGGGGGCATGGCTGAGGGTGGGGGGATCACCTCGAAGGTGGAGGGAGTCAAAGGAGGAGGGGGGTCGGAGAGAGGCAGCCCCATCGAGAAGTACATGCGTCCGTCCAAGCCGTCCAGTTATTCGCCTCCCGGTTCACCCATCGAGAAGTATCAGTATCCCCTCTTCTCCTTGCCGCTACCGCTCACCCTGTCACCTGACTTGACCCCCGAGTCGGATTGGCTCCGATTCTGGACCAAGTACAAGATGGCGGCGGCCTCGGGGGTTCCAGGCAGCCTCAGTAATCTGAGCAGCCCTGGTAGCCTCGGAAACAACGCCCATTATCTCAGTGCCATGGTGACTCCGGTACAGCATCATCAGCAGAGCTACACGGTGCCTTACTGCGCCTCTCCCTACTCCCCTCTTCCTCCTCCTCCCGCCCCTCCTCACTACCCTCCTCCCCCTCTCCACTCACAGACCTCCTCCTCCTCCTCGCTAGAGAACGAGGCTCCTCTGGATCTGGCCATGAGACAACGCGACAACAGCAGTGTAAATGCACATGTGTCTGCAAACGGTGCGGCGAGGAGACGGCAAGAGTCGCCGCTGGCCGAGAGGTTGAGAGAGAGCTGGAAGGCAGAGAAGGAAGAAGAAGAGGATGGGGAGGAGGAGGAGGATGAGGAGGGGAGGAGAGATGAAGGAGGAAACCAGAGAGGGGAGGAGGTGGAGGAGAAGGCGGGACGGGAAGAGAAGGATCCCTCTGCGAAAAAGAGCGAGTCGAGCGTTGTTTTGATGGTGGAGGCGGGCACGCAGGACGACCTGACCAACCGCTGCGTCCACTGCGCCATCTACTTCCTGGACGAGGTCATGTACGCCCTGCACATGAGTTGCCACGGCGACCAGGGGCCCTACCAGTGCGGCTTTTGCCTGCACGTGTGTGTGGACCGCTACGACTTCACCACGCACATACAGAGGGGCTTGCACAGGCACACGGACAGCAAAACAACGTCACAGCAGCAGGACAAGAGTCCCACGCAAGAGGAGGCCGCGGTTCAGAACGTAACGGTGGCGACATCGGAGAGCGAGGGGCATGACGACGTGACGATGGAGGAAAAAGACAGAGACCACGATCAAGGCGAGCTCATAGATGAAAGCAACGACGTCGTAGGAGGTTGTCGCGACGATCAAGCAGAGGAGGGTACGGGCAATGAGGCCATTGACAATGAAGCAGGAGTTGAGAAGGAGGAAGGAGGAGAAGAGGGTGATGCCGTAACAGACCAGAAAGTGGGAGAGGACATGGAGGTAGATGGTAACGATGACATCACAAAACCCACAGAGGTCACCCCTGATGCTGAATCTAAAAACTTAGATGAGAACACAGAGAGTAACTAACCCGATGCCTTTTGACTCACATAAAACCCTTAAAAACGTGTTTTTTTTTTATTGGATGAATAAGCTGTATGCCTCCCATGTTCCTGGAGGCTAGCTCATGTTAAAAAATGGGCCTATCCTGGGCACTAAAATGGAACACATCCTTATGCTGGAAGCACTCTGGGCCGTCAAGTGGTCAAAAGTCATTTTAGGATCCCGCTGAACTGTTTGCAGGGACAGATGGGAGAAGTAGCCTGAATCCTTGGTGTTGGGTGACGGTCACTTGACAGCTCTGTGGCAAGTATTCAACAACGGAGTCCGGGCATGCAGCTGGAATCAACTTTAATAAACTTCATGTGCTTTACAAATAAGAGGATTGGAAGCCGGACTGAAAGTTGGACTGGTCTCATTGAGGATGAGTGTGATGGAGCTCAGCACTTGCACAGCCACCATACAGCAGAGCAAATGAAAAAAAGAAAAAAAAATGCTTGAAGCAAAACACTTATACTGAACTTAACTGAGCTGGTCCGAACTAGTCTCATGCATCATTCATACAGTTTTATGTTGGTACAACCAGATTGTTCTGGTCCAGAGCATGTTTGTGACTGTTTAACCGCTGTGCAAATGGATCCTAAAACCAAAAAACTGGTCAAACCAGTTTGTTCTGGGCTGCAGTTTAGCTGGTGTTAGCTATGTACGAAAGGATCGGTTGGTTTCTTTCACTTGTGCCCTGTTGTCTATGAAACTGTTGATGCAAAAATCGCCACCGCTGCAAAGTGGCCCAAAATGGGAGACTGGTCGGGTTTGATTTAACCCTGACTTTCTGAACTGTTCGAAACCAGTTTCAACTTGTATGACCGGAGTAAATCCGGACCGAAGTGTTCTCTCCATCCATTTGGGTCGAACCAAGTGGCATTATTTTCTACCTTCCTCCGTGCCATGATACTAGCTACGTGCCTGGCTGCCTGCCTAATAGAACAACTATCTATTAACCTGCTTAACATTTATATTAATAATAATAATAATAATAATAATAATGGTAATAATAATAATGATGATGTTATAGTACAAAAACATGCAATTTGCTACACTTTCGTATATAAAATGTTATTTTGTAAAGGTAAATGATGCTTTTTTGCAGGAAATGGTACTATAGAAATGAGTCTATTTGAGTTTGTTTTCCTCTTTTCATTTTGAGCTATGTGTTTTTGTTGTGTTCTTATGGAGACTTGCTGCGGTTTAACACAAAATGGTACAGCAAAAGAGGGGGGTGGTGTGTATGTGTGCATTTGTGTACTTGGCATTTCTGTGTCCGTCCCCAAACGATGGTGTCAAATAATGAAGGCTTTCGCTCGGTATTTCAGTCCTCAGGGGTCACACGTGTTGCACACCAAGCCACCAGATTCTTAGCATGTGACACATCATATTTTGTACATGTTAAAATGGTTGAAAAGGTTTTTAGCACGTTACATAATGTTCTCTTATATATGTTGTTATCATGTGTTGATAGGTCAAAATGGTCTTAGCTCTTTTTTTTCTCTGTATGTCTTTTTACATGTTTTTAGGTTACATGGTTTCATTGAGAGACTTAGGAACTTAGGGAGATAAGCCCTAAATGGTATTATAAGGATCAATTATTTGGGTTAACTGTATAAACATTTGCTCTGTATTGAGTCTACGGAGCCTCTTGCCTACAGTGTTTTATTCAGCCTATCTTTGGTAGGTTACCGCTATGTAGCATGTTAGAGTCTTATGAAATCTTCAAAAATAAGTTGCCTTGTCTATGGATGGGAACTGTTACATGTTAGACTTAAATAATACTTAAAAAACACAAGATGACATTGTAAAGTTACATTTTATAGTTCAATGAAGTAAAATGATTGTGTTGCTTTCAACTCAAACTAACTCATCCCACTTTCCTACCCATTCATTAACCGACATTTGGTTTGTAAATCAGTATTCTAAACACACTCGAGGAAACAACAAACACCTGATACCATAGCCTAGCCACTCTTGAAAACCAAATTTTACAGGTCCTGTTGTTTAATTGGTCATCAAGAGAGTCGTGACAGTCCCACTATTCTTCAGAATGGAGCGACACGGCGGCCATCTTGTTTTATTTTTATTTAGACAGTCACTTCTCCAGCCTTGCTGCCTTAGTTGCTAGACAAACAAAACAAAAATATCTAAGGGACTCCTTTGAAGGAAATGTAAGACAGGAAGGAAGGAAGAATGAGAAATATATTTTTCTACGCTTATCCAAAAGACATGAATCAAAAAATAATCCGCCTAGTGCCTGGTAACTTGTACAGTTTTTTTCTCCCCTTCTTTCTAATAGGTATGTGTATTTCTGTCAAAAAGTAAGTTATGAGTCAAGTAAGGCAGAAGTTGGACTCCTATATTGACTCCCATGCACCAAGTTATCAGAGTCATCCCTTATGATACCTGATTTCAGCCTATATCTGTTTGATTGGTCAGATACTGTACCTGTTGCAGCCCATTTGAAAGACCCACATGTCATTTGTTTTAATGAAATTGGTTGCTATGCTAGTGTCATTTTAAATGTAGGTCTTTGATGCATATGCCTCAGTAACTTTTGAATGAAAGTACTTGATAACAAGAAGATGTTCTCTACTGTGTGAGTGCCCATATCATGGTAAAAATAAAGGTCAATGTTAGGTCTTATTATTCTGAAGAGAAGTTCATCATTGATGTGTCTTCATACATTTTCTAAGCTGTTAAGTCAAGCTTTGTCAGCTAAAGGTCAGATTTCACCGCTTCTTTAAAAAAAAACAGCAGTGAGAAGTAGTAAGACGGCAAAGCTATAAAACCTATAGAAAAGGAACAACAAATCCTCTCCCCTTTTTACAACTCTACAAATTGAAATAGCTGATCTTGTGTTGTGGAACTTGTGCTGGTTGCAGGTTAGACCTCATAACATTATTTTACATTGGAAGGCTTTGTATACAATATCAATTTTCAAGGCTTTTGAAAAAAATATCATGTTATACATAAGCAAAGGGGAACTTGCATTTTACCCCTTAACGGCCAAAACAATCTTCCGAATTAGCACTGCACACAGTTTGTCCTATTAAATCACTAAAGATAATCACAGTCTTTTGCTGTTGAGAGACTTTTCTGTCTGCCATACAATCCCTGTATTGACAGAGTTAAATTATTGTGCTTTAGATCTTTACCATGTATGGGTGCGCTATCCATTTAACACACAAGTAAGGTTTTTTTTGTTTGTTTTTTAACTAGCCATACCCTTAATTAAATGGATTCAAAACACTTTTATTCTGAAGTTTATACCTTTTGTTTTCGGAGTGAGTTCCATTATACAAGTACAGGTGAAGCCAATCCAAGAGAAACAAATGAAATGTTTGAATTGTGTTTATTCAAGGAAATATCTTCTAATTTGTCAAGTTTTTGTGATTTTACATTTTCCTTAAATTTTTTTTTTAAAGTTTGGGGCATCTCTTTAAAGGGCTGCGTATTATACAACTGTTTACATTTTGCAATGTGTAGCAAAGGAATGAAGCGGGGCTTTCTTTTCAAATAGACAGGACAGAAGGACGCTTTGAGGGATACCTGCTGCGGTGCATTGATGGGTGCCTTTGAAGAATACATGGGGAGAGGGTGGATGATTAGAGGGAGGGTGGGATCAAATGCTGTTATGTTTGTTGTATCTGATAACAAGAGGTTTGGATTACATTCAATCATCCCCCTTCTCGTATGCTTTTTGTTTGTCTCTTAACCTCCCTTCAACAACACTTGTACCTTTTCTCATCAGTTGTCTACTTTGACATATACCTCTACATCGCTCTCACTCTTTTATCTCTCCACCTGCTGCTACCACCATCTGCCACTCAGCTCTTTTGTCCAACTTCATTTTCCTGCATCCCATCTCTTGATAAGGGTGTAGTCGGCTGTACTAGGCAGGTTGAGGGGACTTTAAATAGGAGTTAGGTGATTGTATGTTGCACCCCAAACAGCTACCCCCGCTAATGTTGACTTTGATTTGATTAGGTTGACGTTCTCCCCTGAATTGGCCGTTGGGTTTTTCTTGAAATAAATTGTTACCAGCATTGTTTTTTATCCACCAGTAAAATTTCAAATACCTGCTAAATGTAAAAGTTTTTCTGATGCCAAAATGTTTCAATTGTTTAACTTTTGAACAGAAATGTCCTTTTACCTGTTCTACATGAGTTTTAAGTAGAAAGAACCCAGCCTTGATTTAAAAAAAAAAAAATACATTTCTTCATGCACATTTTTGTTCTATTGTAAGTGCTCTGCAGAACCTTTTTTTCAAGCTTCTTTTTGTGTATTTTCCAGCTTCAACATTGTCTCCCGTGAATCATATAAGGATAATGTATATCCAAAACATAAAAGGATATATACAGTATGTTGATTGGGAAATTTTCGGGAGAACATTTCAGCTGACGTTTATGGTTCAAAATAGGCAATTTTGTTTAGAAATGTGGTTCTGCAGGACACATGATATGATATGTTGTTTTATTTGGATAATGAGTGTATGTTATAGGTTTTGATGGCATTTCACATCAGCGTTTACATTGAGGGGGCCTTAACAAGTGTTTTCATTTTTTTTTTGTCTATGTCAGAATGTGTCATAGAAAATGATGCTGTTGCTTGCACTCCATTTATGTTCTTATTGCCAAGGAAGGGACAACACACACACACACACACACACACACGTACACACAGCAAGACGCACGCTGGCGGTGGTATGGACAGAGTGTACATTTTGGGGATGTACAGTATTAACAATGGGAGACAAGGGAGCTAAAGGCCAGTTCGTTATTGGTCCGATACACACATGCATGCACGCACACACATAAACTTTGTACATTTAACCAATATATTTTAGTAGAATTTCGTCTCTATTCAGTTGAATGGCTTTTCTAGAATGTTTTGTTTTTTCTAGGTCATTTTCTTTTTCCTCATGTTGTATTTTATTCTGCTACCTTTCTGTATGTTATTTGTTTTTAGGTTTTTATTTCATGCAAACAATGATATTTCAACAACATATTTGACCGCCAAGAAAAAGTTTGTTACACAGCTAAACTTGAAGAATAATGTTGATGATGATGATGATGATGATGATGACGATGATAATAATTAATAAAAGTAATAACAAACATACTGAAAATGGACAATGGGTGTTTTATTGAGTATGTGAAAAAGAGACAACCTTTTAGTTCTATAAAAACCAAGCTGTGGTCTTGCCGCAGTGTGTTACTTCCCCCTATATCATGCATTTGAGGAGTGAGACTTTTGGGAGCTCGCAAGCACACGAGTGGTGGCTGTGGGTTGAGTAGAAAAAGAGATTTTTATCACTGGGCTTTTTTGCACCAAGACAGGTGAATATTTTTCAGGAGAGATTTGCGATCGAAAAAATGAGTGAGAGCTCCAAACGCGCCCTCCTGCTGTGCTCTCTCCGAATGTAGCCAGGAGCTCCTAAGCCTTCATGTATTTCTGTTCCTCACTGCCGCCTCATCCTCCTGATACAGGTGTCAGATTATTTACTTGGGCATTGAATGCACACAACATACTCTAGGAGTCAAACTGGCTGTGACTAGAAATGTAGCACATGGTTGCTGCACAGAACACTGCTCTTTCAAAATAAAATAAAACGCTTGTCCCTTTTCTCATATTTCAAATATTTTGATGTAGGGGTGAATAAGCATTAAAGCATCTGTCACTTGACATTGGCCAATGATAAAAATACATTTTGAGCCGGTAAGAAAGCCATGAAATGTTTGTATTCCATGTTTTCTGTGACCCATTATCCATTTATTTAGCATTACACTGACGTCAAAATGTCTACCGGATCACATGATCACATTGTGATCCTCTACAATGAGGTTTCCATGAGATTGCAAACTATTGCATCTTAGATTTACAATTCAGTGATACTGGCTGTGAATATTCATGACCCTCGGAGCGAGATTTGTAATGTGTAAAATGACCTACCCCCCCTCCTTGCCTAACCTTACCTTAAAGACTATCATCCCGGCCAGTATTTCAATTTTAAGGCAAGAAATATCAGACTGTAAATACACATATTTATTAAGTGTTTTAGGCAATCTTTGTTTGTTTTTTTCTTTTGAGCTGCTGCCAGGTTAAAATGTCAACTTCATACTCTGCTGTCTAATTATGGTAATAAATACGGCGAAAACCATCAGATGGCATTGGCAACTCATGACCTGAGTGTTATTTCTTCACCAACACATACCAAACAGAAACAATTTGAGAGGCTATCATTTCAATCTTCCCACCACTCGGTTTCTGGTCAGGAACTTTGCCAAACTTAATCAGCGCGTTAGTGCTATCTGTCAGAATACAAAGGCATCTAATCTTTGGTCCACATATTGTTGTTAGTTGTGTTTATATAATACGAACATTGACTGGGGCTGATTAACTCTGCTTTTTGAGCAGCCAGTGAAATTATGTGGCAGCAGGGCTTCATTTAAATGTGTGTGTCTGTGCATGTGGGTGGACAAGTGTGCGATGATTGGCCACGGAAAAGCCAGTGCCAGATTGGAATACTAAACACCCTGTTGTCTACTGGAGAGGTCAACGCACACAGCTACACACAGCTGCACATAATTATGTACCTGTTCAAGACCAAAGAGGAAAATTACACCAAATGAACAAAAAGGCAAAATAGTCCGGTATAGCTCTTGGAGCTATATGGACTTTTTGTTTAGCATCATCATACTTGCAAACAGCTTCTCTGTATGCCCAGCGACCGCTCTTGTCTGTCGTTCTGCCTGCTTGCCCCCCCCCCCCCTTGTATTAACATCTCGGCAAACAGCGTTTCTGCTTATTGCAAACGCATGCTTATGTATGAGTTACCCTACACTGTTGACAGAAGGTTGGACTGTGGCGTGCCTGTGTGGGAGAGAGCAACAGAGTGAAGAGGAGGATGTTGCGGTGTGCAGATGCTTATGCGTGAAGCAGCAGTAGTGTTTTAGTTGTTGCCGTTGACATGTCTTCATGTGGTTTGATTGAGATGTGGTTGTGTGAGGACTGTTTAAATTCCATATTCAGACTGACACATAGACGGATGCAAATATGATCTAGTTTCTTTTGGATCACGGATGTGGCTCATGTTGGCAGCTGGGAAGTTTGATAGTCTATATGCGTGCACAGAGCAAGACAGAGAGAGAGAGAGAGAGGTATGCAGATAGACAATAGGAGAAGGAGAGAGAGAGAGAAAGTATTGGGGAATAGAGAGAGATATATGATCCAGCTTCTAGGCATATTGAATGATTCCAACATTGACTGCTGTGAGGTCTGCGAGCATATTCCATATTCATTTTGGGATATAACGCATAGATAGATAGATGGATAAATAGATAGATGGATACATTTTTAGATATATGGATTTGCAAGAGGAATAGAGAAGGAGATGTTGGGATTCAATAAATCAATCATTCATAACACAATCAGAGGCTGTAATATGGGCAGGTTCTCTGCCTCTAGCCAATCCCGGTCCCCACTGAAAGCATAATTACATCTGCTCAGCATGTCCACTGTGTATCATCAGCTTCACAGTGAGGTCCACTGCAGACGGATGTAACGTGTAATCTCCCATCCTTGTATTTACTATTCTAGTTGCGTCAGTATCTGCACACCTTCTCTTTTTTTCTTTTTTTCTCTCCATTTGGTCCAAGAACATCTTTTAAGGCGGATATCAGGTCACAGATTAATATAAATGCATTTCTATAAAACTTTATAAAACATGAAGCACGTCTTTCAGCAAACATTACTCAAACATAGCTAGATAGGGTATGTGTTGGGGACTGTTTTCAGCTGCTGATTTGATGTGCTCTACTTAAGCCTGGTAGTGTACGTGGGTTCAAGTCACAATGTACTTGCTAATGTTCATGATAATAATGGACCCAGTCTAAAGTTTAATCAATCATGTGTTGTGAATGTGTTTTTTCGACACCAATTGAGCTCTATGGCGCAGAAATAAGCAATATCAAGCCTTGGCTACAAAGACAATACTTGTTAGTAACAGTGTTATTTGGTTGTTGTTTTAGTCTATAATATAGAATATCACTACACTTGTCCTTAGACATGTATGTCTCTTTATTTTATACAAAACATGCATGTTCTCTTAGCTTCCCTTCAGTCATGTCAGAACACACGGATAACATTGCTGACATGCACACATGCACTTATGTATATGGTTGTGCATGCAGCCACACATATGGTATGCAAATGCAAACACAGTGTTTTGCCGCAGACTTCTGGGGGGAATGCAAAAGGTTCATACATACAGCTGCACACATCCAAATGAACCCTCAGCCACCCACACATTGCGTCATCAATACACAGCTTTTTCCTTGCCCCGTCCTTCACATTAGGGCTCGCAAGTTCTCAAATAATCATTTGTTATTAACATCTCAACCTGATAATGGTGTGCGCCTGTGTTTGCTTATGTGTGTGTGTGTGTGTGTGTGTGTGTGTGTGTCTCCTAGAGAATATTTATATACTGTATCTGTGAAAAACTCTGATAAGCTTATGCTCAGTTTCCTCACCTGCAACCCACCATTTCCCTGCTATATAACCTTCCCCCCTACTTATCGAATGAAATGCATTTCCATTCTCCCCAGAGCACGAGAGGACATGAGGCCAAGAAGAACGGCTGTCAATAGAACCCTTAGTATTCTATTTGCGTCATTTGGGTTTTAGTTGGATTCTTTATCCTTGTTGCACTGTTTTTCCCTACGTTTTATTCTAATTTTGAAACCGCACAGTCTCTACTTGTGCTTCTGCATTGTAAATTAAACTTTAATTGGAGAGTATTAATCTGTGTCTTCTGTTTTGTTTTGAGAAAGGCTGGGTGTGTGCTCAATGTGCATGTGTGTGTGTGTGTGTGTGTGTGTGTGCTGTCTGAATTTAATAACATTTCATTTTATTCAACTATCAACGGGACTTAAATATGGGGAGGCCTACCAATCTGTTCACAACCCTTTTTGTACCCTGCAAGTGTTCACCAAATGACTTTTTATTTAATTGTTTATATACCGTGTTGTTTGTAACGGTTGTGTTTGTACTGTGATGCTTGGTAAAACTATTTTTGAAAAGAGGCACCTCCCCATTGTGCTCTGTGCACAAAGCTCTGATGTATGCTCACGCAGCGTCAATGCCTCTGTTTCCCCTTTTGTTTTATTGTCTCCCACAGCCACTGCCTGTTCAATCACAGAGCAATATAGTCTCCCCAACAATTGGAATTTGATCAAATTTGGTAGTACGATGTTTTTCGCCAGTGCATTCTGACATCCTCAAAATTGAAGCGATTAGCCGACACAGTGCTACAAACACAAGTCAAAGGAAATGCATCATGCACTGGCTGTTGCCTTTCGCAAACTCTTAACTGCCCCAATCGTCGGCCATCTTTCACAGTGAAGAATCGCTTCCATTTTGGGACTCGAAGAAGTCGACATGGAGGATTTTATGTTGACAAATCAAACGAATAGGGCAAATAGGAAAACTTTTAACAACTTTGTTCACATTTACATTTTAAGCATTTGACTAAATCTGCTTACACAGAGAACATCTGAAATGTTGTATCACCTATGCAAAGGCAGCAGTTAATCAGTGCTGAGGCAGTAGAGCCAAAGGAATATTTGCTATATTCAAAGGCCCTAAAACATTTTATACATAATTGATATAACGAAATGAGGGGGCCTCTTCTGAGCCAATGACAAATTATAGATAAAAGGGGAATAAGCATCTAGCGCTACAGCCATTTTTCCTCAGGTTAAGTTACTAAACCTTTTTCTTTTAGGTATGTGATTTGAGGTTATTTTAATGAACGTTAATACGTAGATTTTTAATTTACTTCAGGTCAACATGTTTTACCTTTTACCAGTGTACAAAAACAGTATTTAAGTATTTTCAAGTGTGTGCTTCTCTCTGCTTTTTCCGACAGAACCCTTGAAAATACTGGAATGACCGACTTATTGGGTGAAATAATCTCCTATTCATGCTTATCAGATTTTCTAAGTGGGCTGGCAGTAAGAAAAAATAAGGCATGTTTCAAAATCACTGCCATCGGCAATTTCACTTTTTTCTCGTCATGACTCAGTAATTTCATCCATGATGGTACTAATGGTATGTGTCCACATCTTAACTCGGCTTCAGGCTGCTGACATTTCACATCAACAGCCACTTATAAAGCGAGGATTTAGGAAATATATTCCACTTCCTCTAGGATACTGAAGATTGACTCATTGATAACTAAAGATTCATTTGAATTCATTTTATTCCTTCCTGGGGGGTGAGCTAGCTTGGAGAGATTTACAGAGGATGGCTCTTATGAATAAAAGTGTGAAGGGGTCAGTCGGCTTTAGGCCATGATCCGGCCCTATGCACCAGCACTATTCTATACTGAAACACACAGTAAATTCCCCAGTGTTAAATATGCAGTGTCAAACTCCATTAACTCTATCTGAGTTAATATAACAACAGCTGGAGTAGAATGCCTCCTAGTGTTGGTGTCAATTCCGGTAGTTAAAAGACAGGGTGTAGAAAGTACTCTATAAGGCTTTAAATAAAACTATACAGTGTATTTTTAACTCTATTTTGAGTTAATTTAACTCTAAAATTGTAACACTTTGAAGAGAGTTAATTTAACTCCAATTCTGAGTGGGACCAAATACACTCGGAAATGGTGTTAAATTTAACTCTTTTAGTGTTATTTTAACACTTCAAAATTTACTGTGCAGAAGAGTAAAATCCTACAAGTTTTTCAATAGCTTATTCAAAAATACACTTGACATTCTTTTCACCTGAAGTTCCAACAAAAGGTAAGCGGCTCTCTTCCCCCACATACCATTGCTATGAAAGCTTTGATGGAGAAAACAAATGAACTGCTGTAACAAAAAAACTACTATGGAGTTGTATCGATCCCCACCGCATGAAATGAGTCAAATCCCCCTTAGGAGTAAACAGCAAACACCTTGACATTTCAAGCTTCAATTTGATGCAGAGGCTAACTGCATTACTTTATCCTAGGTCAGTGCTTCCAACCTATTTTGATTTGTGATCTTTGTGTTGAAGTTGTTGTGTCTTGTGCCCCTCATCACAGATTGTAAATGTGTGTCAACAGGCTGTGGGGCAATATCACAATGTTTCAATTGAGTCGTTCTGAAAAGGCCACATTTTCTAGTATATTGACAAGCAAAAGGGTTGTTCGACAGAAATGTGTATACTTTCTGTACAGTATCTGTTCATTTAGGAACCATTAACTGACCCAATATTGTATCCACATCAAGTGTTCCGCTCAAGTGCTTAATTGGACAGGGGACCAACACATCTTGGAAATCCTTGCAGCCAAAAGCAGCTGGGTTCAAGAGCATGCCTGCAGTATTGTGTTGCGGCTATCTGGAAACATGGGTCTAACTGTACAAGGAAACTGACTTGTATAGCTTTAAGATAGGACCTGAAAAATAAACAATGGAAAACAGAATTCTACAATTTATAATTTTATTTTTTATTCATGTTTTACTGGTGAAATAAAAAAGGTTTTCAAGCTCCACCCAAGCTGCCAAGTAGCTACTTTCTCTCTCTCTTTTCCTGTTAGAGTTTTGCTGCCCTGACCTTTGCGGTATTACCTTGCTTGTAATCATGGCAATCCAGGACTTTAAATGTATTATTTTGTTCTACTCATTGAATATGTTTTAGCAATACTTTGATTGCTATAACGTTATCAGCTTCGGGCAATGTTTCGATTGGAGTGTTTACAAGGGTCAAAATGGCACGATGTCTCCAACAAGTAAGTAAACGCTGAACATTTGATAATTGGCATAATGCTCATCACCCCCAGTGCACTGCAGCATGTGGTTCGCTCAAAAACAACAACACAGGGGTCAATGTATACTTACCTTTGACTGTGTAACAAAGCTGTGTGGAGCTATGATTATTACTTTGTCCTGATTATATACCTGCATATGTTATTATGTCAATAGTGCCCTAACTAAATGATCCCAATGGAAGATAAAAAAGGAGAAGAAGAAAAAAAGACTAGACAAAGAAAGGCAGATGGGGAGAGTCAGGTGATGGCACCTCCCACCTTCTCCTCTCCTCACTTCTGTTCATCCATCCATTATTCAGAATACCTTCAGGTCAAACTCTTGACATCTCTCCCTCCTTTTTTACTTCATCTCCCACTCCTCATTCCCCTGTCTCTGTATCTTTCCTTTTCTCCATCACTCCGCCACCCTTTCATATATTCCCCAGAAGTGACCCTCGGGGATGACAGAAACTAGCCGTGAAATGTCAAAAGTTTTATTGATGTGTGTATATATTTTTAATTATAGGTATAGGCTATGCACAGTGTGATAGTAATAAAGCAAACTTTTTTGTCCCTTGTTCTTCTCTTTTCTCTGCTACACGTCCCCTAATTCATTCAGGACTCGGTGGCATTTCTTTTTTTAAAGAAGCAAAAGCGCAGAAAAAAGGGGCTACAAATTGAAAGTATCAGATTTTATTCATAACCAGCCGTATTGCATTTCATTTGCAATTTCCTATTAAAATATTGAGTCAGTTTTGGCCTCTGTGTGTGTGTGTGTATCTGTGAACGATAACTCCTCTTGGTTATTTTCAAAAGCCTTTAGTGCTGCTTTTATTTCCAGGTTTAAAGTGTGCTTTTACAGTGCAACCAGTATACCTTCAGATGGAGGTTACATCTGCCTTTTAGTTAAAAAAATTAAAGTACAAAAAATAAAAAACAGTTTCCTGCAAGGACTGAATTGGAGAGACAGCACTTGAACAAACATCAAGTTCAAGCAGAACTACATTTCAGATATTTTCAGCCATACAACATTTACATTTACACTAATGTGTCACTCTCAAAGCTAAATTGACTGATCTACAAATCTATTGCTTTAAAATCTAAATCTTGAATTTATAATGTGAACAGGTGCTGGTGTTGGTGGTATTGCCATGGTGTTGTAGTCGGTAGGCTGTTACAAGAAGGAAACTTTTGAAAACAGTCTCGTCACGGACAAAAAAAAAGTATGGGAGACGTCACGAGCGTCATGTCTGATGAGTGATTGACAGGTGGTAAGTGAAATTAGTCGAGAGAAGAGTGACTGTCGACGTGAGTGTGTGTGTGTGTGTGTGTGTGTGTGTGTGTGTGTGTGTGTGTGTGTGTGTGTGTGTGTGTGTGTGTGTGGTGTTGAACAATGCAAGGACTGCTGCTTGGGAAATAACAAACAAACTATTGCATGGATTTTTCGCAACAAAAAGTCCGGAAACGAAAGGAAGATAAGGGATACATACTTTAACTTAAGGATAACCGAACATGCAGACACAAGTAGTTACAAACAACTATGGCGACTTCCGTTGATGGCAGCCAGCAACAGGTGAGTTTATCCGATTTAACAACAATTAAACTGCTCTGTGGTAGACCTACACATGTTTTACTGTTTCGGTTGTAGCGGCTAATTGTCTGACATAACCTGTTGGTTACTGAAAAGGGAAATGTTCCCTTAATATCGTTGTTTATAGACAATTAGACTAGGCGATGACTCGTGTATTTATAGGCTACTATCTGCTATCATCAAGTATTATCTACTTGTTTTTTCTTGTTGTGTTGATGGTCAATGTGAAGCTGCTTTGTATATTCTGGTTCAGGTTGTTTAATTGGCTAAAATATAGGCTACCATTTCTGGAGGTTGGATTCCTCTGTTACCTGTTCACGTATTGCCATGGCAACTAAAGCAAAGTGGAGTTGTTGTGTAAGGCCCCGAGGTACTTTCTATTATTGATGTGGTCTTACTGACTTCATTTGCATGAAAAAAGAAAATGCTTCTACCGTCCTTGGATATGGACATTCGTAGGGAAAGTCACAATAAATAAGTCATTTTGGTGGATTATACCTTTAGGGTCTGGGTGTCCTATATTGAGCCTATTTAACATTTTAACAATCAACATTATTTATACTGTATGATCTTTTTGGTGCATTATTTTATTATACAGTGAAAAGGCAGTCGGTCAAATTAAATGTAAAAAAAAAATCATCATAGATCATGCATTTAAAACAACAACAAAAAACAAAGGAAATGTTAACAGAGATAAAGCACTTGAAAAGTTGTGTGAAAGTCAGTCAGATATAGAGAGTGCATATAGCTACTTTAAAGAATACAAATGAGGGAGAGAGCTACTTGTGTAGCCTACATTATGTGTAACGTTTATTAAAATGGCAAATTTGTATAAAAATCCAACTCTTTGGAATTATAATCTATCAGTGATTCGCATGCAGGCACAAATATGCGGGAGAACACGAAACAAGTGTGTCGGAATGGATGTATGTATAGGCTAACCTTTTATTTGTCTCTCTTCTATGCAATAGTCATGTAAGGTTAAAACAATAGACATAACCCCCCCACACAAAAAAAAAAGTTGGGATGGCGGTAAAGGCTACTAAAAGGTGTCGGAATGGGGGGTTGTCGGAATGGCGGTATGTCGGAATGGCGGCATGTCGGAATGGGGGCATGTAACCTAGTTGATCATGCCTCAGGGGCTTTTGCAGGGACAGCTCTGGGCAAAGATACTGAAGTGCAAGTCACTGATACAATAACTTTAAGTATAGCTTTAGCTGTCTCTTATGTTTTTGACTACACTATTTAGTCAATGCTAGGTCGAAGAAATTTGCCAACACTAGTTCCTAGAGCCCAATGTGACTTTGAAAAATGGCTTGTTTTGTTTAGCTTAACACATTAAATTGGAAATAATTTAAAACTTAAAAGAAACACATCTTCTCATTTGAGGCCCTGCAACAACGAAATATTTGCCATTTTTGCTTCAATAAACAGCTCCATAGTTTCATTGATTCTCAAGATGGTTGCTCATTGATTTTCTTTTCACCAGGTTTTGAGACCCGGGTTCTTTTTAGCCAGATAGTGTGTCCTTGCAAACCCTTTTCATTTGGGGTAACATTCACAAACCACTTTGAAATAGTCCTTTGTTTGATAGACTGGGCCAGAGCACCATTTTCTCTGCTTGTCTTTCAGGTGTTTATTCTTTATAGGTGTGTATACATATAGTCGACCTTGGTCCAGATATCGAGCAGGACTGTCATACAAAGAGGATGGCATGAAATTGTAATGAGATGAAATGTGCTGCATATTGCATATCCAAATTGCAGCCTTTGCGATTTGCTTTAATCTGGTGGATTTCCAATTCCCAATATGGATTTGACATGAATTAATCGTTAAGCCCTATAGGACACTGAGACTACTTATTGCATATAACACAGAGGTTCATCATGACAGAGGTGCACATATACCATTGCTGTTGTATGAAAAGGCCTTCAGGCTGTGAACAGAAAAGTGTATTAAAATGAAACCAGGGAAGAGAGAATTTGTATTACTCGATTAGAGGGGAAACTTGAATGACTAGATTATGGAAAAAAGAGAATGAGCGCTGTGTGATCAAATATTTACAATTCTTAAGTTTGTGATAAAAGCTGTGTGGATAAAAACGCTTAAGAGTATAGGTTAAAGGTGCTGTAAGTGGAATGGTTCTTTGATCTAACTTCCTGTCAGTTACTGCAGTTAGCAGTCCCCTCGCTCGTCCCTACGTCACCACATTAATGCATTGCGGTCTTCAAGCAGCGAGTTATCTAGCATCATCTCAGCATACACATTCACCCATATGTTGCTCTGGCGTGCACCGACAGTGAGACCATGGAGTGTATATATTGTGTATGAGTGAGACGGGTGTCGGTTTGTAGCGTTCTCTCTTCTGATTGGATAAACATTTCGGGATACTCCAATAAGTTTATTTGCCGATTACATGCAAAGCAGCTGACTGAGAGATCGGCTTTATGAAACGCGCACATTATGTAAGTGATCACTGTATTAATAAAGAGCGATTTAACACTTACATTAACATAAATAAACCGCTTACTTCACCTTTAAGTATTTTAGAAGGTGAAGTAAAATTGGAGAGACAGCCATTGGTGGAGCAAGTGAGTGACTCAAATGGATCACTTGAGTAATTAGGTGAAAAAGGCGAAGTAATATAGGAATACTGAAAAGCAGAAAAAGTCTAGGAAAAGAGAGAGAACGAGACAGACAAAGGGAGAGCATAAATTATGAAGTGAGACGGAACAGTTTGCATGACAGACAATGAGGGACATGTAAGAAAATGAAAGCGTGCCCACCGAGTGATATGAATTGACCGCCGACGCTCTACAGCACTGAAGGCTTTTATTAAACAAGCGAGGGAGACACAGACGAGAGGTGATGATGACAGGGGGGGGGGGCACGAAAGAATGAACAAATGAAAAGGGTGAATAAATGAAGCCGCGTGAGAAAGCAGAGGGAATGATATAACGACTCTCTTGGAGTTAAGGGCGAGAGCATTAGGTGGAGAGATAGGCTGAGTGACGGATGAGTTGGGAGAAAAAAAGGAAAACGATGGGGGGGGGGGGGCGGAGGGGGGAATGAATGGTGAGGACAAGATGACAACAGAGATAGAGAGGTGGTGGTCCCTCTTTCCCTGCTTTCTCCATTTTCTCTCATTTTCTAATACTTTATCACTCACTGTCATCCCATCATTCAAGCGAGTTTTTTTTCTCTTATTTGCCTGTGCTCTTTATTTCTTTCTTTATCCCTTCCCTTCGATTTCTTTTTTCTGTCCCCCCGTTTCCTTTCTCAATTTTGTCTTTTTAACATTCATTTCCTGATAATTAAGGCGGCAATGCGCTCTGTCTCCGTAACATAATGTCCAATTTAAAATATGTGGAAAGGGTATGTGTAAGGCGCTTAGGGGGGTATAAGTGTTGGGCATAGGTGATCATTGAGAGGCAATATTACTGCATGACTCAGACTCTATAGCTACTTTGTTTTTTTGAAGGAGATTTCTCCCTAGTGTCACTTTTGAAGTAGTCAATGACGTGTGGAGTCAATGGTAATATACTCATTCCAGGACGTGTTGAGGATTAAGCTGTGCAAAGGACCTTTGTGTTTCATTAGAAAGCAAACACTTAACTTGTAATCAGTTCAAATCCTCCCACTCCTTCTAATAACACTTTGTTAAAGCACTCAATAGTCCAGAGCAAACAATCAAAATGTCTTCATTACTTGAAGTGACGATAAGTAGTATTAAACAGATTAAAACATTGAATAAAATGTCCTTCACTGACTAGATCCTTTTTATAGTGGGGTCGCATACTTGAATAAGTTTACCTTTTCAGTTTCCCCTAGATTTAATAATGTGTGTGTCATGTTTAATTTCCTCTCTTTCCAGTGAAAGCGCACCAACAGACATCTACACCATCCATCACTGTACTAGCCAACAGCCAAATCAGCTGCTGCTGCAATTTTTCAAACAGAAGCAGGTTGCGTAGCTTCCTGCCATAGCGAGAGGTTACTTGGTAAGCAGAGTTGGGCTGCAGCACTTAACTCATTCCTAAAATTACCAAACAAAAACTGATAGAAATCACATATATTACACTTCAGGTGAAGTGAATGTGAACATAGCTATTGAGATCTGAAGGGCTTTTCCAGCAGTGTACTCAGATGTGAAAGACTTACACCCAGACACTGCGTTACAATGAAGCAGATGGCAATTTTCAAGCATTTTTCTCATAAGCTGCAAATCAATAGGAGCTGTTGAACATTTGAGGGAACTCCAAAAAGAAAAATCATTTTAAATATAGAGATTGCAATCGGTTTGAGCTTCTCTCTGCCTGCTGAATACTTTAGTGGGATTACAAAGAAGTAGCCCAGGATGATTTGGAGTGTTTCGTGATGAGGAGATCTGGCCTTAAACATGACTTCACCACTTTACCAATGGAGGGCAAATTGAACCGATTGTAGTGAGAAAAGACAGTACAGCTCTGATACAGTTTTTGATCATTGTAACTGAATTGAACTTAATGCTCCATCATAAATGGGACCATTTTAAGGGTCAACTTGCTTTTATTCAAACTCTAGCAAGGCAGTAAATGAAGCTACAATCTACATTCTGCTACAGCAAGTCATTGAGAAGTCCAGAATAAAACTTAAACATAACTGCGCACTTATTTTTAGTTCCAACATTTTAATCAATATTCTTGGTCGAGGGCCATTTAAAAACAAACAAATTTGGGGGCTTTAGTCACATCTGGCATAGATCAATTCTAGCAGTCGTTTTTATGTTTATTAACATGGTGGGTGCAGCGTTATGTGGGAGCTGAATATTTGCAATATGAGCATGAGATAAACCAAAGACAAGAACAGGGGACCATCCAATGAGTTAAAAAAGTTCTCAAAAGAAAAAAATCGTCTTGCTTGCTGTTGCTTTCAACTTCTGGTGTAACGATCTGTTGCATAGTATGGTTAAACAAATTAACTGGTATAGCCGAATACTACTCCAGCTCCCCCTGCTCTGCAGTCAGACACAGCGGTGTCCAGTTTAACCATAATTTATGAGCTCGAGTCTCCGATGTTTGCCATGTCTACCATGCCCCATGGTGGTCTTTTGTTCATGTGTCCTCAGCAAAGGCTAGACCAGGTTGTAGATGCACTGAAAGGCAGGATGAAAAGGATAGAAGATAGAAGAGAGCAGAAGCGAGAGAATAGTTAATGTAGAGTACAGATTAAAGGGAGGAGAGGAGGAGGAGGGGAGGAGACGACAAGTCAAGCGTGAAGAGATGAGAAAAACTAGGATGAACAGGAAGAGAAGTGTATTCCCGCTGAGGCAATTAGTCCCACCTGCAGGTAATCAAACTGTGGATACGTACGAATAGTGTGTGTGTGTGTGTGTGTGTGTGTGTGTGTGTCTGTGGGGATGGAAGTACTTATTTGAATATCAGTGAAACAATTCCAGAGAGATACAGAGACAACCAGTGAACCAATCAAAGATGAGAAGAGAAGGAAGACAGCTGATAAGTAGAGGGGTAAGCAGGTGGTGGTTGAGTTGCTTTCTTTTCTAGCTCTCCGTCCACCTCTGTAGTGCTCCTCCCTTCTTCTCTTCTCTACAGCGTGCCTGGCTGCTGGCGTGACGCTCATTTCCTGCCTCATCTGGACACACTGAGTCAGCCCCCGCTGCTCTGTTCCGCTGAATAACTTTTTGATAGTCATTATTATTTGCAGAATGCTTTGTGCAATGTGGACTGTTGTTCTTCCTTTCCCAGAAACAGCAAACTTCTCATACCTAGTCACACACATAAACTTGCTTTGCTGTTGTTCTGTGTGTCTCTACATACATTCTCAATGTGTGTGTGTGCATGCGTGGGTGCGTGTGTCGGTGTGTGTGAGAGTGTGTGTGTGGGGATGAATAAGGTAATATCTACTGTATGTCGTTGTTCTACTATGTTGCTTGACATATCACCAGTCTGCTTTGGGCTTATAGGATAACATATATAGTGTGGTTTACCATTGCTTAATGGGTGAACTCTCACAATCATTTAGGTGTCCTGTGTGTAAAGTTGATGGTGACACTTCTCAGCCAAGTGGCCTTTACATAAATATGGTTACTCAATATATTCCCGTCAGTGTGCGCATGTGTGTCTGTGTCTCGGAGGGACAATTTAGACCTGGAAATAAAACCTAGTTGTTTAAATTAATGTTGCTGCAAGATATGAACACACACACACACACACACACACACACACACACACACACACACACACACACACACACACACACACACACACACACACACACACACACACACTTCATAGAGGAATGACTATCAGCTTGCTTGGCCAATTAAATAGTAACCACTAACAGAACAGATATTATGAGCCGATGGAGTGATTTTCAAAACAGGTTGGCATATGAAAAGAAGCTGAGATTAGGCACAGTCTTAAGGCAGCTTTACAGGAGGTAGCCTGTTCTGAGGAATAACCTTTATCTAATAGCAGTATTGAAAAACAAGTACCTTCTCCCAAAGCGAGTTGTTTTAAGGAGGTCTCTGGCTGAGTAAAAAGGGTCATGGGAATCTCTGCTACATTTTTTTACACTTTGACAGAGAGAAGCAAACAACTACAGACCCTCTCAGCAGGACAGATGACACTGCAGATAATTCTGAGGGTTAGTGAAAGAGGAGAGCAAAACCAGACAGTGATTGACGTTTTGCTGATGCTTGTAAAAAAAAATAAAGATATGTAGCCTTGGGTTAGCATTAGTTATAACCCCATTTGGTGTGTTCAGCTGTAACACACACACACACACGCACACACACACACACACACACACACACACACACACACACACACACACACAAACACACACAAACAAAACACTTTTTCTTAGTGGATAGTGTGCAGAATTTTTGGAGTGTTATGTTTATAATGATCCTCGATAACTTTAAAAAACTGTCAACAATGAAAGTCGGCCAAACCTACTTGCATTGCCAGTTTGGTGTCATCAGCAATTTCGAGCACTTTGACAGAGTGGACACTGGACTGCTGTTACTTGGTGACAAATGACTTTGTTTATTTGTTACTAGGGCAACACACACTGTGGCTTGGTTGACGGGCTCAATGGGAATTGACTGACCATTGCACTCCATTTAAGTGCATTTGGATGTGGGTTTGGAGGAGTTGTTGATGAGTGCCGCACATGTGGCCTGTGTTTCTGGCATTAGGACAGGACAGGATAAAAGGTAATACCATGTTACAAGCCACGTGTCAGATGTGAGAAACTACATATTGTGAGAGTGACAATTTGCCTGTGTGTGTTTATGTGGCTATGTATAGTATGCCTGTGAGTTTCACACATGTTCATGTGGTTGAGGACGTTGCCATCCTCTAAATGTGACATCACCAGAGACAGTCCAGATAGACAGTGACAAAGAGAAGTTTTCCATTTTTGCAAAATTCCAATTTCTATTTTATTTTCTAGAGTTATTATCAGTTTTGGTTTGGTAACAAAACACAACTACACTGTGTTAATGAGTGTCGCTCAGGCGCTCATTTAAACATCCGGCTGTCATTCCAGGATAAATTGGGCCGGAGCTGTCCAGTAAAGGCAATGTTCCAAAACAGAAGTGCACATCCAATTTCACAGCAGAAAATGCAGTTGAATAGTTGATAAACTTTTCTAAAATAATGTGTGAAAAAAAGGTCATACTCAAAAGAAGATAGGCTTTTCTCACTACCTGTATTTACATCTAGCTATGCAAATTGTTTTATTTAAAATTGTGTTTTAAGAGAACAATATCCAATATTTCTGGTGGTACAGTATGTGGTGGTCATGACTTTAAGAAAAATTTAAATCAGACACAATGTTCTTTTAACACTGGATTATATTTGTATTGGAAGATATGTCCCATGGCTTCATTGCTTTATAGCAACATTCAGTAACAGTAACTAAGTGAGATATTCATTACATTTTGGAGGACTCCTTTTTTACATTCATGTCTAGAATCATCTTCCAGTACTTAGCGGTTGATGATGTGCAATTGAACCAAAAAATAAATTTAGGCACTGGCAAAAATATGACTCTATTCCACATCAGCCCCCACGTAAATTATAAGTTAAAAAAAAAACATGTTGGATTTAATAGATAACCAATTGCTCCTAAACAGTTCCTTATTTTCTTCACTAATGAACTCTGAGGTCACAAGCAAAATTACCTTTCACAATGAAATGCTTCCAGTCATCTTCATTTCTCATTGCGGAGCTGCGTTGCTTTGATTAAGGCCAGTGTCCTTTAATGGAGAGGTCATTTACTGCTGGATTCAGGGGTCAACATGATTATGAAGTGCCAAAGTGTTAATTATAAGTTTTATGTGTTAAATAAAAATGTACGGCTCTTAGACTAAAGTGGGCTGGTTGTCCATATCTGACCATCTCTCTCTCACTAACTCACTCACTCACTCACTCACTCACTCACTCACTCACTCACTCACTCACTCACTCACTCACTCACTCACTCACTCACTCACTCACTCACTCACTCACTCACTCACACCACACACACACACACACACACACACACACACACACACACACACACACACACACACAGCCCCATATGCATGAAGGAACACTCACTTAGAAAAACACTCAATATCTGACAATTATTCATAACCTTTAAATATGCCTCTCACACATTGCTGCATCCTGTAATCAATGCAGAGACACACA
The DNA here is from genome assembly GCF_949987685.1 of Ammodytes marinus. Lineage (NCBI taxonomy): Eukaryota > Metazoa > Chordata > Actinopteri > Uranoscopiformes > Ammodytidae > Ammodytes > Ammodytes marinus. Next base: position 11,590,238 of record NC_137221.1, read on the forward strand.
AACACCCAATCACACTCACACAGGGACACCAAAATGACACACAGTTTCCATCGGACGAACCCGTACACACGGTCGATCTAGGAAATGTATTCATAACCTTAGAATATGAGCTGACATGCAATACACAAAAGTCACACACACACACACACACACACACACACACACACACACACACACACACACACACACACACACACACACACACACACACACACACACACACACACACACACACACAGAGTGACCCTTTCATTTTCTCTGATTGTGTGATTGATGAGCCTATTGATGTTCCATATGGTCCATCTCTAGGGTTATGACATATTATATTGATCAAAGAATGTGTGTGTGAGTCTTTGTGTATGTTTTGTGTTTGTTATTGGAATGTATGTGTGTGACAGACTGTATCAATCCGGTGTGAGTGTGTGTGTGTGTGTGTGTGTGTGTGTGTGTGTGTGTGTGTGTGTGTGTGTGTTTGTGGCGTGTGTGTGTGACCTTCTGTCATTGATTACAGGCAGGGCGTGATTGGAATAATTGCTCTACTGTCTGGGGCTTTTCACTGTGGCATTCAGTACCTCACCTGCTCCCTGCACAAACCTCATATGAGATGTTTGACGTGTTGACAAGAGCTTTGAACAGCAGTGCAATTTGGATGACATACAAAAAATACCCTTAGTGGCATTGTTTTTAAAGCTCCTTTGCTATATTTTTTTGGTATTTAAAAAAAGAATACGCACCAGTCGGATTTATCTCTGCGGAAATTAAGCAGAGTTGCCCAATTGATTTGAACTTCTAGCTTGAGGAACATTTCTGTTATAATCATGTGTTTTTCTTATATGAGCACACATTTGTGGGACAGACAAAGGTGATAGATGTTTAAGGTGTTATGGTGTATGCAGGATAAGACAAGAACAGTCTTAACCAAAACATTTTATGAACATTTGAAGCAGGTTTAAATAGCTTACCAAGTGAAAACATGTGCACCCTATTGTTTTTAACAGTTACTGTGTTATTTCCAAGTACTAGCTGGTGAGCGACTGCTTCTCTGCAGTCATATCTCTGTATTAATGAGGATGGCACTTGCTTGCGTGAAAAATCTACTAATATCTGTCATCTAGTATCTAGTTACCAACTCTCATCTGTTCTAGACGCATCAGCTTGCAGGACAATTTGGGGGCTCGTCTGGTATCTGACTCAAGGATTCCATGAAACATGCTGACAGGTCAACTGTGTGCAACTCAGGACTAGTGGCCCCCGGAAACAAAAACCTCTCTAAGAGAAGATCGCAACAGACCTGAGGTGAGGAGAAGTGGCACCTAAATCAGACGGTCATCACGGATTCTTCGACACAGCATCTTGAGTTATGAAAGAACCTAAAAGGTCAGGAGACAATGTTTTGATGGTATAGGCCTAAGGTGACCACCTGCAATAGGGTTGAGAACTTATTAATAATGTATTGACGCACTAACTGCTATATCCCGCTGGCGATTAAACAAAAGAAGGAGACTGAATCATGTCAGAGGAATAAAGGTAAGTCTTGGCTGATCAGCTTGTTGTTGGAACATAAGAATGAAAGCAGCGAAATGAGCAACGGCGAAACCAAAGAATGTGCAGGCCCAATACCAGCTGAAATCAGGACTTAGTCATTGTCCACAAGATGAAAAGTCACTCATCTCCAGTAGTTTGAAGATATGTTGTCTATTTACCATCCAACAAAACAAAACAGAGCAGCATTCACAGCAAACTGTGCCGAAGACGTGTCAGCAAAGACACTCAACACCACAAACCTGTTTCATCATCTGTGAGAATATCATCACAAATATCGTGCAGAAAGTAGGTGATTACAGCCCCAAAGAGTGTTGTTAGCAGACTCTCCACAAGCACAGGGCCAGTTAAGAAAGAAAGTTTACTAATTAACCGTTTCTTCTGGCAGCCATTAAAAGGACCGAGTGCCCCATAGACAGGGACTCTCATCCCCTCCTGCACACACTACACATTACATTTACAGTCTCTTCTCTCGATTCAATGTGTGACATTAATGCACATATTTAGAGACTTGAGGAATATGCTCACTTGTGCACAACTTTACAGCTCTTTATAACAATTTATTACTTTTGTATTATTATACTTTCTATATTCTATTTATATTCGTGACTTGCTTCAACTTATTTTTACACCTACATACCAAGGCAAATTCCTTGTATGCGTACACTTACTTTGCTGATACATTTTATTCAGATTTTCATTCTCAAAATAAGCCTTAAACTGGAACCAAATAATGAGTTGACCTTTATTGTAATAATGATCAGTTTTGACTCACTGTATATTAAATCTGAGTTCAGTCTAATCGCCCAGCCCTACGTTGGTGGATGAAAAAAAGAGGCATTGTTGAGGGATAATAGGAATTTCAAGTTGGATTAAAACACAGTGTGCTAAACTCTCTATAGGGCAAGTTTACTAAGACCTGAACCGTCTCTCTGGAGAAATAGAACCTCCTCCCTAAGGCTTGATGGAGCACTAGTGGCAGCACAACCCCAGGCGTCTGACCAGCTGTGTCGGCCCCTGCGTCCGCAAGGTCTGGATGCTCCAACTAAACCACTGGAGGAGCAGAGTTTGGAGCTCAGCTGTTGCAGTAAGATTGCCTTGAGAACTAAAAAGACTTGTGGTCACCAAAGTCCAATTGAAAATCCAAGGAAACTGGCCTGAAGAAGACCTTCCATATGACTAGAGTGCTTAAAAAGAACAGCAGTAGCAGGCTTGGTTCAGAGACTTGAGTGGCTAGCCATTATGCAAAACAAATGAATTGGGCCAGAGGTAGAGGGTAGGCTTTTTCCAAGAATCGGACACTTGTGTTGTGTATGGTCACAGGAAAGACACTTTCTTGTAAACGAAGAGTAAGGAATAGCAGTTTAAAGAGACTAATGAAAGTAATTAAACAGGCTGTGTGCAGTTTAATGCTATCATGCTGGATAATATCTGAATCCTCGTGGTTCAAACTGCCTTTTTGGGACTACAAGTCCCCTGCCAAATACAGCTTACTCTGAAGAGTGACATCATAGATGTCACTCTTCTGGACCTTTTTGACAAGTTGGTTACTCCAGTTATGTTGTATGCATGTGAAGTGTGGGGGTTTGAAAAACTACATCTGTTAGAAAAACTACATATCAAATTTCTAAAGTACATCTTAAAAGTTAAAATGACAACCTGCAGTCATATTGTATATGGAGAATTTGGACAGTACCCACTCTGTGTTACAGTTAAAAAAAATGGATATTGGGGGAGACTGTTAGAAAGTAAAGAAAGTAAACTTAGTAAAATCATGTACAATCAGCTACACAGCTTGCGTAGCAGTGGTGCGTATGCTTCACCCTGGGTATCTCAGGTGAAACAGATACTGGATGACTGCGGGTTGTCATATATTTGGATAACTCAAAAGTACAACAACATTAACTGGCTGAAAAGAACTGTTGAGCGGAGGTTAAAAGATCAATTCATCCAGAGGTGGCAGAGCGAGCTTACAAGCATGACTTCCTGTGACACGTACATAGAATTTAAACAAGAGTTTAAATTTGAAAAATATCTGCTGTATGAAAACCAAAAGTCCAGGCAGACCATCTGCAATTTTAGAACCGATAACACCAGAATACCTAAAGTCACGGGAAGATACAAAGGACTGGAAAGAAGTGAAAGATTGTGCAACCTCTGTGATTCCAATTGTGTTGGTGATGAATATCATGTTCTTTTTCAGTGCAAAAATTGAAATGTAATGTAGGGGAGAACGGGGTAATCTGAGCCACTTTTTACATTTGCTCCCCTCCAAGTGAGCTACAATGTTTTATCACTCAAATTTACACATTTCCCATTAATTCAGGATGTTTCCTAGAAATGGGCATTAGCAGATTTTTTTCAAGACAAAGGGCAGTGAAAATATGATTGTTTTAAAAAAAGTTGTCATGTGGCTCACTTTACCCCAGCTGTGGGGTAAACTGAGACAGACCAGAAAAATCAAGGGGGTAAAGTGAACCAGCTGGGTGTAAACTGATCCACTAACTTTTTCCACTCTGAAACTATCATAACAACACATATTGTAACAGTTAGAATCCTGAAAGCTAGCCACACATTCCAGAACTAATGCCAGACTAGTAAAAGAATGATGGGGTTTGGTCAATTAAGCAAAGCAAATTGTCTAAACACTTGAAAGTAACTCTGAACAAAATCAAATACAACATATTATAATTCAAAAGGTTTTAATAAGATTCAAATGAAAGATAGAACCAGTTAGATTAGAACACAGTCTGGGGGTCAGAACACAGGACCCTTAGAGCCAGCTTGTGTCTGGGGGTCAAAGCATAGGAAAATCAGAACCAGCGAGAACAGCCTGGGACTCAGAACACAGGAGAAGACCCAACTGGATTATAACATCAGCCTGTCATACCCTACAACTAGGCCTACTCTACATTCCAGCCCTGAAGGTTACAGGGAAAGATGAGAAGGTGCTCTTTCCGTGTGGTTGCCCAGGTCGTCTTCCTGGTGTATTTCCTTGGCATGATGGCTGTTCTACAATGTGTATGAAATTAAAATAAAACATATGTTATGTAATATTACATTAAAATATGTTTAAGACTACACTTAACTTGTGCCTCATGGTGGGGGAAAGTGAGACAGTGCCTCACTTTCCCCCACAGCATTTGGCCCACTTTCCCCCACCACCACAATTTGAGAAAAAAACTACCGTACTTTTCGGCCTACAAGCCGCGACTTTTTCCCCGTTTTTCGACCCTGTTATTACACAGCACAGTATATATTCTGTAGCTACTGGGGATGGGCGTTAGTAATCGAGTACTCGAGTACTCCTCGTTTCAAATGATCTCGATTGGTGGATGAGGAAAATCGTTTTTTGTTTTTTTTAGTGTTTGTAGCCTTTAGGCCGGCCGGCGGGCCGCCCCTATTTTAAAATGTTATATACGTGTACAAAACGGCACAAAACGGATGTAAAGTTTAACAAAATTAAATATTTTGATCCAAGTTAAATAAACTAAGCGTTGTGTCAAACAGAAACCGCAAATAACTGCCACCTCCGTGCAGCGCAGCCAGTGTGTGGCCTCCACAGCACCGCGGAGCTGAATGCGGTGCTGGAAAACTTGGAAAGGCACGTAAAGAAGCCAGGCTGACTTCGGGCACATTCGAGCAAACGATAAGAAGCCTTTATTATGGAATATAGGATTGAGATTCAAAAGCCGACGATGTAACGTTCCGTTAACGAGGAATTAGTCGCGGTAATTAGTCACGGACAGGAGTGAGCATACGCGGTTGGATATACTAGCCTACTACTTCTACTGCTTTGGTGAGTTATTTAGCCTATCTATGTGTTTAAATTGTAGGACAATAATTGTATTGTATTTGCTGCCCTTCTTATTTAAAATGTCTATTTTGAATGTTCCAACTGCAGCCCATGCTTTTTTCTCTCTCTTTTTTCTCTCTCCACCGCAGACCTACTCGATCGGTTTAAATTGTGGCCCGCTTATTTAATTACTTTCAGTTAGGAAAATGTGTTTTAAACTTGTGGAAAATAAATCCTTAATATCATATGGCAACTGTGACTGTTTGACATAAGCATTGAGCGCTTTATTGCGGTCAACCGTTGTTCTGTAGACAGATGCGTTGCGTCCTAAAAATAGAAAAAAGTTTAACGAGGAATGATTGATCCTCGAGGAATGCAAGCGATCACACGAGTAGCGAAAACACTCGTGCCCATCCCTAATAGCTACTATTGCACAAAATGGTAACACTTACGTACGTTATGCAAATATGCAACTTGTTTGTTGAAATGTGGGAGCTTCCTCAAGCAGCCATCTCTTTCCCGACAATCCCCTCCGTGCACGAACTCTTACATATGGTAATTAAACATTATAACACCTGCGGCTTATTGTCCAGTGCGGCATATAGTACGGAAAGTACGGTACCTCTCTTTCATTTCAGGCTAATCTTTAGCTAATATCATCACATGTTTTTTTTATATGTTGGTAGTTCATCAACACGTATGATAGAAGTTTTTCTACGTGAATACATTTGCTTTGGCACAACAGTTGATTAAGTTGACAGCAAGAAAATTTACTTTTACATGCAAAATACCTATTTTGGTGAAAAAAACATGCTTACCACAGCACCATGAGGTCCTCTCTTTCAGGGCCATGGGGAAATTAGAGGGGCTTAAAAACATATATCTCACATGACCAAAATTTTTTTCCGTTGCCTAGATACAGGCAACCCCCCCGTTCTCCCCTACTATAGAAAAAAATACCTGCCAAAATATTATGTTTATTTTCCATCTAAGATCAAACTGATTTTGCTTTTGAGGTAAAAAAAAACAGGGGTTATTGTTAAAACAGGTGCCTTTCTGAGAAATGTCCTGCCATTGTTTAAAGCGGATACGAGTAACATTTAAATATCTTTTAAACAACCTCATGTTTCCTCTGATAATCATAAATTACCTTTAACAGCAAACGAGACCATCAGTGCAAAGAAAGACGTTTTTATATAGTTTTTATTACTGCTTTTGGTCTGGTCGCACACCCAGTCCGATTTTCGGTTCGCTCGTGCAGGCTCTATGGTCACATATCCGTATTGGTTGCAGATTTCAGTGTGGCGCTGCAACGCGATTTGAGAAGCCTATCCCTCCAGGTGAGGGAAGGGGAGCGGGAGCCTTGTTTGAGACAGTTATTTGTCGTCATAAATGACTGATAACGGGGCTGAACCATCAAAGAAAAAAAAGAGAATGCAATGAAGAAAAGCGAAAAGGGAGAGTGAGTGATAGGCGGGCGGGAGGACGTTGCCAAGCAACGTGTATACAATTTCACGAGAGCGAAACTAGACTGCTAAATGAATGAGCGGTTGGTACTAACACAAAGTTTGCTTTGCTTCACCATCATCAGATAACCATTATCTGAAATAGTCATTATTTACATCAACAACACAAACACATTACCTCATCGTGATCCATAGTCTACTAACTGCCGTCTCTCATTCATTCGCTTTCTGTGAGGACACAGCTCCGTGAGAGAGAGAGTAGTTAGGTGACGCTGCTGAATCAACTCATTGCAAGCAGGTGTGTGTACTGACTGGCATTAGTTGATGCAGTGTCAAAACCACTCTCACGGAGCCGAAAAGAGTCCTCACACTTTCAACACACGAACATGCACTATATTGCGCCCTTCTCAGTCCACGCTCACGCGCCTGGCACGAGCATTTGCGACAGCGGGCGTCGTAAAAATACTACCGCTTTTGTCCAAAGGGGACGCCAACGTGCCATCTTACTCGTAGTGCCTTTAAGTAATGTTTTTTTTTCTTGCCGTACACAATTGTTTTGGTTTGTAATGATTTAATTTGAATTGTGTGCTCCATGCCATGTGCTATGGCCGTGAGCCGTAATAAATAAATGAAAATGAATTCACACCAGACGTAACAAATCAGTTGTACTTAGTTATTTTGCAAGGGACTCTCATTTCAACGCATATCGACTGACTACTGTTCCCTGACTAGATGCCAGTTGCTGTTTCTTAAAGTAAAGCTGCAACAGCAGAGCACAGCTTTGGAGCTGAAAGGATAGCGTCTGGCTAAACTTTGTTTATATCAGAAAAATAACAACTGTTGTTCATTCAATGGGCAAAATTTGTTTTCGCCATTCTATGAAGGATGAAAAAAGAGTTCTTGTATAAATATGCCGCCTGAGTACTTATATTATATGTTGTAATCTATACAATGCTACGCCATACTGTAGTACAAAATATGTTGTTCAAAATATGCAAAAATAACTTTCTTCACTTGTAGTGCAAAGCAGTTAACATTTCTACAGAAAACACAACAGGGCAGAAGATGCTGTGTACTTGACCATCCATGCAAACAGCAATTATTCTGTCTCCAACCGATATGTATTTATATGTTAGATTTAAAACAGTGTGATAGAAAGACAATTACAAACAGACGTTTATTTTTTCAGTTGTTGTGTACACACAAGCTCTCCCAGAGACACAGTGCCACAGCAGGGGATCACTGGCCAACTACACTATAACAGTGCCTAGAGCCATTTCTACCATTGTTTTCCCCCCTTTAGATTATTTCTGCTGAGTTTGCAAATCAGCATCCACATGGAATTTTACACGGATCCATACCCTTACTGCACACCCAGAAAGACACAAAACAAAATATTTTGACGTTTATATCCTCCAGAAATTGCTGTGTTTTGTTTCTGGGATAAAGTTCAGGAGAATTGGGAATTTAACGTAAAGACAGCAAAACTGAAAAACCATAAAACAATATAAAAACAAAAGACTCTTATAACTGAATAACGTTATCCTCACACCACTATGTTAACCCATCATACCCCTTTTCCACCAACACAAATCAGGTTTGAGTTCTGGGCCTATGCTTGTGCCGGTTTGCATTAAGAACCAGTTTTGTATTTCCACAGGCTTGAGTTTGTCCACTTTTTGTCTGTGGTGGAAACGGAAATAAATGGTTTGTGATTGGGCACCAGCTCCAAACCGGCAACTCAAACTGTCTTGGTGGAAAAGGGGTATGAGTCAAACCTTATCAGCAAAATATATACTTATTCATCCACAGGTATACCTAGGTTCAGCTTTTTAATAGCCCAAGGCTAATATTGGCATGATGACATGATTTGGTGACATGTTAAAATGCCCTCAGTTTGCAATTAGTAAATTGTTTAGCATCCATGTAAGTGTGGATTTATGGAGACTCTTACTGGCTTTACCAAAAATAATTGGGGGCGCTCGTGGTGTAGTAGTTAAGAGCGCCCGCCCATAGAGGCTCACTCCTCAGAAGCAGCAGACCACGGGTTTCGAATCCGGCCTGTGGTTGTTCTCTGCATGTCATTTCCCTCTCTACCCCATGTCTCTCCAAACTAAAAAAGAGACTGATATCAGACAGTAAACAACAAAAGTGACGTATACTGTAGGTGTGTGCCATTTGTGCAGTAACAAAGTTTCTGTTGTAGGTGCAGGTTGTATAGGATGTTTGGTAATAGACTTAGTGATATTGCATAATGGGTGACTTCAGTATCTCTGATTTGATATACGTGTTATTTAATTATTTTTTCATTCCTAATGATTAAACAATTTAAAAAAATGTTTTCCCATTACTCTGGCCAATATAAAATGATCTTTTTATCTTCAAGGCTAGAGCCAGGGTCAGCTGTAATTTGTCTCTGTGTGTGACTGCTTGTGCACAAGCATTTATGCATGTGCATTTGTATTCTTATCACTCTGTATACAATTTATTGCTTAGCCTCAGAGTTCCTGATTATGCATGTACCTCCGGTAGTTACATAATTAACACACGCACACACACACACACACACACACACACACACACACACACACACACACACACACACACACACACACACACACACACACACACACACACACACACACACACACACACACACACACACACACACACACACACACACACACACACACACACACACACACACACACACACACACACACACACACACAGAGGAAGTTATCTGTTGCCACATTAAATCTAGTTTAGTCCTCTATGGCAGTACGGTGCTTTACGTGTGACAGTGTTGATCTGTCAGATGCCTAGTTTTTCCATTAACACAGCTTTGGTCACATAGGTTTAATACTTGTTTCCCTCTAAGATTTGACTTGCATTGGTGGCAATGCATTGGTCGATTGGCACACTGTCAGCAGATAATTTATAATGATCGCAACAATAATGCTTTACAGACAGAGATAATACAGTATTTCACAGTCCTGGAATTAACAAGGACATTTGTCCTTGTGTGGAACTGAGAAAAATCACGTATGCCTCTTTACATTCCTCTTACATGTGTGTTTTAAACTCATATTGACTCACCTATTATCCATAAAGCTGGAATGTTTAGATGTTGTTGTTGAAAGTTTGCCATGCTTTATTAGATTATACAGGGAGAGTGCAAACGATTGGAAACAGGGCAGAGATGGGGAAGACAAGCAGCAAAGGGCCGCCGCGACAATGTATTGAATAGTAACACCAATGGGTTTTACATGAAAATACAATGTACATGAGTCGGAGTGAGGGCGCACTGGACCAGGGCTACATTTAACACCTGTCATAAAAGTACTGTACGTAGGTGTGCTGATCCAAGTGAATCTTGTCGTGTCTGAAACTAGAACTACACTGATGGCCTTACTTACACACTCATCTCAGCTACTACGGTGAACTCCTGATAAATGTGTGTGTAGTCTTTTATAGTTTAGCCCCATGGTGTGTCTAATGACTGGTGAGTTGAGAGGTGGTTAGGCAGGACAAATTGAGCTTGACTGAATACCCCAATTTTCGTGTAACTTCTTGTCATTGTTGTCATATGGATTGTCGAATCTTACAGCAACTTGCGTGTTCCTGAGATATTAACATCTATCATTATTACAGCATGCATTAAGTTGTGTTGCATTACTGTCTAATGTGTCAGGTGTGGACACATTAACAGAAGTAGAAGAGAACCTGTTGAGTCATTATGGAAGGGGTTTGTGTATAGCTTTTTTCATTGCAAATATTTCTTTCTTGACACTCAGGTGAGGACAGTATAGGCTAGTGTTTTCAATGAGCTATGGTAATTTCTATATTCAGTCGCATGACAAGTACAAGTTGAAGAGACCTGGACACTTTAAAATTGGCCTTCGGCATAAGAATCAGTCCACATGTGTCAATCTTAATTTATTCTGTGATTGGCTGGTGACCCTTCAAACATGTCATGGTGCCCTCCACTTAACGCATGCTGAGGAAAGCTGCCTGCTTAATCCTTTCAGACAATCCTTTTTAGACTGTGATAAAGCATTACCTCACATTATAGCTCATCAAAGTTGGCCTATTAAATGCTGCTATTTGGATCCGTGCTGCAAACTGTTGTGGAACTGAAAATCAGCTTGTCTAGTTCAGATGAGAGTTGGCAATTAAATACCAGATGACACAATGTACGAATTTCCTTAATAAGATATTTTATTGTCTATTGTTTGCAAACAAAAAACAGCATCTACGTTTCTCAGAAAGAGCAGAACACTGACTGAAGGGCAACAGCCTCTTCAGCCGTATATTGTAATAATTTATCATACAGACATTATTCTCTGGTGCCACCTAAGTCACTACAGTATCTCACAAAAGTGAGTACACCCCTTATTTCATTATATCTTTTCATGGGACAACACTGAAGAAATTACACTTTGATACAATGTAAAGTAGTCAGTGTACAGCTTGTATAACAGTGTCAATTTACTGTCCCCTCAAAATAACTCGACACAGCCATTAATGTCTAAAGTGCTGGCAACAAAAGTGAGTACACCCCTTAGTGAAAATGTCCAAATTGGGCCCAAAGTGTCAATATTTTGTGTGGCCACTATATTTTTCCAGCACTGCCTTAACACTCTTGAGCATGGAGTTCTCCAGAGCTTCACAGGTTGCCACTGGAATCCTCTTCCAGTCATTCATGGCGACATCAACGAGCTGGTGGATATTAGAGACCTTACGCTCCTCCACTTTCGGTTTGAGGAAGCCCCAAAGATGCTCAATAGGGTTTAGGTCTGGAGACATGCTTGGCCACTCCATCACCTTTACCCTCAGCTTTTTTAGCAAGGCAGTGGTCGTTTGGGGGTGTGTTTGGTGTTGTTATCATTTTGCGTTATCATGGCAACCTGTGAAGCTCTGGTGAACTCCATGCCCAAGAGGGTTAAGGCAGTGCTGGAAAATAATGGTGGCCACACAAAATATTGACACTTTGGGCCCAATTTGGACATTTTCACTTTGGGGTGTACTCACTTTTGTTGCCAGCACTTTAGACATGAATGGCTGTGTGTCAAGTTAATTTGAGGGAACAGTAAATTAACACTGTTAAACAAGCTGTAAACTGACTACTTTACATTGTATCAAAGTGCCATTTCTTTAGTGTTGTCCCATGAAGAGATATAACGAAACATTTGAAGAAATGTGAGGGTGTACTCACTTTTGTGAGATACTGTACATCCTTAGTCAAACATGTATACTCTTACGCAGTTTTTTGTATCTTAAACCATAACAACCTTCACAATGACATAGGTCAAAACTCTTTGTCAATTTGATTATTTGTATTTAGATTCACAATAACATCTGGCTATATAAACAAATGTACATGATTATTACATTATGATTAATATATTAATTTCCATAACAAAACAATATTATGTTGTTTTACATGCAATGACAATACAACGTTCTATCGACCTATAAAAAAAACTAAGAATTTACAATGTTTTGAAATGAAAGTGTTAAGACAGATCACAAACTCAACAATTTGTTTGGCATTGCCCGCCCCTTAGATAACTAAAGAATACAAGTAAAAGCCCTTAATTAATGGTCAAATATGGTCTACGTACTGTTAAAAAAAAATTACAGCATATACAATACCGTAAACACTCAAATGTCCAATTTACGATACAGTTACAGTGTTTGTGCGATGAGTCGGATTTTCAGGGGCCTTTCAAAAAAGGTATGCAAAACAAACTGCTCTTTCACTTGAGTTTTGCTTGTGTGGTAGAATTGAATTATGGACCATTTCTGTTGCAAATGTCTGTTGCATTTTTCTCTCTCACTTCTGCCCTACGTTCTCGACAAGAAAACCACTATTCAAACCACATAGTTTTAATGGTAGAGTTTTGTACTGTATATGATCCAAAGGCAGAATCAATACGGTTGCCAGAGTTAATGATGTGCATTTCCAGATCTTGCTCCTGCCAGACTAAATCAGAGCACAGGGTTAAATACAAGGTCTGCCCTGGCAGGACTGCCCGCTACAGTATGTGTATATTTAAGAATGTATGAATCCAGGGATTGGCTATGAAAGCATGCATGCTCTTTTCAGCAGCATCCTTGTTGACCTTCATACTTCACACATTGATCTATGGTGAGTCTTTTAATGTCAGCTGACCAAAGCAGTTTGGGGGTTAATTGTCCTGATCGATGCCACCTCACTAGAGCAAGCTCCCATTTAACCTTAAAGGATACTCCTACATGCGTTTGTTACTCAATAAGTAATGGTTGATTGTTCTAAATGATTATAAATAAAACATTTGCAGAGCACAGTTTACTGATGTTTTGTGTATATTCAGTGCACAAAGCACATTGACATGCTGGTGCCATTTTCACCAGCAGTTTAAGTTCTTGTCAGATACTAGCAGCATAGGTTGCGAGTAAGAAGTTGTCATGTCTTTCTCACATCCTCTTGGTGTGAAATGTTCAGCACATGGTGATGTTGAAAAGACACATTCAGGTCACTGAATATGCATTCCTCTACAGCTCCCTAATTAATTAGTTTTTATAAATAGTGAGTTGAGAGTTCCCATGCAAACAGATGGCTGCCTGTCCCCATGCTACATTGATGTTGGGTCATCTCCGGCTTTATTTTGTTTTCGGAGTTAGCTGCAACAAATACTGCTATGGCATGTTGCCCCCCCCCCCCCCCTCCCTCAACCAACATTTTGTTACATCCAAACTGAGTGCCCAGTCACACAAGACAGTGGCACAACAAGATTTATTTGTGTGCCCTTAAGGACAGGTTCTGGTATACGTTTGTGACATAGAGACTGACATTTCTGTGGCTAGTGTTGTTCCTGGGAAAAATAGATTTAATGTGGACAGCAGTTGCTATTGCTAAGAAAGAAGAAATTCTATTATTAAATTATTTCATTTTGGGACATCATTTTGTGGTGAAATGATGCTAAGGACAGCACATCTTTCAACTCCATCCCTCTGCAAGTAAATCATCAAGAAGTATTTCACAGTTAAATGTCTGCATTTAATCTCAGATTTCTCATATATTGACATGGTTAATTAGGTGATTAAAATGTTAATTAAATGAGCCATGGTAATTGTTTGAGTTAGATTCAGGGCCTGCACACACACATATAATTGATCAATAACTCAACTCTAGGGGTTGCCCCAGGTGAGGGAACACTGCTTTTTTCTTCAATAGAGAGACTCCCAAAGAAAATTTTCACAGGGGATAAAAATTCTTGTATTTCTCCCATGTTCCATGTTAAAAATAATTGCCAATAGCACACGCTGGTCTTGGGTGACTGCCATCTAACACTGGGTTACAAAGAAGAGATACCAATTGCAGAACCTTGCTGATGTATTTGAGCCCCAACCAGGGTTCACTGAAGTCCCACATACACCATACCTGGGTCAGAGGGGCTGACCTAACAATATTGGTTGTGCGAAAACAAGGCCTGTCAGGTTTTCAGGCAGAAATGAAATGCTGGCAATGAGAATACTTAGAGTACACAATGCTTGCAGTCTCTTCATTGTGTTTGTGAAATCCTTGTTCAAGATATTTGGTATAATGGGGAACTATAATGGGGCACTATAACGATAAAAAGGTGTTTGGTCACTAACCTTGATGACTTGTGTGAGCCATGAACTTGATGACTTCTATTGAGACAAGTCTCTTTAAAGCTCCATTAATTTCAGTATGGATTTTTATACAACGACTGGACTCAGCTGATCCTAAAATGTAAATACGATCATTCAGTCTTTTTCATTCTTTAACCATCCTGTTCCTTTTTCAATTAAAAACATAACTACCTTTTATGGACTTAATAGCACTGAGAATACATGAGAAGGATTTTTTCTTAGTTTAATTGGGTGTGCACTGCAGTACCAATACACTCTCATGTAAAACATTAATTAACATTTCCTGGTTTTGTCTATTCCCTGTTGTGTCTGCTTGTGCTATCTTAGTTATTCTCTCCACATATAGCCTCCGTATTATCTACTAATTAAAGTTGTGTAACTGTGATCCCTTTATGCTAGATTGAGTCTTTTATTGTTTGTTGCACTCTTTCTATGTACAATTGTAAGATGTAAGACTAGATTCATTGTTCATGGAAAGGGAATAAAATCCAATGACTTTTCAAATAAAATATGTAAATGGAAAAACACTGAGAATAAGGCAGAGGACTGCAACAATGGGCCACATTTTTCCAAAAAAAATTTCATCCTGGTTGAATTTGGTGAAATTGCCAAAGTGAAATTTTGCAGTATTAAGCCATTAAAAAGACCCTGGAAAAACTATTTCCTCGATGGCCTGCCTATCCTTTGCCTAGAGTGTTTTCTTTGCAAAAGAGAAAAATGGAATGAATAAATGTTCAATCTCCTGCCAATTTCACTGCCTGTGTAGTCTCACAGAAACCAATGCACTTTCTCTTCATGTACTGTAGTATAATGTGTCTGATGTGTGCACTTTGTGGATATGCATGTTGGTGATTCAACCTATTCAGTATGTGTGTGTGTATTTGTGTGTTTCCGCTGCGCATGTCAGTGATCCAGAATGACAGCTGAAGGCAGTCTGAGCCGAGCACAGTTGACTTCAAAGATCCAACTCTGTGGATTTACTCCTTTCTGGTAGGGAGCTATATAGGTCAATACACTTGCATCTGTGTGCATATACATTTATTTCATTGGATTTATTTTACTGTGTGTAAAAAAAGAAATATTCACATAAAGCCACCTCATTGGGTTTTTGACATTCCAACATTTGATATTTAGGGTCAATTTCACTTTTGCGATATTGCCCTGGGTCTTCTATGTGAGAGCAAAAATACAATGCATTGTTTGTGGAAAATATGAGAGTTTGGGACACTCTATTCTCTGAAGAGTCACCACCTTATTTTAACAGAAGCAGAACAAGTGCAAGATGGTGGTTGTCCAACAGTTGGTACACCACAAAGGTGTACAGAAGCAGAGGAGGGCTGCAGCAGAGCCTACCTGTTATTGAGTCCATGTTGTAGGAATTATCACAACATATGTTAACTTTATTTTTACATGAGAGGAAAGGGGTGAACTGTAGAGTGAAGGCTAAAATATACATGTATAACAACTTTTTGCTGGTGCTTAATTGGAGGCGTAACATGTTGCTGCAAGTGTTGGTGTTGCATCCATGACTTTGGTCCACTGCATTTTGGATTGGGTCTGACTTCACCACAAGACTTCTATACTACTGGCTGCTGGGCCTGCAAGAATTTCTCTTCAATAACTGCATAGTATAGCATATGGTTATCAAACCTCTTAGAAAAGAATGAGTTCATCTACCCGTAATCTTTATTGTGCAACAAGACAACACCTGGTCCTATGTTGGGAGTATTGACTTGTGCGATAAAGGGTTCCTTCGGCCCAGTTTTCTCCCGGCAGTCAGGAGATGCAATAAGACTATTTTTGTAGATGTCCCGTGACAATGTTGCTCTCCCTCATTTGGGAATTGAGAATACAGAAAGTACAGCTGTGACTTACATATTTTCTTGCATTGCTTTCAACGTGACGATTGGAACATACTGTATAAATAAATAAACTTGACACAGAAACAATTCAAAATCCCTTATACCACTGCTATAAAACATAATTACAGGTAGACATAAACAAACACATGCACACAGGGAAAGAGAACATCCACACACAAGCTTCGCACAAAAAAACTCAGGAATGCTCAGAGAAAAACAACCACTCAGAGCCCAGATGGCCTTTTTTTTCCACTTCCCCATGCCCTCATTAAATATCAAGTATCTCAGGGAGCAATGGAATACAAGGACATACACACAGTCAGTCTCTATATGTCATCAGATTGAACTTTGTTGCACACACACGGTTAATGTAGAAATCTCAGTCCCTTAACACATGTGCGCTTATGCTTACACACGCACTGTGAAATGTTCAGCCTTGCTGTGAAAAGTGCAAACAGCTAGAAATAAAAGACTCGAGAAGGTCTTACAAACCACACCCTGATGTTTTGAGTGTGGCTAAGAAAATCCCAACAGTGGGAATTGAGCTGTAAGTGGAAGAGGGCAATTAAAAAGTCTTGAATCTGAATATTAATTATTTCAGGATTCATGATATCCGAACAGTTTAGCGGGCATGAGACGACCGGAGAAATGGCCATTTTCAAACAGCCGAGATAATGAGGTCTCAAATTCACTGTTTCTGAAGTATTAGCTGGTCTCATAAAGCCTGCATGGACATTGAGATATGAAACTGATACCACCAAAGTGCTTTAGAGGACAGTAAGAGAGGAACGTTGGCCCCACATTAAAAGACTGTCACTAACTACCAGCCACAAACATACCTGCAACTATATTGGGACTCATTAAAAACCTTATAATTCACACAGTTGATCTCATGTGGGAGCTTTGTGGTAAGCATCACTGTCAAAACACAAAACAACTACAATGGGTTGTAGTTTTAGTCCATGAAATATTATACTTTTCATTGTTTCCATAACGGTGTGATTTTAACCACACTGAGTCTACAGCAATGCTAAAGGGTCTGATCTTTGCTAATTACCATTAAAGACAAAGAATTGTATCAGTTTGACCTGATGGAGGCAATAGGGTAAAAGTTGAGGGATCACCCAAGTTATCTGTCTATACATGTCACTTACCTCATCCAATTGCACATCCATTTAACTAAAACAACACAAATCTGAACCTTCTAGTGGAGGCTAGAGGAAAAGTCAATTGGCCAACAGTATTTATCCTCTGGGGGCCATGATTTTCTCCACAAAATTCCCTGGCAATCCAACCAACCTATTTTTTTGTTATGCGTTATGCGTTCATACAGCAATCACTTAAACATTATGCACAGTTCATAACACAGGTCCCCTAGTCATTCAGTATTGCAGTTAAAAGTTTGAGTATCCCGCTCATTTGATCCAATCGGGACAGAGCTCTATAAAGAGGCGGGTCTCTGTGCCTGTGAACGATGACTTGCTGCTCTCCATCGTGGCGCTATGTAACGAAGACGGCTAAAAGGACCATATCACTTACTTCTCCTTTTAAATCTAACTTATCGGTCCTGCTGGTGACTGTACACAGCATCAACTTTGTGTAGTTTTGTCCGTAACTTACAGATAATCACCACAAACAAAAGACCTTACCAACAAACCTTGCCAGTACAAAATCCAGTATGTCCATGTGCCTCACTGTCGGTCTTCTGAGCCAACACAATTAAAAACACCACCCACCGTTTCAGTTTCGCTTTGGATAAAAGACAGAGAAAATTCCAATACTACATTTATTAGATGAGGTTGCTGGATCTAGCTACCTCCATGACTGTAACTATGCCAACCGTCCATTTCAGGCCAGAATAACAACGGGGTACAATGGAGAGCACACCACCGGCTTAGACATAATCAACTTGGCAGCTTTTTCTCCAAACTTGGCACACAGTGGAGGAAGCAGCTTTAATAAGCCACTCAACAACTGCAGTGCTGATTGGTCATGGCTTGTCTTGATATCCAGCTGTAATGCTCGAAAGTGTCAGGAATTTAAAAACTGGATGTGGCGATCAGAGTAAATCTGACCTAAGCCCTTGACAGCTGGAGAGAGAATCCAGTGCTCCTCTCAGTTCTGCGTTTGATTGATGTGTTTCCCTTGAAAAAGTCATTTGACACGGAGATTCCTCATCAGAGGCTGTTGCATTGGAATCGTTGTCATCAGATGTGGAGACTTTTCTTGGATGTTTGAGATTGGAAGAATACAGTTTTCCACACAGTCAACTGCTGTGAGAGGGCCAGCATGAAATGGTAAGCAGACAGCTCAGTAAAGCAGAAAGATAGTGGCTGATAGAAGTGTCAGTGTTAGGACATCCTTGGAGCAAATATCTTACTTCACTTGATCAGGTAGACAGAACTTTTTTCTTTTTTTTTGTGCTGTGGGATTATTCATCATATAATACAACCGACTATCTGGAAACCTTCACTGTATCTGTGGTAGGCATTGTATTAGAAACTGAGCAGTGCATTGTTTTGGCACTGTGCCATGCAACACCTCATCTGATTTATTTATGTCTGCCTGCAGCTGTCTTTCTCTCCCTTTAAAAAAAAATGACGCAACTTTACTCAACTGTATGGTAAGTTAAAATAAGCATTAGACTTCTGTAATGTTGCCCACCATCAGTGTTATAAAGGTTTTCCCTTGACCACAAAAAAGTATGTTTATTGAGTAACACGATCAAATAATGTTGTTACATTAATGTGTACTTCCACTGCCCTGCCACTGATAAAACATTAGGGAAAAAACAGTGTGGGAATTTTGAATCCTCTTGCTTCATTTTGGGAGAAACCTACCCTAAAGTTACTAACAAAAATTCGGCATCAGCACAATTTATTTATTAGACCGTAACTCAACTCTGCTGGTCCACAGAAATGTGCAAAGCATAACATGGAAGTGTTAGAAGGGAGTTCGTCCATTCGTTTGACCAAGTTATAGGAACTATGAGAGGACATCATGTGTGACAACCTTTGTTCTTTCTTATTAGTTTAATGTGCTCAGTAGCTGATGTACTGTAAAAGACGCAAAGCAAACAGGCTTGTTTAGGCAAACAACTCAAGTGCAGTGTTACATTAATATGACATACTCCACCATACATAACATACCTGTATGTATACAACATTGTATTTCTAGTATAGGGCTGTATAGGGAAGCTTTCATGCTCTGATGAACTGTTTGCTCTGCCATGCTTGCTGCCGCACTGATCACCTCAAAGCCATGCTGTAGCTGCTGTGATCCTCTGCTGCTGCTATACTTGCTGCTTTTCATAAGCTTCACTTCCACAAAAGCATCCACCTGCGGGCCCTGAATCAAAGCTGTTGTTGCTGTACTTGTGCCTTTTTATGGGAGTGACAAGTTGAAGGTGCTACGAGGAAAATATTTCTGAAAGAGTCTCATTTTTCCTCTCATGATCATAAGTGACACAACGGCAAACAAGACCATAAGCGCAAAGAATACTATTTTGATGTAGTTTTTATAAATACTTTTGTCATGGGTATACACACTCACCCAGGAACTACCGCTTTTGTCCAAAGGGGGTGCAATAATTAACATAAACTGAACGTTCCTCAGAGCACCTTTTAATAGCCAAGAGACCAACTATCAACTCTTGAGATATGGTGCATTCATTTCACAGTTTCTGTTGGCTGACTTAAGTTCGGTAGGCACTGGTCAACTTTGAAAAGATGGCTAAAGCTCTGTAAACGTTATTTTCAAACATGATGTGTGAAGGTTTGAATTTTTACCTAAATGCCCCCCCCCTCTCTCTCTGTCTCTCTTTCTCTTTGCAATGTCTCATTAATGTGTGGAGCAGCCCCCAGGTGTTGTTCCTCTATCACACTTTGCCTTGTTATTTCCCCTCTTAATTGACCTGTGCTCGTTATCTCCTCAATATTGAGGACCTCTAAACCGCTGTTTAACATAGAGGGGAAGAAAGAACAGAGGAGAGG
Source organism: Ammodytes marinus (assembly GCF_949987685.1). NCBI lineage: Eukaryota > Metazoa > Chordata > Actinopteri > Uranoscopiformes > Ammodytidae > Ammodytes > Ammodytes marinus. Next base: position 11,610,558 of record NC_137221.1, read on the forward strand.
TGTTAAGGGTGTGACCTATACCATTGCAGCTCCTTAGGGGGTTACACACACACGCACACACACACACACACACACACACACACACACACACACACACACATACACACATACACACACACACACACACACACACACACACTCTAATGAGCAGAAGAAAAGAGAAGGATATCGCTCTGCCCACATCGATATGCGAAGACACCCATGTTAGACATTCAGACACACACAGTCGCACAAAGAGCCACACACAAATGTGCAATTATGCACGGGTCAAGCACAGGTCTAAACGGTAGATAACCAAGGGGTCGCACATGAGGAGAGAATCAGAACAGAGAGAAGAGTTAAAGGTAAAGAAGGGACATAGTGGAAGAAAGGGGATAGAATACTGAGGGGGAAATGACTATGGAGAAAGGAGACAAGGAGGAGTATAATGAAACAACTATTTAGTATTGGAACAACAAGAGTAAAATGTGCAGCAGTTAAACACATAGCAGGTCAAGGTGTTCAACCGTCAACTAAATTTGAGGTGAAAACAGCACCCTGTTTCATTTTCGATCGGCTAGCCAGATCATCGCTATGCAAAACAACAACAGAAAATAAACAAATAAAAATAATGTCGATTTTTAAATAGAGCTTTGTGTTTTTATGTTTTTCATTTTACTTATTGGAATCGCAGTTGATGCAGCCGACCTGCAGCTGCAAAATGTATGCTCGTTGGGAGTAGGAAAGATTAGCCTCGAGTGGGCCCCGTTTTTAAAAACCCAAGTACACTTTACAAAACATATCATTACGTGATGTGTGGATAAGAAGTTGCTGCCGCTTCGTCGGTTGATGCTTCGTCATCTGCTCTCTCCTACATCTGCAGTTATGTTGCTGATATGTTGTTAGGAGATAAAAGTGCAATCGACTGAAAAAAGTAGCAAATCATAATTACTTCCCAAAATTGCGATCTTAGATCCCAAACTCCTGTATTAAGTCGCGTCCTACTGTGCATTCTGTATATATGTGTGGTTGGGCGAGTGCGATAAGTATTGTGTTTTTTCTTTGATTTTTCCCTCTTACACTGTGCTCCACGGCAATCACTTTCACAGCTCAGTTGGCATCTGATTATCTCTCTCTCGCACACGGCAATACAAATACAGAAGAATACTCACAGATACACACATTGCGTTATTTGCATACCGCTTCCATCTTGAAATTGTTATTTTGGTAATCAGACAGACAGAGAGGAAACATAATTATGGAACTGACTCCCACTTAGTAACAGCAAGTCTTTATGAGCGTATGTGTGCGTGCGTGCGTGTGTGCGATAAGTGCTGTGTTTCTTCTTCAAAATTGTGTAGCGGGAAATGTCAGAATCCTCTGCGTCAACAAAAAAATCAAAGCCCAATTTGACAATTAACATCTTAAACACAATATCAAACCAGACTATTCCTGTGACTGATTGTTATTTCTCTTAGCATGCTATAAATCTGGTCCAATCCTAAATAAACTGGCTACAAACCATATAGTGTATTTGTTGATATTGCGTATAGTCTCACCCAAAGTGACTGTCAGAGGGCATTATTATTAAGAAGGTTGCCAATTTGGTTTATACCACTCGGTCACATGGCATGATCGCAGCCAACTAGGATCCAATTTTACCATGTGTAGTGTTGAAGCAGCATCTTAAATTCTACTACCCGTAAGTCGGTAATTTTGAGTCTCCTTAATTTGTTTGGAAATGTGCACAGTGCACTCTTGTCCAAATCCCCAAGGGGCCCTGGCATGGTTGAGTCCTGCGTATATCACGTCAACCTCAGTTTATCAACGTCATTCTGATAACGTGACAGCGGTCCATTCCGTATGAAATAGGACCTTGAAGTACAGTGTAAAATTTCAGGGTAATTGGAATTAGCCACGGCAGCTGCACTACAATCATCTTTTAGACAAAGCTTTCCCTATGGATACGTAATGGATGTCAAAAGATTCATCCGACAAAACACGTTAGTCAGTATAATTACTCTCGTGTCACTGTTCCCAGTTTTAGAATAAAGCAATCACGAAAAAAGGGAAATCTAGTTAACGATGCCCTGTGTTTATTGACTCGTTCACCGGTTGCCTTTCTGGTTGCTGATGAGTGACACAAGCATGGGGAAGCAACTTAACCTGCCTATACACTTCTTTTCTCAATGTGTAAAGGTGTGTATAGTTTTGAATGTGGTTATAATTAATTTGGTTAGTTGAAATTCCCTTCAACAACAATACACACAGTCACACGCACACACGCACGCACACACACACACACACACACACACACACACACACACACACACACACACACACACACACACACACACACACACACACACACACACACACACACACACACACAAAGACATGTTGAAAGGACAAAGAAACCATTCCAGACTCTTTTGATGATGCTACGGAAACTGTAATTGATAAACGGGTTGCGAATAAAATGCCTTACACACACCTAAGAACGCCGCCAAAGTCACACACACACACATTTTTCTCTCCTAACGTGTGCGGTGTGATTATGACTATTGTTATTCGCTTTCAGTGACAGTCTTGATGGCCCAATTATCATCTCCCCCCCACCCTCCTCCCTACGTTTCCTCCCGTGTCTCCCCTCTCCCTTCCTGTCCTGTCCTCCCTCCTTTCCATGTTGACAAGTCCGTAACAATACGTGTGTTGTGTCCCATTGACCATTTGGTAAATTGCCCTTTCTTCCTCTGCTGCCTGTCTCTCCTCCTCTCTTTTTTTCATCCCATCACCCCGTGTCCTTGCTTTGCATCTCCTAGCCCATTGCTTCAATGATTCAGTCTATCTTTATATTCAACCATTTGCTAAATATTGCCCCATCTTTCTGTCATTCATGGAATGATTCTCACAATATCCATTTGCCAACACGACCTCATAATCATCTACTCCTCTTCTCTGTGTCCCCCTCTCTCTCTCTGTCTGTCTGTTTCCCTCTGCAGCCCTCTCTCTGTAGCTCACCAAATAATTTTCACCCTCTCTGCCTGCTATTTGTTGTTTAATAATCATGTATCAAGGATATGCGTGGACATCCATAGACAATTTTCTGCAGTGGTGAGGGGGAAATCTATTACACCCTTGAGAGAGACCGAGAGTGTGTGTGTGTGTGTGTGTGTGTGTGTGTGTGTGTGTGTGTGTGTGTGTGTGTGTGTGTGTGTGTGTGTGTGTGTGTGTGTGTGTGTGTGTGTGTGTGTGTGTGTGTGTGTGCGTGTGTGTGTGTGTGTCAGAGAGAGAGAGAGGCGGTGGAGTATAGCTATTTATTTTTTGGAGCACCAACTGAAAGGTGACAAGCTGTGATTGTTTCTAGCGGGTTTGTTTTTGTGTGTGTGTGTGTGCGCATGTATCTGCCAATATTTAAAACTGTGAACTGAGGCAATGCCTGAGTGAAGTAAAATGGCCTTTAAAAAAATACATATGATTGGATTTGTTCTGAATTTAAATGAAATAAATGCAGCACTGACCATGTTCCAGTTTACCTGTGCGTTGTCTTTTTGCTGCATAAAATATCAGATTCTGGTATACTAGACCGTAATTTGATACAAAATAGGCCATTTTCTCTTGGTAATGTGTTAACCAATGTTGTTACAGGTCCAATTCGGGGCCGCAGGAGAGCACTATGTAGGAAATTCTCACCTCGGCGCTGGCTTTGTTTATTATGTGATTTCTTTCAGTAAAGACACTTTTACCTCTGGCCTTTTTGTTTTTCTGCACACAAACATTATGGAGTAGTTGTTTTTCACTTTCCACAATGTGAATACTCTGTGGAAAGGGATGTTAATCCAAAACCAACTGATATTACGATGATAAATTACAACAATATCAACATAAAATCATCATCACTTTTCATTGTAATTATGTTATGTTGACAATATTGCCATCTATTATTTTTTATAGTCTTGAAAGATGTCATCCTCGTTTGCAACAGTGTCACTATTGTATCAAATCACACCCCCATGAGATAAAACACTGACTGGTTTACTGCTTCATAGTATATAGGTCAAAGTTAAAACTAAACATGCAACACATTGCAATGCAAGTCACTACATGAGGCAAACAATTTGTTTTTCATATGCCCAACAATTACAGTGAAACAGTATTTTTTGCAATGAAGTTGTTAGTTCTCAGTTCTCAGGCTCCCTCTAATGCTCTACAAATATAGGAGTCATCCAAGTGAATGATGTACATAAACAGCTTAGTACATGCATGACAACCCAGCGTGCAGTAAGTTCCACGAGATTCTGTTTTCTACAGCCATTAGATTATTGTTGATGCTCAATTAAATTCCATACATTCTGAGTTTTTTCAAATGGCAACAAGCTGATCTTATGGTCCTGAATATTGCCTGTAGAACCTTTCCAAACTAAAATAATCATAAAGTTCTATCAATATTAGATCAAAGCCCGAATTCATCCGCCATCTTAAAAAAATGTGCCCGGGGGAAACATATCATCCCCATATACAATCATGTGAATTATAGATTGGTTGTACAATACACATGGGAAAGCACACCACAGCCATATTAATAATAAATGTGATTTATTCTGCAATATACCATACTCCAACAGCTCTGTCCGTCTTTGGTGATTTTCAGAATGAAAATTCTGTTGTTCTATTTATCATTTAGACTTAATAAAGTATTTAAAAAAAGAAATGGAAAAAAAGCCAATCATAAGCTAAGGTGAACACTTCAGAATTGTTTGTTTTGCCTGACCAACAGTCCAAAACACAAATATTTTTAATTTTCAATGATATGAACATGGAGAAAAATAGGAAATTCTCTAATTTAAAAAAATCGAAATGTTTTTATGTTTTCGTTCTATAAATGAAAATGTATCATTTTATAAAAATCTTTTTTAGCTCATTATCCATAATGTATCTATCCGTCTATCTATTCACAGTATCTTTCTATAGAAAGGCATGTCCACATTAACTCTCAACAGCTTGTGAACTGCACATCTTGATTGATGCATATTTAATGCGATATATTCTTGGTGTCCAAAAGGGAACATATATACAGTATTTCTTTTTGACACAATACACCCACCTGGGAAACATACCCGAACACATTTTGATATTATTATATTATTCATCTGTTCAAGCCGCAGAGGTTATTCCGAGAGAGACTGCAGCATGACTAAAACATGAAAAACCCACAACTTGTCAACGCTGCAGTGTGACAGTGTGCTTTAACATACGCCCCACATACGTTCTGTTAGGAGATTGAATGTGACATAACCTTTACAAGTGTGTCATTTGGATTAGGCTTGTTTTAGGTTTGGTCATGTTATGCCTATGTGTGAGTAATTTACATGGAATATGGTACCATGCACCGCTGACAAGGGGCGTCACATGGGAGATGCCGGTGGTGAATCACTCCTAGTGCTCCAGTGATGTTCTCTGCTTCATGTATTCCTTTGTGTGTGTGTGTGTGTGTGTGTGTGTGTGTGTGTGTGTGTGTGTGTGTGTGTGTGTGTGTGTGTGTGTGTGTGTGTGTGTGTGTCGTGTGAGTTTTAGAATATATTTGTCATGTCAAGAATCCTCAGATGAAACGAGCTAAAAATATAGCTGTGCCTTTTAAACGTAACAGACTGTCTGGATGCTCTTGTGTGAACGTAGTCACGTACCATGCGGAAATATGCAGTCTTTTGCAGCAGGAGTCTTAATGCGTCTCTGAAGGTTAAGACACACACACCATGGTACCTACAGGGAGCATACCTGTACATGTTCAGCAGTTTAATATGCTGTTCAGACACATTACTTTAACTTTCCAGAAGGCTTTTATATTGTCAGGGACTCATTTTCCCAGGGTTCATCTCTGTGGCATGTTCCTTGAAAATGCCATTGTAAGAGTTAAAGTTTTCTTCATAATGTAAGCATACGTATTTTAAAGTGAGTTGATACGTGTCGTTTCAACTATGTACTCTGGGACCGCCACGACCAGGAGTGACCTGGTCAAAGACACACTGACATGCCCCAGCTGGGATAAACAAACAAGTTCTCAGAGACATTAGTCAATCATCAGTTGTAACGCACACACAAGTCCCTGTCTGTATCCACCATGTAAGACTGAATAAAAGCCAGCAAGGAGAAGGGTGAAGCCAGAAGCGGTTCGGAGGTGACGTTACAATCTGTTGCTCCACCGCTCTCCTTGTCCTATAGGCAAGTAAAATGAGCTCTTTGTCTCCGTGTATCTTTGTGTCTGTCTCATTGGTCTGTTTGAACTAACGCCTGGGTTTCTTGTCTTACACGCAAGTTTGATCAACCTAACAGCCATGTTGGCTGGTGTGGGTTCTAATGATACCTAAAAATTGTCTGCCACTACAATCTTCCTTTCTGTGTTTCCTGGCACTATCTTTGCTTCCGTCTTCTGACTGGAAATTGCAGCAAAGTGATTGAACTGTTGATGCCCACACATAGACAACTCATCTAGGAAACAATGGTCTTTTGAAGTACAAGTTGTTGTTGTTGCTGGGTAACTCAACTCTTGACTATGGGAAACTTGAATATTGTTCCGGTCGTCATCATAAAGTGACTGTTCAAAATGTTAATCAGGTCCAGCAATTTCTCCAAAGCAGAGACACAATAACTGAGGAGGGGAATATATGCTAAAATAAAGGAGTGGGTAACATAGGGCCCAGGGAACACAGGGGTGACCCTGTACCTACCATGTACAGAGTCTCATAAACTGGTGTCTCTGCGTCTCATTAAATGTCGATTTACAAATGGGATTCCGCCTTCGATCAGATAAAACAGACGACAAAGGACACGTCCGGGAAGCAGGGGGGGGGGGGAAGGAGTCTTTGAATAGGAACACGTTCAATTCAAGGAAAATGTCAAAGTTAACCCTCTTTCTTTTTCGACCACCACATTTTTCTCATCAAATCATTGAATGACTAGACTTCCGAGGTAAACAGTTTTGTCCTTTGTGACAAGTATTCATTCACACCTGTTTGAACTCATTTAGCAAAATTCCACCCCTCCACCTAAAGTTTAAACATTGAATTTATTTTCTGCAGTGTTATTATACTTACTTTTTTTACCTCTTTGTAACCTCTTTGAGGTTTTGTATATCAGGATCAATTGTAAACCTGTATTTTTGTGAAGTATATTGAAACAAGTAAACACATGGTCAATACTTGAGTGCACTATCTGCCTTCATAACAACTTGCACTCTGACTTGCATAGTGTTCTTTATTTTTAAATTTTTTTATACATTTGAAAATACACAGTATTCAAGCAGTCTTTCCCCCACCACATCTCAGTTCGAGTCTTGTGAAGTTACAGTAGCTTTCACCTATTGCCTTTTCAAATATTCCCAAAGATGTTTGGTGAGGATGACGTTTGTTGACTCTGAAAGGGAAAGCATTTTATGTCGGCGCTCTTTGCTCTTCCCTTGGACTTCAAACAGACCACGGCTCAGCTCTCTGCATGTTTAGGGCCATCGTCTTGCAGAAGAAAACATCTTTTTCTACACAGTTTCAATTCAAAATGGATGACACGCCTCTAAAGATTAGAGGCGTGCCATCCATCGACTAACACATCTTTTTAGTCGATGTGTAGTTCTCTGATACATTTCCACCATTGTATTTCACGGTACTATAGCTTTTCTGCCCTGTTGCATTGACCTCTCATCTGGTGCGTTAGGTCAGCCTGGCCTTGCTTGGGTGAACATGACTTAATCTATGAAACACCGGTTGTACGGCACAAAGCTTCAATTCAGCTGCACTTTGCTGCTTACATAGTGTAATAGTTCAGCCCCGCACTGCTCTTGTTACGTACATCATTACAGTCAAATGAGAGCTATTTGTCAGATGAAAATTGAGTCAAAGTCAGTGGGTTGCAACAACACAATGCGCATAAATCCATATTAAATTAGTGAACACTTGAAAAGAAAATAGCAGATGTGATCAATATACAGTATGCACGTTTGTGGGCTTTAGATTTGTATCTTTTTTAAATTAATATCTTAAAGGATACATTATGTTTTCAATAAACAATAAAAATGTTAGTGGCCTTTTCAAGCTAAGATTGTACATGATTGTGTGCAATATTAGTCTCTCTAATGTTTATTTCTGATGGCAAAACAATGCCCTCTGTGTTCATTACACCAATCTAAAAGATAATCTCATCTAATCACAATCTGCTCCTTCAGAAAACAGCCATTATTTTTCTGGCTGTGATAAGAAATTATAGAGGTGAGACACTATTTCTCCGTTCCTAGAATCTGAAAGTTTTTTTCTGCCCATGTCTTCCAGCTGAACGTTTATAGCGCAAACACTGTAGACCAATAATAGTCAGCTGAATCCTGCAACTGGCTGTCTCCCTTTAACCTACTGTTAGCTAATGATATAGAGGGAGAGGCACACAAAAACCCTTGCAGAATGGGCCAAATAAAAAATAATTTGCCAAAGAAAGTCTCATTTGATGCACAATTTAAGGGCAAGTTGAACCTGCAGAATATTTATTGTTCTTTCTAAGTTAGAATTCATTCAAAACCCACAAAGATGACATTTCATATTTCACACCCTAACCCTAAAACGATATATTTAGAGACTTTTCTTTTGGCTTGCTGTTTGCAGCAGTAATGTAGTTCCATGAATTGATTTCATTTATATGGCGCTTTTCTTAAACCTAAGGACGCTTATATGTTTTTCATTAGTTGTTTTCCCCCAATATTGTCGCACATGTCTTTGAAATATTCTGATATCATTTTGAGGTTATGATAACTTGACACACAGGGATGGTAATGTCAGTGTCCAGTGTGATGCCCTGAAGAAATAGAGCTGATGAAATGGGAAAGGATCTGTATTAAGGAAAATATAACTTTTTCCCCCTTTAAGCCTTTCACATTGATAACTGCTAAAGCCAAATACATAAGTTCCAACTATTTCTTATTATATATTCTTATATCTTATTTATTACCATAGCTACTTCTTTTTCACATGTTCTCGGATTGAACCTCTTATTTGAACTGATTTGGAGTGTACAGTCTACTATTCACTCTCCTTTGAGTTTGATTGCACTTGTGCATGACAGCTAGCACCTTTTATCATTGTTTAGTAGCTCATGTGCTTTGGCGACTCCACCCATTTACAACCGTATAGATGTCTAATTAGCCAGAACTGAAAACATGTTTCAACAGGATTTAACCCTTGAATGGTCATAATTAATAATTATTACATTAATACAATTAATGATGAAATAGCCAATGTCCATTTAGAATATCTGCATGCTTCATCATAGTCGAGGTAAATTGTCATGAGGAAGAGTCTACTAAACAAAGAGGGAAAGGGCCAGATAAAGAAGGTACTGGCCTGGCATCATAGGAATTTGGTAATGGAAAAGGCTGAATGTGACGTGTTGTTGTATTTTAGTAGCCTGGCATTCCCAGACCTGCCACTAGGCGCTGGCAAATTAAATTTGCTGCGCCTGTTGGTCTGGAAACTCTCCGTTGAAGCTTTTTCAAAAAGACCAGAAATCTGGGCTCACGTTTCAATTGGTTCTATCTAATATGGGCGCGCTAGAGCCCTTTGTATGGTGCTCTGGGGCGGACGTAACCGGATGACGACAGTGACGTGCATGCAACGTCGAAGCCGTGATAGTAAACATCAAAGATGGCTGCGGATATGTTGTGTGAGTTTGAGACTGCTTTGGCCTCGACCCTTTACGATTTGGAAGACGCACTCAAATATTTCATTAGCAAGTAAGTGGAATGTTCTGTTTTGCTGACCGACCACGGCAAACGTTTAATTTAACAGTTTAACAGCTGTTAAACGAACGGGGCTTACGTCACCTCGTGCATCGCTCTGATTGGTTGTAGTGCTATCCAACTGCATGCAGTGGCATTTTAAATGCACGAGTAGGACCCGCCCCTTGAGTTGGAAATTACTATTGATCGTGGCCAGACCCTCTATCGTTCAAGATATCAGGGTCTTGATTTCCAGGCTAGTATTTTAGCCTAAGGGAGAGAAAACGAGAGGAAAAACCATGTTGTCTCTTGTCCGAAATGTCGACCATTGGATATTGCATCCGTATCTCATCTTTCTTTTCCTTTGGCAAGTTTGTGTTTGTGAGAGTGTGAGTGCAGTAAAGTCCAGTCTTTGTGCTTTTTCACATTAAGTGCTCAGCGAGGGGTCTGTGTCTGTGTGTGTGTGTGTGTGTGTGTGCGTGTGTGTGTGTGTGTGTGTGTGTGTGTGTGTGTGTGTGTGTGTGTGTGTGTGTGTGTGTGTGTGTTTGTGTGTGTGTGTGTGTGTGTGTGTGTGTGTGGACATTAAAAACCCATTTCAAGCTTTTGCGGTCAATAAATCTTGTTACAAGGTGTGTGTGTGTGTGTGTGTGCGCCTCTTTAAGTGTGAATGTGATGGTATTTGAGCCAACCCCTTTTACAAAGTGTACTAACGTATACAGAGATCAAAGTAACTTACAATCGCATATAAATGGAGGCACAGTAGGGTGGAATCAGCGGTTTCCAACCTAGCAGTCTGTGCCCTCCAGGGGGTCACCAGATGGTTGTTGTGGGTCAGAAGTATATTTAAGGACATGGGCAGACATTTTCCTCTTTACTCTGCTCCTGTCTTTTCTTATCCCCTGTTTCTTCACTTTTTCTTGAACTATATATGTTTCTCCTTCTCCTCAGGAGATTATTTTTCTGGGTCATAATATAGTAAACTACCTTTACAATTAGGTGCTAATCAGTGCATTAGACTTGCAATTGATAGTACTGGAATGCATGATAATAATGCATAATGTAATGTTCATGATTTTTTTTTCTCGGATTTCCTTTTTTCTGCCCATGATTTGACCAATCATTCCAAACAATGACATTGGTTATATTTTGCCCAAGTTTCTAGTCTAAATGCTGTGAAATCGGCATCTTGCCATCACCATTTCTTCTCTTACTTAACTTAATCTGTGAGTCAGTGATCCGACAACAGCGTTTGAATTTTTTCCATTGTTATCATTTAGCGTGTGTGTGTGTGTGTGTGTGTGTGTGTGTGTTGTTTATGAGTCTCTGTGGTTTGGGGATCCCACAAGAGGCTTGTTGCTCTCAAAGATTTTCTTTTTCTAAAACATTATCAGTTGAACTGCATGGAAATGTAAAGTATTTGATCATTGGAAGGGAAATCAAGCAGTCGGCTGACACTTTCACATCATTAAAATCTGTGTGCAAAAATCATGAAACATAAAAGGGAGTTGGTTTCAAATTATTTAAAACTATTCTGTATGTGCATATGTGTACAAAGAAATCCATGGCTAATGCATGAGCTAATAAACAAACAAACAAACAAACAAACAAACAAAGAACAGGCTTCGAGTATAACATAAACTTTGTTGGAAAAGTATGGTTAATATATCAATAGCCTCAGGCAGCCAGTTACAGCATTATAGACGTGGAATAATAGGGTTCCTTGAAAGGCGCCTTTTTGAGCATCTGACTTCACCTCACTTAAATGGTTCAGACCTGCAGCTGTCTTTGGTGGTTCTTTGTTCATTCAGAGATTCCTTCATCTTGTTGTCATGGCTGCATGAAAATGATGAAGTCATGTTACAAAACGTGCAAGTGTCAGACAATGCAAACATCTGTCGATAGCCTCATGTTTTGCAGCTAGATTTGATTATAAAGTGCAGATATTTTTTAACGATTTCAAATGAACAACAAATAAATTGTCTTTGTAAATATGAATTCTGCTATTTAAAGTGTACCTAGAGGGTGTGTGGTTAGAGATGTTGGTGGTACTACCAATTGATTAGCAGAAAAAAAAAGTGGTTCAGAATAGTGAGGGTAATAGACATGTTTTGACACAGTTCTCCCAAACAAAATGAATGAAATCACTTCTGCCACTCTCTCCCCCCACTCACCTTTCCTCACTCACTTTTCTTATTTTTTTTCTTTAAATAAACTTAAACGTTTAACCCACACAAGAGATAAGCAACACTTCACTCCCAACATGAGCTTTTTTTGTCAGGAATACCTCAAAAAACACTAAGACCATGCATTTTGTATTTCCTCATCTCTTTTTGCTGCTTGTAATTTTAAACCTCTTTCTCGGTCGACAAATTTGCATCCATTATTCACAAATCACTCCGAGTTCAAGCAGTGAGGCGCTGCTCTAAGTGTAAACACTTCGAAACTAGGAGCCAGAATTGTTTCAACAAAACATGTGACCCTTCACGTTGGGAGTGCTAGGCTCATTACATGATACCACAAGTCTTATCACTGGAAGATGCTTATGATTAAATGTTGTCTTAGCAGGCTCATTAAAACATATTAGCGCTTGTGTCATCTAGGGACCCAAACCTTAACCCTTAACCTTGGGAGCCATTGCTCATTACAACATACTAACACTCCTGGCATGTGGGAGCCCAAAACAATGTGTGTGTATATTCTGTCACCTCAGACCTAGGCTCATTAAACCATATTAGCACCTCTGTCATGTGAGGATAACAGAGTCCAACCCATTTTTCGTGCCTGACCTGCCGTTTCAAAAATGAAGAGTCATATAATGGAGCAGCAGCATCTCCTTGTCCAAACTCTTTTTGGCCCGTCTTTCAGACTATATTTTCCCCATCACTCATCCCGTCCGCTAATAGCGCCAAGAGAGGGATGGCCAAGAGGTCATTCAACCAATCAGCATCCAACACTGAAAGTGGAAAGTGGGGATGATTATCTCTTTTTCTTCTCGCCTTCTCCCATCCTGATTACATCTTCCTCTTCCTCTCTCTCCCTTCCCTCTCTGTTCTCTCTTGCTCTCTGTTCTCTCTCATTCCTTCTGCTCCTGTCTCACTCACTCTCTCTGTCCTCTCTCTCACTCTATGGTTATCTCTCCATGTCTCCCATTCTCCCATTCCTTTCAAAGTCCCTCTCTCCATCTTTCATTAATCACTATGTCATTCTCCTCTGGAAAATGTAGTTAACAGACAGATGACTGCAATCAGCTTCAGTTCACCCTAAGGTCACACAGCACATATAGGCTGTGTGTGTGTTAGCGTGTGTGTGTGTGTGTGTGTGCATGCTTGTTTGTGCCTACTGGAATGAACACGTGAATGCTTACACATAAACTTGTTTGCATGAAAGAACATACGGGTGTGTGTGTGTGTGTGTGGTTTACATTCACTGAACCGATGTGTGTGTGTGTGTGTGTGTGTGTGTGTGTGTGTGTGTGTGTGTGTGTGTGTCTGCGTGCATGCGTGTGTGATTGTGTCCATAGTATGACGTTGATTGAGCCTTCCTTAGCCGCTCTCCTCTTCATGAGCGATGTGTCAATTTAAACTTCTATTAAATTCGCCAGTAGATTGCATGCCATATGATCTGCATACTGCAGCAATAGAATTATTGCCCGTCTTCTGATGGAACCCCTTCTCTCTTTATCATAATTGAAATATGACTCAGACATGTATTAACTGTATAGAGCCCACTTTCATCATGGCAGGCTGTTATGAGACACTGCCGGACCGTTAACATTAAGGTGGAGAAAGAGGAAGACGTTTGGAGACGCACTCTTTTTTTCAGATGTGGTGGTGTGTTGAAAGATTTGTGTTTAAATACATTGCAATTGAATAACTAGAGGCGATACAGTCAAGGAATGCTAAGAAGAGCTACATAGGAGAGAAAGGAAAAGAGACAGAATAAAGACCATGTAGAAGAGAAAGAGAGACGTTCATAGAGGGGGAAATAGGTAAAATGGAAGAAAGAAGGGAGTGTGGTCACCTAAATCCACCCTGGCGGATCATTGTCCCCAAATTAACCTGCTTTTCACCAACACTGTGACTGAACTGGTCTAAATGTTGAAAATGTTGAGTGTGCAGAAGCGGCCCAAAGATCACATGTATCCATGTAAGAACAAAGCAACCGCTTTCCTTCCATAATGGCTTGGGAACAGACTATGAGGAAGACTTGAATATGCATGGCTGAAAAATTATAATCCTACGCAATGAATCAGAAATCTCAAAATATCACATGGTAAATACAAGCAAATATGAGCAGCAAAAGAGACACATGATCCAAGGGTATGGATTCAGGCTATACAGGGGAAAAGAAAAAAGGGATTTGCAAGGGATGAGGGGAGTGGAGAGTCGAGGAAAAGAAAAGGTGAGAGGAATTCTCGAGATTAGAAGTGCTGAGGGGAAGTGAGAGAAAAGCATGAGGTAATAGGCAAAGAGAAGAGATGACCAGGAAGAAAAACAAGAGTGGAAAAATGTCTCCCTGAAGTAAGCAGAGGAACATAGATGATAAGGAGGGAGATGGAGGGGGCCAGAGGAACGATAGAGCCCCATTGGGTTGCAGGAGGAGCAGAAGAGAAGAGAACAGACCAAGAGGAGGGGGGAGGACAGATACGGGGGGAAGAAGAGGTGTCCTATTTGAGAATAAATTATGTCATTGATAATCCAGAAAAGAATCCAGTCGTTTTCATGATGACTCTCGATAAAGCGAAAGACAAGGAGAGCAGAGACGAACACTTGCATCAGGAATGAAGGTGTGATTTAGGTTTTGCAAGTTTACTAGGATCGCAACCTTATACAAAACCTTTATTTGGATATTAAGGTAACACTTTACAATACGGGTACATTAATTAACTGTTAGTTAATGCTTAATCAAGGCTTAATAAACATTTACTAAGCATTACCTAACTGTTAATAAATTCTTAGCAAATGCTTTATAAACAAACTACGCATTAACTAACTTGTATGCTTAGTTTATGCTTAACTAAGCATTAGTTAACGAAGCATTAGCTAACCGTAAATAAGTAAGCATTAACACTTACCTAATGCTTAATAGGCATTTACTACACAATAACTAACCCTTAGTAGCATAGCATTAACTAACAGTTGATTAATGTACCCTTATTGTAAAGTGTTACCGGATATTATTTCAAAGTAAGTAGCAGGTAGGACTACAGTTGCAGTAAAGTCTTTTGCCTTTTTTGATTAATGACTTTTAAAAAGTACCCTCAGTTCGCTAAATCAAGTTTGGTTTATTTGTCCTGGTGGTCACATGCAGGTTTAATGTTTTGTTCTGCAAGTATAGAACCAAGCAGGACATATCTCTCCCTCTTCCCTGGCTCAGCCACCAAAAACTGTCTGGGGAAAACGCAGAGTCTTAAAAAGACCGCAACTTTCGAAATATAACGATCTTGATTGATGTAACTCAGACTCCTGAAGCCTCATATTTGCTTCTACTGCACTTTACAATCCAAGTTCTTGCACAGCAGTCATGTAATAAAGGGATCTCTTTACAGCCAGCGGGACAGAAGACATTATTACAACAACCATTTCTCAGCAAACATAAGGCATGTGAGAGGAGTATTGTATAAAAGTTGGGGGGGGGGGGGGGGGGGGTCTAACTTTTCCTTTGAATAAATACACTTCCTGATAGAGGCTTTTGCTCGACGTTTTCTAGATTTTGCAGCACGTCTACAAAACCTAGAAAAAGCGGTAAATAATGTAAAAAGGGCGGAGAGTAGAGAATCAATGAGGAGATAGTGTCACAGGTTTTTATTGAATAGGGGGATGGCTGGAATTACAATATGAAGCGAAAATGAATATCTTTAATACCCTTGCCACAAGAGCAGATTAGACAGAGGCCTGAGAGTTGAGAGCAAAACAAGAGAGGGCATTGGAGAGACACCTTGATGAGTTTGATAGGAGAGAAAGAGTGGAGAAAGCAGGGGAGGAGGAAAAAAAAGACATGACAAGATGTAATGAGAAAGGGGATGACATCACGTACGTGTCAGCGGTAGATGGCGTAATTGAAAGCTGCAGGGCAGAATTGGGGAAAATCAGGGCAAAGGGAAGGGAGAAGAAGGGATATAAGGGGGGAGAGCAGGGTGAGGGTATGTGTGTGTCAGAGCTTTCACATGTCATGTATGTCAGAGTAGAGGTTTCCATGTGTCGGAGCAGGAGAAGGGATTGGGAGGGGACGGAAATGTCACACGTCAGAAAACAGCCATTGTAATTGACTGTTAATGAAGAGAGCCCCAAGTAAAGGGGGAAAGGGGACTGAAGAGACGAGAAGATAAGTGGAGAGAGAGAGGAGGCAAAGGGTGATGGGACTTAAGGAAATGAATACAAGGAGTTTTCCTTCACTCTTTGGTGTGTGTGTGTGTGTGTGCGTGTGTGTGCGTGTGTGTGTGTGTGTGTGCGTGCGCGTGTGTGTGCGTAAGCTTTAGAGCAAAGCAGGACTCATGTATTCAATCTCTTTAAGACTAGTTCCTAATTTAATTGAATTGTTTAAAATACTATAGAGACTAAATGGGGAAAATGAAAAGGGTGCACCTTTTAATTTTCAACACAAAAATTGGGGAGGGAGACATGTCATCCATCACCAGAATTAGTGTAATTATTGCACCGCAGAGAAGGATCAAGCATCTCTCTATTAAGACAGTTTTTCTGACGTCAGCCATTTTCCAGTTTGAGGATGAATATTAATGACACATTAGGAGCTAAAGAACAGACAACTGGGAGCTGTTGTAGACTTGTAAGACAAGCACATAGGTGTGTGTGTGTCCCATTAAAACACTGGCTCAGAGCCACACCAACCATTTAGCAGCAGGCGTTTAGCATCTCCTCTGTGTAATTCAGTCGGGTGAACGCAATCATCTGCAGAAAACGCAAACCGTCAGCCCTAAAGAAACTACAGACTCAGCTTTTGTGGCACAGGTTTAAGTTAAGCATACAATGATGCCACTATTTCAAGGCATTATGGATTCTGTACAATGCTTTGTCATTGAAGGTGCTCCGAGGAACTTCTAGTTTGTCTTCATTCTTGCACCCCCTTTGGACAAGAGCGTTAGTGTTTTTTTTTACCACGCCAGCTGTTGTTCCTGGGTGAGCGTATATACCTATGACAAAGGAATTAAGAAAAACTATATAAAAATAGCATTTTTTGCACTGATGGTCTCGTTTCCTGTGACATGTAATTTATGATCATCAGAGGAAAAATTAGACTCTTTCAAAAATATTTAAAAATTCCTCGTAGCACCTTTAATGGAGACCTACCAATGATCTCAGGATGATTAACAAGGGGCAATTGTTAAGAAATCTTATTAGGGAATACTGACTACTTATATTCATTCGCCCACTGCATCAAATGTGGTAAAAGATTCACCAAAATCCACAGGGTTGCTCAGGGGTAAGCTTGAGGCATAGCAGGAATGTACTGGGGTTTTTATTAAACTAACCAATTAGGGCCTTATTCAAAACTCATCTTACAGCATTATCAAAAGATGTAGCACACTCTTTCTGATGAGTATTAGAACACAGATGACGCTTTCTAATTAAGCCAAAATATTCACCAAAGAGGTAAAAAAAAAAAACTAGCTTTTGCACATTACCCCGTCAAAAAGGGTCCAGATGGCAAAAATTCACTCACATAATAAAAAACTGCCCCTGGCATACAGAAGTAAATTGTGTGTGTGTGTGTGTGTGTGTGTGTGTGTGTGTGTGTGTGTGTGTGTGTCTGTGTGTGTGTGTGTGTGCGCACGTCTGAATGACTGTGTCTCTAATCTGCTTTGTCTGTGATCGGTACCAAAGTTCCTTCGGGGGACGAGCCTTTGGGGAGAAATGGGGACGAGAAGATAGGAAGGAAAATTAAAAGATTTCTGAAAGAGGGAAAAAGAGAATGACTTAGAGCGCGTGAAATGGACTGATTCATAACTTCTAGAAATCCACACTGATAAGAGAGAGAGAGAGTTAGACAGAGAGAGTGTGAGTCAGACAGACAGAAACTTTTCAATACATTTCAAAACATGTCATGAATTGTTACTGAAGTTCATTCCCCTGAAGTGCTTTTTCTCATTCCCCTCGCCTTCTTTTGTGTCTGTTTGTCTAATGCTCTGTCAAAAGAATTCACTCGGCTGTGTTACTTCTGTCCCTGAGTCAGCCTTTTGAGTGACCCAGTAAACATTTCAACCTCCTTTAGTTCCCTATCAGATGTTGAGCAGCGCACACTACACGCTACTAAAGATGGACAAGAAAATAAATGTGTTTGCTTAATGGCCGCTGTAATATTTGAGCATTTACATCCTGCTTGGTCATGAGTCATGAGTCGAAGAAAATTGACAGAGCTCTTGGCAAAGTATAGAAAAGCCAGTTCGGGATCATGTCATTGTTGCAGAGACAGAGATATCGTATTGGTTGGCGGACACACCTGCACTGGGATCTGTGGGGAATAGTTTAACTTTAGAGCCTCTGGCTGGTGCCACTGTGACTCATTGAGTAACACATGCCCGTCTACATCCTCCCTAAAGCCAACAGTGGAGTAAGTAGTGACCAGTATCACAGTTCACAAAAAATTGGGTAGATACGTCTCCAATCCGGCTGGTGTGTGGTAGGAATGGTAAATGGACTCCACTTATATAGCGCTTGTCCTTGGTTTTTCACAGTCCCAAAGTGCTTTACATTGTTTTGTACACATTTACCCAATCACACACATACACACATTCATACACCGTTAGCAGCAGCTACCACGCAGGGTGTAAGCTAACTACCGGGAGCAATTTAGGGACACTTCGACATGTGGCGGGGAGACGGGGAATCGAACCACCGACCCTACACTCCATTGTACGACAACCCTACCTGCTTCGCCACAGCCGCCCTGAATGTCACAAATCCAGAAATGTAATAGTCAATACCAATGCCAGTGAAATTCCATAATTTTTTAAACCCAATTTTTATATAAAAAAAGGAACAACCGTTAGCATTACACCTGTAGGCGTTTTTCTTCTTCCTTTGGCATTTAATCGCAGACTCAAACAGTTGTAAGCATACAGTATATGCTGCCCCTGTCAGTTCTCGAAGAATTGCATCCGTGGTGTCTTCAGGTACTGTAGAAAAATGAGTGCTGTCACATTTTCAGAAATGTGGTTTTGACAAGAATCAGTAGTATGTATGGTTTCCTGTGACATTCCTAGTGTGTGGTAAAGTTAATATCTCTCTGTGTGCTCTCTCTGTGCGGTGGTGTTAAAGGTTGCAAAGTGCTCGTCTTATTTTTCAGATTGGACCTGACTCCCGAACTCGACAAGTGCAAACAAACTCACCTTAGTCTTCACATTTGTAAATTCTTAATATGGGTTAGGTCAGTGTTTGCTGAGCTGTCAACCAGAGGCAGTGAAGTGACGCATGTGTGTGAAGGCCATGTTCAAATGTAGACTATATTTTAAAAATGTCACGAGAAATTGTGATTATTTTTTTTTGGCGTAGAGATATTCAGTAGTACACAACACATGCGGAAAACATGAAGAGAGTTTAATTTGGTCTGCTTGCCTTAATGAAAAGGAGAGGAGGAAACCCAGTGCGAGTTAGACAGACCGTAGTAAACATGCCGTAGCGAGCCTTTTTACAGTGAATTTTTGGGGGGATGAGCTGTACTTGCTAAACCTCAAGTGCTATACTGCTAAATATTGACATCAATCTTTTAACAACGGTTAAGCTGCTTAAATCCCTGTGAGCATGCTGTATCTCAGCGGAGCATGTTAGGAGTCTTTGTAGAAGCTGCTCTGGATCCAGCAATAAATCTGGACTTTCTCAAATTTCATGACCGACTAACATTTTGTTGATGTTTAAAACAAATTACAGTATTTCCTTTTTTGATGAAAACCACAGCTTAAAGCTGGGGTATATGATTTCTGATTGGTCAAAGTTAACATGAGCTGACACTTTGACCAATCAGACCGAGGCCCCGATTCTCTGTTCTTATTGGCTGTTGGGACTGTCCATTCACTTTGGCACGACTTTGTTGGTGTAGAGCAGGGGTCACCAACACAGTGCCCGCGGGCACCAGGTAGCCCGCAAGGACCATATGAGGCGCCCGCAGGCCTGTTCTAAAAATAGCATAATAATCGGTTTCCCACCTTTTTTAAGTCATTGTTGATCATTATTGTGAGAAATCATTAACATGATCAGTGTCTTCACATAGATGAATATCATTAATCATTAATAATAATATATAACTAAAGGCAAACTGAGCAAATTTGTTATTTTAGAAGAGTGTATCAAACTGGGTGCCCTTCGTATGACTCAGTACCCATGAAGTAGCCCTCAGGTTCAAAAAGGTTGGTGACCCCTGGTGTAGAGCGTGTCAGGGAGGGACCATAGGGGAGGGACCAAAGAGAACAAGTGGAGCGGTTGAGGTATTTGGATTCGAATCTCTATCCCAACTGCCATTTTCTCCCCAAATCCTCCATCCCAGCTTCAAGTGAGTCATATGATACAAATGTTGATTCATTCACCTTTTGGTTATCATGATGTTAGTAGTATTTTGGGGCTTCTGATTGGAATTTTGTTGAATACAACAGTGTAAAACTACTAAAAACCTACCCTCATGTTGTCTCACCTGGAGTGTTCAAGAGAATATTCAGAGGTTAGACTGGGATGAGGAGAGGGGTATATATTTGACAGGCCCCTTTTTTCAATTGGGCACCTTCGAACACATATCTGAGAACTGTTTTATATTTAAACAAGCAAATACAGTTTTTGGGAGGTATTTCACAAATTAAATGTATGCATATTTTTTCCAATGTAATAAAACAAATCCAGGGGCCGAAAAATCTACCATATTGACATTCACACACACACACACACACACACACACACACACACACACACACACACACTCACACACACACACACACACACACACACAGGAAGCGTACAGTATACACAGTTTGAAAGCAATCATGACAACTCTTCCCTGCTTCTCTGTATGTACAACTCTCTCTCTCTCTCTCTCTCTCTCTCTCTCTCTCTCTCTCTCTCTCTCTCTCTCTCTCTGTGTCACCCCTTCTGTATCTGTTGCAGCATCTCCTTTTTTCTCACACTGAAAGGAGAGCAAGACGAGTGAGATGTGATGTGATGAAAGAGCTGCAATTGATTTGAGATGTGACTGGATTTAAACAGTCTTTCTCAGTTGCAGACGTTACTCCAGGTCACAATTTTGAAAGCTTGAACAAGCTTGAAAAAAACAATTGTCCGTCATTTCTTTGTTTTTATTTGCTAGACTTGCAAAGTTCCTGTTTTCAATGATTTTATTTTCTTCAACATTGACATAGAAGTCCATCAGAGCAATCCCCTTTTACAGAAAGCTGCCGAGAAATACACTAGCAAACAGTTCAGCCTACTTAAAGCACACCATGAATACAATATACTGTTAGCAGCTACATGTGGGCATGTATGTCAAGTCAGTGGATTATTCTCCAAAATGATAATTATGTGATGTGATTTCTTTTAAATAGTTTTCTTACATAGATGATATATCAAGAGGCCTAATAGTTTCAAATGAATAAATCAGGTCCTCTGTGGAGACGTTACGGAAGAAGGGAAATTAGTTTTTAATGAGTTTTGAGTTAACACAGTAGAACACCACAACCTCAGTCATGACTGATGAGATGTGGGGCATCTCCAAAGTCTGTTTACCAGTTACTCATTTGCTCATATTGCTGCATACTTTCCCTGTTGAAACATTGCAGCCCCTGTTAAAGGAACTTTCAGGCTCCACAACTTATTTCCCTTCCAAATTTTATTTATTTTTGTCTCTCTCCCTCTCTCTCTCTCCCCCTCTCTCTCTCTCTCTCTCTCTGGTTGTTTAACGTGTTGCCATGACGACCCAGACTAGTCTCCTTTTTAAATGTTCTTGGTACATTTCAGTGTTGTTCCTTTTCTTCTCTGTTCTTCTTCACAGTCGCGTATGTCTCGTGACTTGGCGTATCGTTTACATTGTATTGAAATATGCACATTTAAGTCAATTCTCGCACGTATGGTTATTAGACAAACAGTCTGGGAAAAAAAGGTTTGAATCTATGATACTGTCTCATATTTAGCCACAGTCCGATATCAATACAACCATAAATAAGCACATTTTAAATGCTGCAATGATAGAACATAAACTGACAATCCAAAATGATGCACAACTACAGTGCATGCTGGTTTATTAATTCAGCTCTCTACAAGAAATGTCATCCCAATTGGTTTTGTTCTGGTGAATGTACAGTAAATGGGCCATTCAGAAGAGCCAAATGCAAAACAAAGTACTCTTACCCCTTTGAAAGCATTGTATTATTAATGTGTATGTAAATAAAGTGATTCATTTGCCGATTCTGGTTAATTAGTGTCTGTACAGACGGCCCAGATATTGTCTTGATTATTTTTAATAATATCATACCACAAATGTGCATGTTGTGGCGTGTAAAGACAGGAGTCGGAGGCGGAGTGTCAAAAGACGGAGCTAACTGCTTTAATGACATTAATGCACTTGTCAAGTAACAACAACGGAGCAGACAGTAAACTCCTGATAGTCTCAAAACGCCAACAAGACAAAACAGGAAATTCCCCCAGTATAACAGTTCCCCCGGAACCCCGGAACTTCAGTTCGATAGGTGAATTATGTAAGATCACTACACAAGCCCCCCCAGAATTCACCCATAGTCAAAGTCCCCGCGCCGGAAAGGCACGATGGCCCGGCCGCGACTAGAACGAGTGGCAGGGGCCGAAGAGGGGAGGGGCGTGGCGGGTGCGGCCGGACCAAGCCCAGGACTGGGCGGTAACGGCACCGACAAGGTGGCAGGGAGCCCAGCGGGGCGTGGCAACGGGGGGCGTCCACGGCGCGGAGCCTGGGCCAACTCCAACGGTCTGGAAATGTCCACGTGGGCAGGCTTGATCCTGTCGACAGAGACAGTCTCGGGCCTACCACCGACGTCCACGACCAGGCTCTTATCCCCGTGTCGCAAGACCCTAAACGGCCCGTCATAGGGGGGGCGCAACGGTCCACGGTGGGCGTCGTGGCGGATGAACACAAACTCCGCCGTGTGCAGATTGGGTGGCACCAGGGAAACGGGGGTGCAGTGCTGCGAAGTGGGGACGGGTGCGAACTGCTTGGCGACCTCCAGCAGAGAGGACCGCTGCCTGGCTGCCGACCAGGGTGTCGTGGCGTCCGGAATGAAATCCCCTGGAACTCGCAGCACCTGACCGTAGACTAACTCGGCAGACGAGGACTGCAGGTCCTCCTTAGGCGCCGTCCGGAGCCCCAGCATCACCCAGGGAAGTTTGTCCAACCAGTTGCCGTCCGTCAAACTGGCACGCAAGGCCGCCTTCATGGAGCGATGGAACCGCTCGCACAACCCATTAGCCTGAGGATGGTATGCGGTAGTGCGATGCAGTTTAACCCCCAGATCCCTGGCAACCACATTCCAGATCTCCGAGGTAAACTGTGCACCCCGGTCGGAGGTGAGGTCCGAAGGTGTCCCAAAGCGCGCGACCCACGTGCCGATAAACGCACGGGCCACATCGGAAGATGATGTCGAGGTGAGTGGCACAGCTTCAGGCCAACGCGTCGTCCTGTCCACCATCGTGAGGAGGTGGGTGAAACCATGCGAAGGGGGGAGTGGCCCCACCAGGTCGATGTTGACATGGTCGAACCTCCTACCGGGGACGACGAATGGCTCCAACGGGGCCTTGGTGTGGCGGTGCACTTTTGCACGCTGACAGGACACACACGAGTCGACCCAGGCCCGTATGTCCTTCTTCAGTCCTTTCCAGACGAACTTCTGAGAGACCAGCCTCACGGACGCCCTCCTACCGGGATGGGACAGGCCGTGTATTGCCTCGAAAACAGCCCGCTGCCAGCCGGCAGGGACCAGTGGCCTGGGCTGGCCGGTGGAGAGGTCACACCA
Organism: Ammodytes marinus; assembly: GCF_949987685.1. Classification (NCBI taxonomy): domain Eukaryota; kingdom Metazoa; phylum Chordata; class Actinopteri; order Uranoscopiformes; family Ammodytidae; genus Ammodytes; species Ammodytes marinus. The sequence goes on from NC_137221.1 coordinate 11,634,257, forward strand.
CAACCTGACCCCTGAGTCGCCGATCGCCACTTTTTCCAGGCGCAGCCCGGTGTCTGAGTCTTTGAGGGACTGAAATCCGTGGTCCGTGGCCTGTTCCGCACTCATACGCGAGTAGTCGAGACCCAGCTGCACCGCGCTGACGATCACTCTGGAGAGGCAATCCGCGACCACGTTGGATTTGCCAGCGATGTGCCGGATGTCCGTGGTATACTCAGAGATGGATGACAGCTGGCGCTGTTGGCGGGCGGACCACGGCTCGGCTACCTTGGACATGGAGAACGTGAGGGGTTTGTGGTCCACAAAAACCGTAAACTGACGGCCCTCCAGGGCGAAGCGGAAATGGCGGATTGCCAGCCAGACGCCGAGCAGCTCCCTGTCGAAAGTACTGTATTTGCGCTCCCGGGGCACCAGCTGGCGGCTGAAAAAGGCGAGCGGTTGCCAGGCGCCACCGTCCCACTGCTCTAACACCGCGCCAACCGCGTAGTCGGACGCGTCGGTTGTGAGGGCCACCTGAGCTCCGGGCAACGGGTGGACCAACAATGCGGCCCGGCTCAATGCAGTCTTAGTGTCCTCGAACGCTCTGTCCCTCTCTGCAGTCCAGTCGACGTCTTGGCCGGGCGTCTTGTCCTTGAGGGCCTCATACAGCGGGCGCATAGTGTGGGCCGCCCGGTGTATGAATCGGTGATAGAAGGTGACCATCCCCAGGAACTCCCGGAGCCCCCGGGCCGAACGTGGGCGGGGAAAGTCGGAAACAGCCTCCACCTTCGACGGAAGGGGGACGGCACCATCCCTGTTGATGAGGTGCCCGAGGAACTGGATGGACGGCACCCCAAAAACACACTTCGCCGGGTTAATGATCAAGCCGTGGCGGTCGAGCCTTGTGAAGAGGGCCCGGAGGTGTGTGAGGTGCTCCTCCTCCGAGGAACTGGCGACCAGGACATCGTCCAAGTAGACGAAGATGAAAGGCATGTCCCTCAGCGCCGAGTCCATCAGCCGCTGGAAGGACTGGGCCGCGTTTTTCAGGCCGAATGGCATCCTGAGGAACTCAAACAACCCAAACGGAGTGACCACAGCTGTCTTCGGGACATCCGCAGGGTGCACCGGAACCTGGTGGTAGCCCCGCACAAGGTCGACTTTGGAAAACAGGAGCTTCCCCGCCAGATGCACGGAGAAGTCCTGAATATGGGGCACTGGATAGCGGTCGGGCGTGGTGGCATCATTTAGGCGGCGGTAGTCTCCACACGGGCGCCAGCCGCCATCCTGCTTCGGAACCATGTGGAGTGGCGAGGACCACGGACTGTCGGAACGGCGAATGATGCCCAGGCGCTCCATGTTGGCGAATTCAGCCTTAGCAACCGCCAGTCTCTCCGGAGCAAGCCGTCGGGCCCTGGCATGGACGGGGGGCCCTTTCGTCTCAATATGGTGCTCCACACCGTGTTTCGTCGACGTGGACGAGAAGGTCGGTTGCAGCAGGCTAGAGAACTCTCTGAGCAGCCGCTGGTACTTGTCACCCTCAGAGAGCGAGCTAGAAAGGCCGTCGTATGTCCCCTCATCGCAGACACATGCGAACGAGGAGAAGGTCAATGCGTCCACCAGGCGCTCGTTCTTGACATCAACCAGCAGCCCGTGTGCGCACAGAAAATCTGCGCCGAGGAGGGGGAAGGAGACGTCGGCTGTAACAAAATCCCATGTGAACCGTTGACCTCCAAAACATAAATCCACAGACTTCGTGCCATACGTTCGGATCGGGGTGTCGTTGGCAGATGTTAAGGGAGGGCCGTGCAACCCGCCGGCGGCGTCGTCCACCGTAGCCGGCACCACGCTCCTCTGTGCACCGGTGTCGCAAAGGAATTTACGCCTGGAGAGGGTGTCCACGATGAACAGCAGCCGGCCCTTTGCGCCTGCGCTCACGGCCACTACTGAGCGCAGGCCTTGGCGTTTCCCGCCGCGTTGAAAGTGCACGGAGAGCGGCACCTTTTTGCCTTGGCCCCGAAACGTGCATGGAAAAAGCATAAGCCCGCAGCGGCAAGGCTGTCGGTGGACGCGTGCCCTCCGCCAAGGGGAGCGCTGCTGCCCGGACGAGTGTAACGGCGTGTCGGGGCCAGCACATCCGGGGCGAAACGCTGGGTGGCCAGAAAGAACCTGTCTGCCTCCTCTGCTAGAGCTCGTGGCTCCGTGATGCATGTATTCGCGAGCGCTGTCTGGACGTGTGGTGGCATGTGTCGCAGGAAGAGTTCGATGAAAAGGAAATTTGGTACCTCCGTGCCCAGCAGGTTTAACATCATTTCCATATGTTCGGAGGGTTTGCTGTCCCCCAGGCCTTGAATGGCAAGAAGACGCCGGGCTCTTTCCGATCTTGACAGTTCAAAGATTTTGAGGAGGTAAGCCTTGAGCCCTGCATATTTATTTTGGGCAGGAGGAGATGTAATAAAGCTTACTGTCCTGGCTGCAGTGGAGCTCCCCAGTGCTGAGACGACGTGGTAATAGCGTGTGGCATCATCTGTAATCCCACGGAGGGTGAACTGAGCCTCTGCCTGTGCGAACCACGTTGCCGCGGACGTCTCCCAGAACTCTGGCAGTTTGAGAACGATGGAAAGCGCCATGCTGTTGCGATCGATATTCAAATCAGTCTCGGAATCTTCAGCGGGACTGACGTCAGGGTCACCAATGTGGCGTGTAAAGACAGGAGTCGGAGGCGGAGTGTCAAAAGACGGAGCTAACTGCTTTAATGACATTAATGCACTTGTCAAGTAACAACAACGGAGCAGACAGTAAACTCCTGATAGTCTCAAAACGCCAACAAGACAAAACAGGAAATTCCCCCAGTATAACAGTTCCCCCGGAACCCCGGAACTTCAGTTCGATAGGTGAATTATGTAAGATCACTACAATGTAAACAATCACTGCGGTGCACCTGTCGCCGTGTTCTTAGCCCACCGCTCATTATAATATTGAATTCATTTATGACACGTTTGTTTATCTCTGGTAAAGGGCCTGACTGGAATTCACAGTCATCCTCTTCACTTGCCTTGCGCCCGCCTACAGCACACTGTTGATGCTGCAGTGGCAAACAGAGCTTTCGAGAAATGACAAGGCGGTGAAAATAGCACTCAAAAACTTTAGAGCCAAATGATGTGCAGTGGATTTAAAATTTCTAGACCAATTTAGGGCCATTAGAAAAAAAAATGTTTCCCTGAGCAGAGAAAGAGAGAGCGAGAGAGAAAGAGTAAGAGAAAATGAGTTAAAGACAAGGAGACATTTTAGTGCTTCTCTCACGTATAGTCACGCTAGCAGGCTGCAGTCCTCTGATATCAAAATCAAATCAAAATCAAATCAGTTTTATTTATATAGCCCAAAATTACAAATAAATTTGTCTCGGTGGACTTTACATTTCATACAATATGATATATGATACAATATGATACAATATGATATCAGGCAAAGTCATGTTTTTTTAATAAGATTACAAAGTTCTGATTGGTTAATTAGCTCTCATCTAATTTCAAAGCAGTGTATCAGAGCGGAAATGTATTAACACTTGTTTGGATGCTGTATTTGTTGTTTTGCTCATCGGTTGGTTTTGCTTTGTGAAATTCCACATTTGAAGGTTATGTGTATGCAAGAGTGCACACACACCACTGCTCACACACACACACACACACACACACACACACACACACACACACACACACACACTCATCCAAGTATAGGCTTCTGGATTCATTTCAAACACAAAAATCTTTGTTCAGCAAAAGCTATGATTTAGCAGTCTAGAATATAGAACTAATCACTGGCAAGGACATGGAGAGAGGGATAGAGAGTGATAGAGAGAGACACAGACAGAGAGAGAGAGAGAGAGAGAGAGAGACAGAGAGAGAGCTGCATATAGATATTATATAAAAGGGGGAAGAGACAAAAACTGAGCGGGGAAACTAAATTAGTTATTTGACCAGTCCAAGAATAAACCCTGACATTTTCTTTTTCTTAAGCTTTATAGATCCAGAGAACAAACTCTGCATGCTTTCCTGGTAATGTCGTGCTGTGAAATGTGTACAGTTGTGTATCGCACCTCTCTCAGCTCAACTACAGTAACACTGTCACACTGGGCCTGAGTGAACATTTAAAAGCCCAACCTTCTGCAACAGAGGCAGCAAATACACAGGTCATTTAAGATTATATTGCAATATTGAGGACCCAAATGCAGACCCAAATGGGATAACAATAAATGCAAATCAAATTAATCAAATTAATAATAATTGGGAGGCAACAACGCATTAATAATGGCCAGTATTCAGACTGGTAAATATGGAGTAAGGAAAAACACCACTATAACACCAGCTTAGACAATGACATTCTAGAGAATTGTAACACCTAAATAATGTAACATTTATAGTCTTCCACATAGAATTCCATCCACAATGCTCATTAGTAAAAGAGGAAACAAGCATAGGCTCTACAGTATAATTATTACTTGCACACGATGTAATGATGTCATAAGAGTAAGCTGTGGAGGCAGGTGTCTCCAGCACAGGGGGGTGAGGAGGAGTTGAAAAGCAGGTTTCAGTGACTGGGGAGGACACACACACACACACACAGGACAACTGGGGCACAGGGGTGGAATCTGAAAGACAAAAAAGATGTGTGAACGGTGACACACAGAAGCCACACAAGGTTGAGAGACACATACACAGTGCAGGAGAATGCAGCCCCCCCCAGGCTTACAATTGCAAAATAATTGCACAGTTCAGTGGTGCAGACGATACTCGGAGCATTTTAGGAACCTATTTCAATAAGCTTTCATGAGCAGGCACCTGGGACAGTAAATATCATCAGCAATATGTCAAGATAAACTAGCATGCGAGAAGGCTGAGAAAAAAACAAACACATTCACAACAATCTTACCTTGTGTGTGTATATAGGAATCATAAAAGAACATACTTTAAAACTCACATAATCAAATACAATTGCTTTAGTTGTTTAACCTTACTTTTATCAAAGTATGCTGAATTTCATACTTGTAGGTGCTAGTTTACCAAAAAAACTAGGTCATAATTTTTTTTAAATATAATAAAAAAATGTAATGAAAAAAATACAAACATAGACTTGACGACCACAGTTGAGGATTGAAAGGATGTAGAAATGACTGAAATTTTTTCCCAGGAAAGCAATAAATGTGAACTAATATGGATGCCTATGTCTTGTGTGTGTGTGTGTGTGTGTGTGTGTGTGTGTGTGTGTGTGTGTGTGTGTGTGTGTGTGTGTGTGTGTGTGTGTGTGTGCGTGCGTGCGTGCGTGTGTGTGTGTGTGTCTAGGAGACGGACAGTGGCTTGTTTTGTGCTGTTACCAGGGTTACATCTATACTGGCCCCTAGAGTTTCAATGAAGGGTTGTGAAAAGTCACCACACAATGCAGAGAGAAAAATAAATTGCTTTCCATCTCAGATTCTTCCCCTGTGTCTCCCTCCCCTGTCTGCTTTCCCCCCCGGTATCTCACATCCGTCTGCTGTCTGCCGTGTGTGGAACTTCACGTAGTAACACACGTGGTAACTTTTGCACATCATAATTGGCCAATTTCAGCCTCTCAATAAAATATCAAGTTCAAGTCAACGTATGTGCCAGATAAATCACAAAAAAATCCCAATTTGGATGAGTTGAATTGTTGAGATGCTCAGATTTTATAAACCCAGAGAAATAATTAAAAAATCAGAGGAAAGGCTTTTTAATTGCTCTCCCATGGCTTGGTTTTTCAACTACTCAGATTCACAGATGCATTAATACTGTGAGGCGCGAGGGAGCATCTTTTAGGTGTCATTTGTTAATGCTTTTTTTTATAGGAAGTATCCAACGGAAAGTTGCTGATTTTGTTTTTGTGTCAACTGAAATTAAATTGGGAGAAGAAACACATCAGTGGTGATTACAGAGAGATTGAGCGAGTGTAAGGGAGTGAGACAAATCGTCTTTGGTGCCCATCTGTTCGTCTGGCTTCCACACTGTATTTGTGTATCTGTATGTTTCTATGCGGCTTTTTGGATGGCTGTCAATGTGTTGTATTTGTTCTCACTTGTTTCTCTGGGTAAAATGTGTGTTTTTGTGCGGTGTGCAGCCCTGTGCAACATCTATGACTATCTCAGAGGGACAGCAAGCTTTCTTTCTTTCACACTTGGTCAACAAAGCAGGACCGTGCAAGTGTGTGTGTGTGTGTGTGTGTGTGTGTGTGTGTGTGTGTGTGTGTGTGTGTGTGTGTGTGTGTGTGTGTACAGTTGTGGCCCTGCACACAAGACTAACTCAACCCCAAGGTGACCTAAAATAAGTTTTTTAATGGTAACAACAAATCCTGTTCATTCCCTCCACATAGAATATGGACTTAACAAGCTGCATATAGAAACTAACACTGCTCTGAGCTAAATGCTCGCATCAGCAAGTCAACAAAGAGTCAGCATCCTAGCTTATCTTTCTAGCATGCAAAAATATCCTTTTTTGGCTGATTGGAGTGCCATTACTGTAAAATATTGCAGGTTATTGGCTATCAAGATAAATAATTACAGTTCATACTGAATCAAGAGTTGTCCTAAATGTCACTTGAGACACTCAAAACGGTCAATTGGGAACCATGTGGTGTAGTTGGACAAAATGGGAAAACCACTGGTTCACCGAAGTCATTAGGACTCAGCCACTTTGGACCATAAGTGAAAATGTAATCTGTGTAAAACATGTTGTGATAGTTCATACTGGACCAAAATAATTGATGGACTGAATGAGTGACTTAACATTACCATCCCTAGAAGTCATGCTGCTACTGTGGACTACACTACCCGACAGAACAATAGCAAAGTGTCACGGCTGTCCACTGTGTAGGAAGCCGCACTGAGCAGTTGCGCAGAGTTCTGAGTTCAAAGCAGGATCACTCATCTGTGAGACAGCCAAAGATACAGTAGATTTTCTAACAACGGAGAAGAAGAAGAAGAAAAAAAACTGTGCAGCAAGTTCTTCCTGGTTGCCTGTGCACATGCTGACAAAGATATAATTTTCTTCAATTGAAATGCCATGGTTTGACATCATGGTGTGTCGGTAAAAATAGAAAGTACCAATTGCCAAGAATTGTTTCGCAGGAAAAAAGTTGAATACAGATACAGTTTTGAGGAGAGTTTAGGGGACTCAGCGGGGGTCCTGCCGACAGTCTTTCGCCATTTCTATACACAAGGATTTGTGAGCAAAACTTTCTACTTTATATAGAAGCTAATAACATGCTCACAGTTACTGTAATTCTTTCTACTTCCTTTCGGCAGTTACCCGTCCTTTCTTCTACCCCCTCTGGCCTATACTGCCTTCACCAGCTCAAAGCCTGTGTGTGCGGATTATCACTGGATGAGCAGTCATACTATGAGAAGCCTAATCCGTCATTAAGAGACAGAGGAGTTACACAGGATTTAAAACGAGAGACAGACCACGACCTGTACCAAGTTCAAGAAGCATGCACATGCAAATGACCAGAAACGATTTGTGTGTGCTCGCTATTATGTTAAATATGCACATTTTTCATCTCCAGATGGATGAAAATAGGGACAAGCCAAAACAATTTGAGGAATCCAACTTCTTGGGAAATGGCTGCAGTTTTACATCGTCGTGCTAAACAAGATGTCAAGTTTTGGAAAAATTGTGCCGAACATAATCTCTCCGAAAAGGATTGCATCTCATCCAGAGCCGTATTAGTTTTTCCTCTGGGTCTAAACGGATATTGGGCAATGAATGACATTTCTTCAATGCCCTTTTCTGCTCTCAGGCAAAAGAAAGAAAGAAAAAAGACACCCAAACCAACCAAAGGTTTTTCTCAGATTATTGGAAATTCACACAATGAGGACCTGTTTGAAACTATAATCCATATTTTTTTTTGTTTCCTGCCAGAAGTGATAATTACATTCTAAATATCATTTGAGAATTGTGGAGGGATTGTGTTCAAATCAAAAACCCACCTGTTCAGCAAGAATGGTGCGGGCCCTCCACCCTCGTTGTGATCTCAACCGAGTTGTCCACGATCCTAATTACCAACACTTCAGAATGAGATGGGATGTGAACGCCTTCTGCTAAATTTTGAACAACAAAGGAGGACGTTTCTGACAACAAAACTGTAGTCATCATCCCTAACCCTTCAGTATTGCAGCCTGTGCCTCTCCCATGCCTCCTCCATTGCCAAAGACCATGGTCCAACTTGTTCATCGTGCTGTGCCGCTGATTGGCTGGCAGCCGGCCTTCATGAAGGTTGAGTTAAAGGGCAGAAAGGACTGCATTACCCAGCACAGCCAGCACAACCACCTGTTCCAAAAAAAATAATATTTGGATACTGCAGCCAATATGCCCATGCATTTTATATTGTTTAATGTACTCCAACACATATACACAGACAAACTGCACTGTATTAGAGGCCTTATTTTCCCCATAAAGTATTGGTGTCAATTGCAACTTCATATTTCCATTCCAATAAAGTAATTAGTCTGCAGAGTGGTCTGAGCCACTCAGGGTTGCTATTTCAAAACACATTTCTTCTAGCAGGCCAAACCTTCTTTCATGATTTTTGTAGGTGGCCTTGGCATATTCTTGGATTCAAATTGAAATACAGTTTGTTAGGAGAGATACTGTGAGAATCCTACTTAGGTTTCTTATCACCAACAGGTATAACAAGTTACCCTTTCCTTATGTAGAAGATAATAAAAGCAAGTGTTATCAGACCTTATCCAATACCAGTATGCATTTCACCCTACCCATGTAAGGGCTACATGAAGAAAAATCCAATATTCACCTGGTGAAAAGGTTGAGGGACTTTGGGAGCAGCATGGAATATCTGTCCCCAAGGTTGTGTCAGTGTTTGAGCTGGCCTGTGACTCCGTGTCTCTAAGCGTTCGTGATAGAATTGTGCATGTGAGCGGTGTCACAGTGTGACCTTTAGAGAAAGGTCAGTCTATTTGGAAGAGGAATAGAAAGTCCACGCACAGACACACATGATGGCTGGTGATATAGATCCACTGTGAACGACAAAATCAGGCTTTGTTGACCTTTATCCATCTATATATCTATACAAGTGTGGAGTTATCTGGGAACTGATATGTATTTCATAATACCTCTGTGTGTGTGTGTGTGTGTGTGTGTGTGTGTGTGTGTGTGTGTGTGTTGTGGATGTTAACTATCTGCTGATATCCTGTATTTTGCTGTTCTCACCCTTCAGCACTTTCTTTCAATTCCTGCCCCCTCTCTGCTGTCTCCATCTTGGCTCAATGCTTGTAGGGGATTAGTGACCGCTTCATGACCTTTCTGCAGTGCTCAACGCTAACTAACACTGAGAGTGGTTGCCAGGCTGGCATCCAGGCATCATCTTTGGTTGGCAGAAGCTGAAAATAATATAAAAATAGTGTTACCATTTTCAGTCACCTTATATGTTGAGTATTAAACTACTACTATGCATTAATACTTCAGGTTAAAATAAAACATCCGTATGCACAAAGCTCATGTAGGCTGATGTGGTTGTTATCTCTGTATTGCCTAGCCAAATCCAATTCTGATAGTGTACATTCCTGCTATACAGTATGACATACTAAGCTCAGATGTGAGTCTCCATGGTGTTACTGTGAATTAGCCTAGTCTATCATATTTGCTGCTCACTCTTTCAGTGCAACTCCCAATTAAATTGACAATACTTCCTGAATGTGCTTTCTGTTCTGATACAACATTGTCGTATTATAACTAGTGTCAGATCTGACACTGCTATGGTTAAGCTCATTGTTACACTCATAACATCCCGGTTAACTTTAAGGAATGACCATTATTTTTAATAGAAGCCAATGTTATGTTTTTCGGTAGGAAATGGAAAACCAACACAGGTATCCTCTGTTAGGTTGCCCATTTTGTCGCTGTATTTTCATCATAACTATTGCTGGGCAGTCTCTTGTGTGTTTAGGACCTTATTTGATGCTGGAAATCAGATACAATTTAAACACACAACATGTAATATTCAGCCGCTAGGGGTTTCATGATTGATACGATAAAAAAAGACAGAGTTTGATGACGTCATGAAGTTGCACGGGATCATGGCTGTTGCGAGAGTATGCGCTGCAGAGGGCATAACATAACATTGAGTAGGTAATTTTGTGAAGTTTCAATGCAAAATCATTACATATTTGGCCTTTAAAAATAAGCCACAGCATTGATCTGGGCATACACACACACACACACACACACACACACACACACACACACACACACACACACAGTATGCACAAATACACAGAGGGAGACAAAGCCAACAAGAAACATATTGGCACAGTGCTGAGCCCTGTAAGGGATACAACGTATTCTAATTAACTGACAGAGATGAGTTCTTAATTAATGTTGTTGTGTTTCTTAATCTTACACACGCACACACACACACACACACACACACACACACACACACACATACACACACACTCTAACACGCGCATGCACACACTCATTCACAAGAAGGTCATTATTATCATTTAAGTCATGGATATTGATGGTATGCTAATGAAAATGTTACAGTGGTGGGTGTGTGTTTTTTCTAATAGGCAGAGAGATGGTACTAAGAGATTCATCAGTGTCATTGTGGCAGTTAGTTAATGTGTGGAGTTCTGCCTTGACATTCTGGTAATTGAATGTGGATTATATTTCATTATGACCAGAGGTGTGGCCGTATCATCTTTTCTTTCAATAACCAAAGATTAATTTAGAAAGATCCCTTAATAGCTGGCAAATGGCAGATACCTGTGGCAAATGTCCTGCATGCAGTTGCTTAGTATTTAAAATATAAAGATTAGCATTTGCTAAATTGATTTTTTTTTTCTGGCTTAACATATGGTTTAACCCGACCAATTGTTTTTTTTTTTCAGACGCATGGTGACAAAGAAGATAAGAAAGTCTGACAAAGAACTAGAGAGATGGTGGGTTAATGAGATGACTTAACTGGCTAATTAACAAATGATGAAGTGTCATGATGCCCCTGGGAGACACACACACACACACACACACACACGTGGGCACACACACCCACACAAGAACAGCTGTTGAGGTTCCCCATTGCAATTTGATGAGGCCAGATCTCATGCCCGAGCAATCGCACACCCACATCCATACAAAGTCTTGAGGCATATTAATTCTGACAACCAGACGTGTGTGCTTGTTTGTCTGTGTGTGTGTGTGTGTGTGTGTGTGTGTGTGTGTGTGTGTGTGTGTGTGTGTGTGTGTGTGTGTGTGTGTGTGTGTGTGTGTGTGTGTGTGTGTGTGTGTGTGTGTGTGTGCGTAGAAGGATGTATCTTTAGTGACTTTGAAAATATAGACCTGCAGTAAGAACATTTTCAAAGAAAACTAGCCGGGCTAATGCACTTCCCTCTTTGTATATATCCCCCTTCCATTTAAGAAGGTAACAATGGCTGCACAGCCTGACTCAATTAGGCAGATGCTGAAATGGACTTCAGGTGGACTTTGAGAGGTAAATTGCAGAGTAAGTGACGCGATTGATATTGCCCTGATTCTGACCTAAGCAACTTCCTGTTTTGCTGGATACAAACCAATTGTCAAATGAAAAAAAATTAACCTCACAATCAATAGCCTCTAAAGTAATGATCTAACTTTTCTGTATTTGTTTTCCCTGTTCCTCTGCGAAATCATGTGCAAAGAAGAGAATAATAGCTACGTAGCCTCGATGATCACAACAACCCATTATGGGGGCAGTGTAGGATTATCCATTTATGTTTTGAAAAAAATCTGCACACTTAATATTTTTTTGCATATCATGTCTGATCCCATTTTAATATATGGTGGCAGGTCCTATACAAAGGAAGCAACACACTTACTTCTCATCCACCATGTTCCCCTGTGACTATAGTATTACAGCATGGGGGATTTGTTAGACAGCTCTGCAAGTACTCTGATAGCTACACCCCCTGCCAAGACACTGGCTTAGCAACATATACCTTTAGCTGTGTGACATGGCAGCCTGCGGAAAGCTGCCACTCACCGGCTATTCATTCTGCAAGGGAGGATGGTAGGATGGAGCCCCAACTATATGGGTCAGTGTGTTTCCTTTGTTAGAATTCTTAATGTCCAAAAATCAAAGCTAAAATGGTTAAGATAGAGAACAAAAGACAGGACAAGAGAGTCAGTACTATTATGTGTGTGTTTGTGAATGGCCTTTTAAGTGGGAGTTGTGGGGCTTTGAGGTGTTTACACAGTTTGCTAATTATTTCTGTCTGAGTTATTGGACTGATAAGCACCATTACTCTGTTTGCTGGTCATGGCTGCAACCTCATCACTGCAAACACCCACACACTGAGACTAGTCAGCTCTGTTTAACTAGGATAAGCACTACATTCTGTGTACTCGTCTAACAGCCCGGTGTGTTCACTGTTTACTGGCAACCCTACCTCTTAGGGAATAGGGAACATTGTCCATGTCTGTGCTCTCAGTAGCATGTAGATCCTCTAGTTGCGTGTAGTACAAGAGTTAGGTCTCCTGTTTTGAATGGAAATCAAATGATGGCTGAAATGAAAGAAAATGTGCATCCATTCCATTTCAAAAAAGGGATAGATGACTCCCTTACACTGGCAACTTATGTAGCCCCATTGCAGCTCTTTTCCCCTCTCCATCCGATTACACAGCAGTGGTGCCACCGTACTGCTAAACCAGGGTGGGGGGCAGCCGGCTGTGAGATCAGAAAGCTTCCTCTTTGCTCCCTCAGCTCTTCTTGCTGCCAGTAGAACAGCCCGGAGGGGGATGCAATGCAAAAGGGCACTTTCTGTACTGCAGCCAATGGGATGCTCCTGAGGTATCAGTGATGCCACTGCTCCTGCTCTAACACATCTGCTCACTTCACGAGGGGCAGCCAGCCTTTTGAGGGAAAAGGAAAGTGTCGCTAGAAGTGACAATCCTGTCCTAACGAGCCAGTCCTCAAAAACAGATCTGCTTTCTCCGAGCAGGAGAGAGTTAGCTGGACGGTATACGGCGTCACACAGCCCTGCTCCTCACTGCAGATGGGGCCCAGGAATATGGCTACGAATCAGCCTCTGGTGTCTTTGAGCCAGAGCAATAGGCCTCACTCCCAGGCTTGTGGCGACAAAATGATTATTTTTTTTACCATTGGCTGGCTCCTACTTGCCAAAGCAGGCTCTGAGCTGAGACGCCATTATCGGCAGGACTCCTTAACCGAAAAACACTGGTGCTCGGATCCAGTGGAGCAAGGGAGCATAATGCTAATTTTAAGAAGGATTTGTTCCAAGCTCTCACCTATACCAAAGAAGAAGCAGCATACAGGGGAGGAAAACAGAAACAATAAAAAGTTCCAAGGCGAGGGCCGTCCACAAGAGAAGAAACAACCTGCTGCTGTGGAAAGAGAGAGCAAGGTGATGGCAGAAGAACATTTAATTTAGAAATAAATAGTTTAACAATCTTATTAGTATTAGTGAGAGGGTTTTGAAGGAGGCGGTACGGTCACCACTAATGCACACTGAGAATGACCAAGCAGGCCCACTTCCTTCCCTGATAGGCAATGGAGTTGCATGTCCTTTTTAGATACCCAGATAAAATGTTTGTTTATTAAGAGATTGTTGTTCTCTTTCCACTAGGTGTTTTAACAGCAACATAAAAACATTTCAATAATGGGATTTAAAGTTCCTCTATGTAACTTCGTCAGAGATGTGCATATTCTCTAAAATATATTATCATAACTGAATAGACAAACTTTCCTCACACTGAAATGTAATCCCTGGAACACTGTTTGAAGTTAGAAAGCTTCCTGAAAAGTTAATGTTTCACTGTTGTTATTGTTGACTGCAGCAGCAGGGCCCACCGTTTGATTCACCAACATATTGTAGTCTTACCTTTGATTCCAAGTTCCTCAAAATAATTAATTTTTGATTTATGATGATAGAATCATTCAATACCAAGAATTACATGTAGGGAAAATATGTTGTGTTAACCAACTGTACGCTCTGTGAATGTAAAGCAATCCCCCTCCTCTGAAACTGCGTAGTGCACCTTTAAGGACCTTTTTGGAGAAGCAAAACAAACTACACTGCAGCAGACTGTTGCTTTAAATGATGTTATTCTTCGTCCATTGGTCCAGCATGTGCTTTAAGTCACTTAAAGCCTCCTGGGATAAAACAGCACTGTCAGATGGTCCGGTTAAATAAGAATAACCTAATGGGTAACTATAGCAACCTTCAGATGAGCTTGCGGGTAATGAAGCTAGATATCTGTGAGAGGTGGGATCGTAATTAGCCCGGTCCCTTGGGTAGAATGGGAAGGTGGCAGATTTACACTGCTCTGTTTGCCGTGTGATCTTCAAATTCGATTCCAGCCACACTGCATACTCCTGACACCGGGCTTGTAGCTTATGATCAAGGAGTATGGATTCATCTAACACAACAAGAAAAAAAAACACTTGTATATTTATTCTATGTTTAAAGCCTATGCTGCTCTATTTTTAAACCTGAATGCCTGTGTTTGTCTGATTGCTTAGAAATAAGAACTTTGGTTCCAGTCTCACTTGTTTGTTGTCCGTAAAAGAAGTCCATCTGTGCGTCTTTCTGCCTGCAACTATTTTAAAACACAAGGGGAGGGTGTTATCATTCAGATAAATGTCATATATTCAACACTTTTGGTCCAAATTCCACCCTTTCTCCCATCTCCGTATGTCTCTCTCCCCCCTTCTCCATTCTCATTAGCAGTCTCCTCCATCATTCTCCCCCCATCAGTTCATCCCTCCTCATTTCTTAGTCAGATGGGGCCGCGCAAAGGCAGAAGGTCACAAAAAATGTCTTTCTTACATACACACACAATCTCTCTCTCTCTAGGTCTCTCCCCCTTTTTTCTCACACACGCACACTCTTTCAGCCCCCTTTTACATGATAACGCATACATTATTAAAAGTCGTTGTCCCTCCTTTTCACCTTTTCCTATCCTATCCCACCTCTCTCTCTTTCTCTCTCTCTCTCTCTCTCTCTCAATTCAAAAAGAGCTTTATTGGCATGAAAGTTTTAAAAATAAAGCAATATTGCCAAAGCAAAGCACCAAATAAATCCAAATATTCAAACAATATTCAAACAATACACAACATGTGTCAAAATAAAACAATACACAATATGAACGATATATACATCTGTATGAATGTTATATAGTGTGTGTGTCTCTCTCTCTCTCTCTCTCTCTCTCTCTCTCTCTCTCTCTCTCTCTCACTCACTCTGAACACAGTACATGTATTATTCATTTTGGTCTGACCCCATGGGCTGATATGATACAAAAGGTGATAGATTTTGGGTTGTGACCTAAAACTGCAAAGGTAGATTCAACACCCAGAGGGAGGGAGGGGGGAAGCAAAGCAAGCAACACTTTCATCTAGGTGCATGTCGTGAGTAAGGTACTTCACATCTCAGTTGTGATAGCTACAGCAATCTGATTTCACAATACACCCAGCCATGTTTTGTATGTTACATTTCTCTTAACTGTAACCGCACTTCTGAAAATACTATTTTGGATGTATAACAAGTTGTAGAATAGAATAGCAGCACAGTGGGTGATGTGTTTCTCTTACAGGGTAAAACACATGGGATGATTGGGTTCTTGGTTGAAATAGGTTCTTAAAAGGTGGTTAGTTTTCCAGAGACTTTTGAAAAACATTCACAAAACAAACCCAGAAACTGGTGAAAATAAGAATGTTGGAGATTGCTACTTTTTTTCTTCTGTTTGGACTCTCTCTCTCTCTTGATTTCCGTGACACCTTTGATAACTACATCCTTAATTGTAGAGACGGGCTGCAGTTTTCTCAGTGAGACGGTTTTGCAGGGTTGACTGTTGCCTACTACTGCATCTGCCTGCCTCATGTCTACATTGGATACCATATCAACCAATTCTTAGCCTGTTTTATGCATGCATGTACTATAAGTTATATAGCCCCACCGAAAAATACATCCTCAACTAGCCCCAGCAAGAAAGAAATATCTGGCCCGCCTATGTGCATCATAATTCATAATGTGATCTTGATGCTGTATATCCATTTCTACTGAAGTTATAGGGATTGGACCTGAGTGCAAAATTTGACATACCTCAAATCATAATTGCATTGAATGCCGTAGTTGATGCATTGGCAGGACAGTAACTGAGATATTCAGCATCATTTGGTAAAATCTTCACTCCTTAGTTTCAATTATACTTAAAATAATATTTTTTTAGCTTAAGATACCACTTTGGAATCCTCAAATCCAAAGGTGCAGTGTGACAAGTGATATCACAACCCGTCTGGCAGGTATGGAGAAAGGTAATTGTACTGTGCTCCAAAAAAGCATTTAGGGGGAGTGACAGAAAAAGAGGGGGATAGGTAGGCAGAGGTGTATAGTTGTGTGTAACACCCACAAAGGACAACAGCGCGGCAGAATCAATAGTCTTACACTGTGTTTGCACTCACCAAGACATCAACGATGTGACCCCACCATAACCATAGAGATTAGTTGTCACACACTTGTCAACTTTTGGCTCCCTCTTTGCTATGATGACTGATTGCGATTGTGTATGTGTTGTGTGTGTGTGTGTGTGTGTGTGTGTGTGTGTGTGTCTTTCTCTGCTGGGTTTCACCTTTTTCTTTGTAAATTGTGTGAGTTGTCAACAATGATGGTTTTCTTACCAACTGCCTTCTCATCTGAAATCTATATTGCACTTTCGCTGGAATCAAATCCCAGACTCCTGGCACTTGTGTGATCAAGAGATGGCTGTCGTCAAATCATGCTTGAACTGGTCTCAGATGATGCAAGAGACACTGGGGAATTATATTTATTCCATGTCGCAACATTAACTGGTCCACGCATACTGTGAAGTGTTGCCTGTAATTGTGAGGGAATGATTAGAGCAAAGAGTTGGGGTGACTTCCTAATGCACACTTTGCGATAATGTTGTTAATTCAAGCTGCCAGTGCTCTTCAAACTTATCTTATTCATAACAACAAAGGGCTCCTGAGAAACTAGCACACTCCAACCTTCTCCATTCTTTTCTTAGTTTCTGTCTGCAAGAAAGACAAAGTCAAAGTCCAAAGATGTTAAATGACAAAATAATGACACATAAATATGTTCCCAGGGGGAGTTGGCTGGCTTTGTGCATTTCAAGTTGCATGAAACAAAATGGGATATGATGACCTTCATAAAAAGACATTTCTAATCTCTGATATTCGATCCCTGTAATGTAGAAGGTCGGCTTTTTCTCATTGCGGTAATGCAGTGTAGTGGAACAGAATTGATAAGGCACTGACATGATGTGTTTATTTGGCAAATGAATTATATTAAAATATTATTCTTTATGGCCATTTCCTGTTGTTCATTGGAACAGGGCACCAAACCATTAGTCCCAAGGTCCCCGGTTTGAACCGCCTTGGGGCCCTTATCGCATATTTATTCCGTCTCTCTCTCATTCTCTCATTTCCTGTCATCTCTCTACCGTTTATGTCTATGGTAAAACTCAGACAAGGCTGTTTCTAGCTTTTGCGGCAAATCTGATTGTTTCTGTCAACTTCTTGAGGTGTCTTTCTGGAATTCAGATATTCTAATCGCATCATCTGATTCCATGGATTGCAGCCCTCTATTTTGTTATATGAGACATTTCCAGGTGAAGTATTACCCAGCAGTTGAGCGATGGATGGATGCATAGGCAGGGAAGATACTGTCTGTAATGTTTACTGGCATATCCCAGGGTACAGTTGTTCTTAGCAGATCTACCTTAAAA
>NC_137221.1:11657021-11847021 GCF_949987685.1 Ammodytes marinus
CAGAGGCGATCTTGCTGACTGTAAACAGCTCTATGAAGTTGGATAAAATCAATATTGTTCACCAATTATCCAAGCCAACCATGTTTGCCCACCTCACAGACGGGTGGACCTTCAGGGCAATAGAAAGTTGTGTGACCGTGAGTGCTCAGTAGTCCACAGTGAAGAGTTATAAAAGGAAAGCAAATACCAAAAAAAATGGTGCGGTCAAGTAATCCAAAACCATGGTACAATCCGAAGCTGGCCGTTTTGTGATGTGTTGATTGTACCACAACTTTTAAGATATGAAGACTCACTGAAAAAAAATATTTTGAAAAAACGAAGTCCATCTATGTCAATCTGCAAGCTTCGGCGTTTCAGAATCAAAGAGTATGTGTGCATGTTTGTATGGAGAACAAGCTAATGACTTTCTTATTGCAAAATTCTTCAAGCCCTCTTGTTAAGCCTAAAATCCTCCAGTGCTGCCCAAAGCCTCGATTCTGATACAACATGTTACTTTCCCTCTCTTTGGGTCTTAGCACTGAACAAGTTGAAGAGGCTCTCGTCTCATATTCAACTCGTATGCTTACAGAATGATAACTACTGCGCACACATGTCAAGGGCCGAGTGAGAAACATATACCGACTGCAAGATCGTGTCCTCTGTGTGTGGGTTTTTCATAGCAGCATGTGCCTGTGTCTGAGGTATTGCTCCCAGACATGCTCGGGAGGTTTTCATCTGCTGAACTTTGTTGCCTAAAACCTGCAGAGAGAGAGAGAGAGAGAGAGAGAGAGAGAGAGAGAGAGAGAGAGAGAGAGAGAGAGAGAGAGAGGAGAGAAGAAAACAAAAAGGTAAAGCAGAGAACCCTGACAATAGGGAAAGTGAAGAAGAGAGTGGTGTTTTTAGCGGAATTAGATTGTTCCTGAGTGTGAGTCGGGCTCTCTGCTTCAGCCTAATGGTGATGGATGGTCCAGCACTTTGAAACAATGGAACACACATGGATGTACAGCACAGTGAGGCACAAACAAACACAGACACACACACACACACACACACACACACACACACACACACACACACAGACACACTCACACACACACATGCATACACCATACACACAGTCACAATGCACACTTTTAGAATCTGCAAGCTTTGACTTTATTTTACCTAATGATAACGTTTTTTTGCATTGGTTCAGCCGAGGCCATATCAATACAAATTGGAGAGAATTGACAAAGTGCACACATGAAAGTGGAGGAAAGTTAACCTCAGTGATACAGCAACCAACAGCACGAAAAGCATCCATTGGCTCGGATTTAGTTTGTTATTATTAAAACTATAATAAACACGTGTTCGTTGTTCGGATGTATGGAAGGTGAAAAATAAAGAATGTCTGAAAAAGGTTTCAAATTTCTCAGTGTTGTTTAATGAATCAATGCACAGGACAGCTTATGCAGAGACAGCCAAAGTCAAAAGTCAAAAAGAAAGTCCAGTCCTCTTCTACAGCAAGGCATTATATTATCTCTAAATGGGGTGGCAGTTTATTGTTGCCATGTGTGTTCCGGGGTCATCCTCTTCGTTCCTGACGTCCGTTGTTGAATTTTTACCGAAATTAGGGAGGGTTAATCTAGCAGGCCTTGAGAAAGTGTCTGAAGCTTGCTTGGCCAGAAAGGCCTTTGTTCTAACAGATACTTTGGCTTCAGGAATGTAGCTTATTTTATGGGAAAATCAGCTTTAGTTTTATTGCTGTTTCTACCTATTAGTGTCCAATGCACCAAGACTGAAGTGTGAACATTTATTAAAGTCAAATGTGAGGAATATATCAATTGTTTAAATGATTATAAAATGTCAAATGTAAATAAATGATGGTGGTTAAAAGCATCATTGTATTTAAGAAAATAAAATCCTGACATTATATCTCATTGAATGGTGAAGGAAAAATCAGGTTGTCTCCAAATGATTCATTTCTAAACATGATGACAGACTGCTGACTAGGGTTGATAGTAATATTGCTCTCAATCTAATCAAGAAGATGAGCTTTTATTTGTTATCAAGTTACTGTCTAATAACCAGACCAAATTGGATGGCAGGCCCAAGAACAACATGCACCATTTAATACTTTATTGAAAGGGCAGGTGGAAAAGGGATTTGAAAGTGATTTTGCCATGAGCGAAAAAATTAAAACGAAAAAACCCACTGACTTTGATATACTATTTATCAGTAAAAAAATGTTCAAGGCCAGTTACCTTGAAGGAAAAAAGCAGAAGAGATTCGTCTTTTATCGAAATAACAAGGTTTCCAGACAGCTGTGCTGAAATGAAAAAAATAACACGCTCATACACTGACGTACCTGTTAATGGTCTCTAGGGGAAGCTCCTACATGAGGTAATGTGTGTGAGGGTGATAGAGACCTGCCTACATATATGGTCTTCCAGGAAAGAAGACCCAGGAGTAAGGGGAAACCCAAATCATTTATCTAAACTCCAAATCGAAACTCCTGGAAAGTCTTAGGGATTTCCTAGGGCATTTTCATAGTCCACCGGAACACCTCCAAGAATCGAGTTGAACTAGGGGGAATTTTTCCTTTTAAGTTAGGATACATAAACAGAGCAAGCAAAATGCAATGCCTTAAAGACAGTGACCCCAACGCCTGTCAGCTTTCCATGCTCGAGAGGAGAAACATTGACAGTGTGAACAGTCAGACAGTGTGATCACAGCCTTGCCATATAGACCATGGCTGCCTTTTTATAAGACACGCTGAGTCAACTCTGTCTACAGAGACACATTTTCTGCTACAGTGCATCATGAACATGCACATGTTTTTTACTGTACATGCACAGGGGAAAAAAAGAGGCAGCCACTTTCTATTTCCTCAAGGAGTTTCAGCAATCTCATTGAGGATCCATCAAAATGTTTTTTTTAGTCTACGATTAAAAAAGGGCCTGTTTTCTTTCAATGTTCAAATGTGAAGGAACATCTTGTGCGTGCGTCGTTTAGCCGCCCTGGCCTCACAAAACCTTTTGTAGATGTCCCTGGCTTCATTGCATGCATGATTTCCTGCTCATGGCAAATGTGAAACCACTTTTCTGCCAGCCCTTTTAATAATTGCACATAATAATATGGCAACGGCACACCTTTATTCAATTACATTTCTTTTACATGGCCTGAAAATATGTACTTCAAAGGGAAATGTGAAGGTTAAGATTTCGTAGAGATACGTTCCTTGTGTATTAATAGTTCTTCCTGTCCCTGAGGCAGGTGGATTTTGAATGTGTGTGTGTGTGTGTGTGTGTGTGTGTGTGTGTGTGTGTTAGTCCATCTCTTTGTGTTAACATCTCCATTTGTGTATGCGAGCTGTAGAAGTGCAGATGAAATGCAGAGCTTCCTTTCAGACCTTCCACTGCCCTTGAAACCGAAGAAAAAAAATGAAATAAAAAAAAGGCAATATTTTGGTGGTAACGTTGACACTGCATAACAACATTTAGTTATGCTTTGGCACTTACGATCAGTTTAAGCTTTTCAGTATTTCCGAGACATATTTCGGGGGTTCACTCATAGAAACAAAGGAACAGTATTGTGAATGCAACAGCAACACAAAACTAAGCTGTCTGACGCAACAGTCCATGCGGTCCCCATGATCCGTTTCACACAATCAGCACAAAACATTACTGCAATAAACTTCATGTAAAAAGGAACTGGCTCTTATTTAGCTTATATTGAACTCATATTATTGTGCTTGATAACTTGATTTAAATGATTATAACAACTTTAAGCATGGACTACAAGCAGAACCATAATGTTCAATATGCATAGTATCAAATGCCTTTTATTTATTTATTTATTTATTTATGTATTTATTTATTTATTAATTTATTTATTTTTACCTTATGTGGGACAACTTTTGTGTAGATTAGGTTGATTCTTATAGGGCGGGGGTCACTAACAGGCGGACCGCGGTCCGGGTCCGGACCCAGACGCCGTCCTATACGGACCCGGACCTGTAGTCAATCAATTGTTTAAGTATTTAAAATTTTGACGGGGCGCTTCTATTTTGACCGGCGCAGCTTTTCTAGACTTTACGGTACTGGTTTAGCGAATCAGGAAATGCTTTCGAGTTAAGCCATCCCGCCTCCTGCTACTCAGGCAGCCAATCGAATCTGTGCATTCCCGGCTCAGGCTGGCTCACAGACAGAGACAGTGAGCTATCATGCGAGAGATGACAGAGAGAAGTGCAAGAATTACGAGAATTTCAGCGAAATAAGTCAGATTAGAGTGAGAAAGACAGCGGGAGGAGAGTGAGAGACAGCTTTCTCTCTCGCTCGCCCGCTCGCTCACCGGCTCCGTGTGTCGCGAGCGAGTTAACGAGCGATCAACAGCTGAGTTTTTTCCTATTATTTACTATCTATGGTTTTTTCCCCTTTTGTAAGACTGGTGAAAACCGGTCAAGGTGCAATCATGTGGACTCTCTATTACCCTGATGTAGACCTATGTGTGAATGACACAGACATAAGATTGACATAATCACCAATCGCCAGCAGCACTGCATCTACTGCCCACAACAGCAACAGGAAAAACATTATTTAAAAAAAAAATTTGTATGTAGTTTCAATTATCTACATTTTAAGTTTTACATATTCTTAGTAATGGCAGAATATATAAATACAGGTTAATTTTTTAGCAAGATATTTGGCAGTAGCCCCCACTAACATTAGCGAAAGCTAGTGGTCATCCGTCCCTCAGTCCAGTTATCTGGCTGCTAGCAAGTTATGTTGTTTTGTTAATTTTTCTATTCATCTTAACTATATTAAATGTTGACCTTTTCTTTTATTATTTGCACCAGAATGCTCCGATTACATTCTAAAAACACAAAAAAAAATTACTGGGGGGGAAACCCCCAGACCCTCCTACAGGGGTTTAGTTTCTGACATGTCACTTTTTCAGAGCTTTTCAAAATTGCAAAATAAAAATCCAGTATTAGACAAAGTGGGAGATTACTATGTTAAACAAACATAGTAGGTATAGTGAAGTTTAGAAATGATACATTGAAAATATTTCTCAAAATTATTTAATTTTTCAAAAATGAATTATATATTTTATCTTTATTTTAAGATTATTATTATATTTATTTTCACAATTTTATTTTTAAATGCAGCCCTTCTCTATGAAGAGATTAGTTTCAGTTGAGTCACTTAAATAATACATATATCTTCAGTATTATATATCTATAATTATTTAAAAGTGAGAATAAATATTGTTGAAATGTTTTTGAATTGTTCTTTCTATATTGATCTGACAGTCAGTTGTTAATTACATGCAGACGTTGATACAACTACTAGGCTACTTCACTATATATCACACTGAATCATAACGCAAGTTAGACATTATGATGTTCCGGACCTTTGCTTGAGGACATTTTCTCTAACTGGACCTATTTGAATTTTAGTTGAATACCCCTGTTATAGGGCATCAACCATTTCAAGTACTGAAAAGGCAACACTGTAATTGTATCACTTGACAGTTTACCTAGAGGGGAGCCAAATCTAGGATTATTCCGCACCAATTCTAGGTGCTGTGAAAAGAAAAGAGAGATAGCGATGTATTCATCCTCTTGTATTATAGAATGGCAATTGAGTGTTAAGCTCAATTAAAATGACTTCCTAGCGGACGACTGAGGACAGAATACCTTGGATAGGCTGTGTAGGGAAGAGATTTCCTGGGATTTGACAGAGAGATTTGGTCACTTCAATGAATTATAACAACAAAGAGGCACTAACTATAAAGTTCCTGTGGGCGATTGCGGGAATGAGAGAGAGAAATCACACATTCAATCACTAGAAACAGTCGGCTGACAGCTGGGCCACTTTTGCTCTTGTATTAATATTGATTTATGACACTTTCCTAGCAGGGATCTTTGTAAGTACAGTATAGCTGGAATCTCAATGAAAGCACAATACGATGTTTGCTCAAGCCCACACAGCTGCGTCGTGCTTTTCTGTAGGGTGCTGGAAAGCCGCGGGACAAAAAGAAAATGTGACAGGCAGAGCTCGTCACCCAGCAATTCTCTACAAAGTGTTTCTTTATTCCTACACCAGATGAAAATGTATAAATGTGAGCAAAGCTGAAGGAGATGAAGATCTCTGTAACAGCTAGGATCGCTCTTACTTTGATTGCTTGAAAATAGTCTGGATTTTGACTATGTACTTTAATCTTATAGGGATTAACCTAATTTGATAAAATGTTTTACATTATGTCTAAAATAATAATGTGTTTTTAAAATCCATGACATAACAGAGCTTTTCCTTTACAGCTCTCTCTGTGTGTGTGTGTGTGTGTGTGTGTGTGTGTGTGTGTGTGTGTGTGTGTGTGTGTGTGTGTGTGTGTGTGTGTGTGTGTGTGTGTGTGTGTGTGTGTGTGTGTGTGTGTGTGTGTGTGTGTGTGTGTGTGTGTGTGTGTGTGTGTGTGTGTGTGTGTGTGTGTGTGTGTGTGTGTGTGTGTGTGTGTGTGTGTGTGTGTGTGCGTGTGTGTGTGTGCGTGTGTATGCAGGAACATTTCTCAGACACTTGCGCAAAGCAATAGTGTCAGTGAATGCTATCAATGTCGTAGCTTCCACAGATGTTAGTGCTGGCGGAGGTCCTATCTGACACAGTGTTTTCTACCCGGCAGCAGACGCCGGTGCTGTCCTGGCTTCTGTGGATTTTGGCTGAAAGTGCCGCTCCTCCATTATTTTTCTCTCCATCTGTTTTCTTTATCTCATTGTCTGAATGGTCTGTTCTGCTGTTTTGAACATTCTGGTTGGCTTTGTTTAGGGGGGATCTTTCTTCGTTTGGTCTGAGGTCCATTGTGCATTATGTAGCTTTCAATGAGCACGGTTTTGCCTGTATCTGCCCTGTAATTGATTTTCATTGGATGCACACTCACTGACTATTCTTTGTGGGGATTTTTTGTCGGTAGCGTGCCACATCGTACAATCGTGTTTGGCTATATAGCTCAAATAAGTTGTTACCAGTTGTTAATAAGTTGTAACAGTTTACATCGTTTTAGGTATGATATTGTTGCAATATTGTTCCCAATCACTTCTTTGGATTTATGGCATATCACAAACCAGACAAAATGACCCTTTGGTGTATAGTTACCTCTTAAAACAGGCTTGGATACTAAGTTCCAAACTGTTCATAGGTAGCTCGAGCAAGCCATCAAAGATTTATAGTGTACAATTCTAGTCTTAATGGGTGCAGCATCTAAATCAAGTCAAAGTGGTAATGGGAGTACACTCCCTTTTAAAGTGGATGTCATGTTCAGTCATGCTGATTGCTTACTGTATGTCTCTTTCTCTCGTTCAACAATTCCCTCTTTCGACTTCTCCCCGCAATTCCTTTTCTGTTTCACTTGTGTCTTTATTGATCTAACATGGCTGGAGGGTCCGCTAAGAAGATGCCCACTCTGTCAGTCATCGAACGCAACCTGTGACACACGCGCACATACACACACACACAAGTGCACACACACACACACACACACACACACACACACATATGGAAGTAAATGAGTGTCATCGGATTTTGAAAATAAAAAGCCATTGAATTTTAAGCACTGAATATGTATGCATTGAAATAACATATCTGAATTTTTTGCCGCATTGAAATAATGTATCTGAATTTTTTGCCTCTGAATTTAACTCATTAAATTTTAAACAACAAATTTTCACCTTTATTTTACAATGTTCTCAAATTCAAAATCAAATATTCAACGTTAAAAAATTCAACGTGCCAAATTCAACTGCAAAATCCCATGTATGAAATTCAGAGTAAAACTTTGGGGACCCAAGGAAGAGCAATCGATCATAGATGCTAGATCGCGTTCAAACAGAGAGAGCCAGTGGGAATATTAGCTTGTTGCCTTGGATACCCCTGACTGATGCAGGAAGGCAAATCAGGTTTCAGCCATGTCAAACGGCAACGCAAGTAACGATGGTGCTTCGGTGAGTACAAACATGTTTCTATATAGATGCTAGCCATTATATTGTTCCCACTGGCTCTCTTTGTTTGAACGCGATCTAGCATCTATGATCGATTGCTCTTCCTTGGGTCCCCAAAGTTTTACTCTGAATTTCATACATGGGATTTTGCAGTTGAATTTGGCACGTTGAATTTTTAAACGTTGAATATTTGAGTTTGAATTTGAGAACATTGTAAAATAAAGGTAAAAATTTGTTGTTTAAAATGTAATGAGTTAAATTCAGAGACAAAAAATTCAGATACATTATTTCAATGCTGCAAAAAATTCAGATACGTTATTTCAATGCATAATTATTCAGTGCTTAAAATTCAATGGCTTTTTATTTTCAAAATCCGATGACACTCATTTACTTCCATACACACACACACACACACACACACACACACACACACACACACACACACACACACACACACACACACACACACAAATACACATAAAGAAACAGAGACAGATACACAGTTGTCCTTCTACTAGACATTTCTCAAGGGGCTTTGTACCGTGCCACCTGCGTGTGTGTATCTGTCTGTCTGTGTGTGTGTTCTGCCCTTTTGCAAATGTATGTCTTATGATTAATTCCTGTCATTCATCCCCAAAAATCCCAAACCCCAAGCTCAGCGTCGGGCTCTTCATCTCTCTCTCTCCGTCTCTCTATCTCCGTATCGAGCTCATTTGCTCTCGTCAGTACCTCAGATTCTCCCTGACATTTTTCCCATAATCCTCCAGTACCAGGAAGTTAAGCCCTGCAGGGGCCAGGCTGACATTTAGGAACTGCTCTCTAAGCAGGATAGCTCAACTGCATACTTTTGAGATGCTGAGTCACACACACAGGTCAATGCAAACACGCAGGCAGCCACTCACTGGTACACACACATGCCCACATAATTCTCTCTAAATTTTAACATTGTTTCTTGCATGTTTGTCATGTCACTAAGCCCAAGTCAATGTGTCTTTATATTCACTTCATGTTTTTTTTTGTCTACCTTAAACCATCTGTGCAAGTTGTATTTGAAGTCCTTTCCAGATAGCTGATTATGTATGACTACAAGGGCAAGTGCAAATCTTAAGTTTTTCAATTACATGTATTTTACTGGCTTATCATTGGGTACCGATTTTGAAAACACACCTTCATCAATGAGCCACTTGCGGGCAAATCAGTCTGTCAGTACATATGCAATTTACTGTTTGGGTAAATTTTTATTTTGTTGCAATTTAGTCTCACAAATGATAGATATTTTCCTCCCTAAAATGAATGGAATGCACATTATTACGTTAAAAGGAGAAATTGCCTCTAAAAAGAAAATTCCAGTTATTTCAAGCTTTGTTGACTATACCTGTTTTGTCATCGCATTTGTGCTTGGAAGTACTTAAAAAAACCCAGGGAGATACTAGGAGAAAGGAAACAGAAGAAATTGGATGAAACACGGATAAATTGTGCAGCAAAAAAAAAATGTGGAAGGACAGAAGTGAAAGAACATGGCAAAGATGAAGGATTATTTAGTGGGAGTGGGATCACGGAGGGGACGTTGAAATGAAAAGGAGGGAAGCAGCAAAACATCTCCACAGAAGCAACCTGTTGGTGTCTGCTACTTCATTTTGATAAGCTACAAGCTAAAAAAAATATATCTTTTCTACCTCAAAATATCAATACCTCTAAACTGAGATTTAGTTCTACTGTTTTATTTCTACAGCTCCGGTTTAAGGATATGAAAAATGTCTGCGGCGTTTGGAACAAGCTTTGCTGGGTCAGATTTCCTCGGGAGTCTTTCCTCCGTTCTCAGAAATCTATAGAGATTCTCTCTCTCTTTCTTTCTCTCTCTCTCTCTCTCTCTCTCTCTCTCTTTCTCTCTCTCTCTCTCCTGCTGAATCCATCCATTCATCCATCTTTCCACAATCCCCTCAGCTTTTTAGTGTAACCCTTAACAGGCCTATTAGTGCTCCCCCCTGTGTGTGCACATGTCTAGCTGTCTGTCTCCCATGTACTCGTTTCTGTCTGCTCCTCTCTTCCTCTCATCCCTCACTATCTCACTCCCTTCCCCTACCCCCCTATCCGATAAACAGCCTCTGGCCATGAAAAGTTTTACAGATGTGAGTTGGCAGACTCTGTGTTGTTGGGTATTTGTGTGTTTGTGCGCGCATGAGGCTGTGTGTGTGTGTGTGTGTGTGTCTGTGTGTGTGCGTGTGTGTGTGTATGTTGGCAGACCTTGAGACCTGTCAGTGTCTCACTTGTCAAACGAGGACGTTGGCATTCTGCCGACCCCTCATCTCCCCTCTCTTTCTCTAACACGTTTTCCTCTAACACTCCAACACACACACACACACACACACACACACACACACACACACACACACACACACACACACACACACACACACACACACACACACACAATAATTCCCAGCACAGTGGCCAAAAACTGGCCACAAATCTAAATGTTGCAAACTGCTTACTACCCTACAGATACCGTTTTATCAGATAGGTGGGATTTGCCCTCAAAAAGCAATCTTGCTGCCTGGTTCTTGATCTGTTGCACCACACCTGTCTGCAAAATCTGCCTGGAAGAGATGCCAGTCTAGCTTCAACAAGTCCACTCTAAAGCCCATGCTCTGCATTTCAAACCAGGAGAGGTTTTGAAGAGAGACTGTTCAAAACCGTGTGCCAAAATAGTGGCATTATATGGGCATTCTGAATGTCTATAAACACTTGTGCCTCTGGACGCGTTCAGACAAAAGGTAGAACCAACTTTTTCATCTCAGTCTAAATCGGCCTTTATTTACTCGCATTTCAATTCATCTATCAGCTCATTCCCTCACAGTCTGCACCCAGACTGTGTATTAGGCATGGTAATGTTCACAGAAATGGCTCCTCTTTACTTGACTACTTTCCTATCACAAAATAAATCAAACTTCTTTAAAGACAGTAAAAAGGTCTTATTGTCTGAATTTATCCTATTGCATTAAAAGAGCATACCTACCTATCCAAATTGACTAGTGGCTGAGTGATGTGAATTATTCAGTTTTAAGAGTCAGACTAAAAACACTATTTGACATTATAACGTCTGTAAAGTTAGACCGTAATTGATATTCATTGGCGTTTTTCTCACTTAAAGGCATTGCTGCCAGTTGTAGGTTGCATAGTTTGATCTTGTTTAAAAAGTGGTATTACATTCTAAAAGAAAATCTAACTTGCCTACTGTTCAGAAACCAAATGGTGAGCGAATCTCTAATGAAATACTGAGAGCCTTAGCTGTCATGTCACCTCATCCTGCTACTCTGCTAGCTGCTGCACAGAATTGGGCACTCAGAGAGCTGCCTCTCACTAGCTGCTTCTCAGTTCCCCTAACTCTGCTTTACTGACATTACAAGGAGAAACCTATATCCTAAAAATGAATATGCTGTATTGAACATACACATTGACAACATAATTAAATACATTTGTAAGACAATTTAAAATAGGGACCATGCAGGTGTTTCTCAGTAACCCGCCAAGAATTGCTCTACATGCCAGGAGAGAGCAGCTTTAGATGGCAACCAAAATGTGCTTGCACAGCTGTTCTAGTTTTTTTCCTTCTAACTTTTCATTAACCTGACCTCACTTCCATAAAGAGAAAAAACATATTTCAAATATTTCAACCTTTCCTCTTTTATGTATTTCCAAAATGATCTATAATGTATTTTGGCCTGTGTGTGGGTGCTAGTGTATCTGCCAAATTGGTGTGCTTTTTTCTCTTACCAGCCTTAATGTATAGGCACTGTCATTTCATGTGGGTAGACATTTAGAGATTAAACATGATTCATTTCTATTTTAGAGTTGAATATTGATGATTATTGCAGTTACTTTTCAGTTCTTCAAATTATCACAATGAGCCAGATATAATTCATTCACCTCATTCGAATGAATATTGCCTAATGTCATTTCCCAAGGGTTGTGTTGAGAACAGGACCTTACTTAATTTATGTGTATGCTTTTTAAGTTATGGCATCACACTGGGAAGCAACAGTGGAATATAACATGCACTGGGCGTAGTATACACTACTAAATAGTTATCACTGATATAGCCACAGGTGCTGCTAAAATAGAAAAAATAAATATATATATATATATATTCAGGTTGCTGTAAACTGACATGTTACTCTACAGCATTTGTACAAGACGTGTGGGAAACATGAACCAGTGTGTTCTGTCCTGATTGTTGCTGAAATGTGCCTGGTCTGCCTGCTTTATTACATATTTAATATGTTATATATATTTCAGAATGTCATTTATTCTTGACAAACTCCCACTCACACACACTTACTTTAACATCATGTGACATCTGGACAGTGATGTGACCTTCCAATATGAAACAGTTGCCACATGGGTAAATACATTAGTTATAGTTATTAAGCTCCTTTTATACCTTTTTTCTTCCTCTCGTCTACAGTTTGGGGCCCTCTGTCCTTCTACTATGTTCTTATATAGTTCTCCCCATGTCTTTCTCTCATACGTTTCCCCATCTATCTTCGACCTTTTTCTCTTTGTGTGCCTGTCACTTTATCTCCCTCTCTGTCTGTGTTTCTCCCGACGTGGCTGCAAGCAGAGCAGATGGCACTGATCCATAACTTAGTTAAGTGACTGACTTTAATGAGGAAGGACAGACGCGCAGAAAGAGGGAGACAGCCCGAAAGATAGAGATTAAGAGGGGAAACCGGATTGAAGCCAAACCATTACCTTCATGTGAACCCAGCGAAACATATTAGTTGCAAAGTTTAAAAGGTGCAGTCAGCGATTCTGGAGAACGCTTGTTATCAAAATCACTTTTTGTCATATAAAAAACAGTGAATATATCTTCTCACGATCCGCTTTCTGTCCGTACTGTGTGTGTGCTGGAAATAAATGTGTTCTTAGTAAACAGCCTTAGCTCTGGCATGTCAACAAAGTGTATATAAACAAAAGCTAGCAATGTGACTGTATACTGTGTACAATATGCACTAGGCTTTGCATTAATACGGGATTTTGTTTCGTGCACACGGACAGGTAGCAGATTGTTACAAGATTTTTACTGTTTTGACAAAAAGTTATCTTGACATCAAGCATTGTCCAGAATTGCTGACTCCACCTTTAAAAACAAATGATAAAGCAATATCTGGCATCTAACAGTCTGTTCTTCAATGTGCCCTACACAAACCATGCAGGAAATTGAGGACTTGGCAACGATCTGCGGTATGACTTTATCACTGTCAAGAAAATCTCCCCAAGGCACAACACATTGATGTGGCTTTGAAAATCATCCCAATGAGGGACAGAAGCAATGAGATGCAACATAGTTCGATGGTTAATGAGATTAATCGGCTAAGGGTTGCAAAACATTGGTAGCCAGTGTGCAATAGACAGTGTAAAGTCATCCCCTAAAACCAAAGGTTAATTTTGCAACCTTTTTTAGGGCTTGAAACTTAACAAAACAATGTCTGTAATCTGGTCACCTCTTATGATAGCCGGGCACTTTGATGTGACACACTTAAAATTAAACAGGTGAGGTGTCAGATTTGTACTTTGTGTTGAGAAGAGTGCAGGGTGGATGGATTGGCCTATATACCAAACACTGTCAACAACAAAGTTTTTTTGCTTTTGTTTTATACTTACATGTATTATTAAATCAGTTTTATTCACATAGAACCTTGCGTACGATGTTTTTTTTAACACCTGTTCCAGTATGTGTGATGCATGTCTGCTGTGTATCCAGGTTCATATTTGACTCGAGGCAACTTGTAATTAGAAACACAAAAAATACGATGTTCATTCAGACATTGCAGAAATAACACAGAGGAGCCAGTACGTCAAAGACAATGCTTGAAAGAGGTAATCTCAAAAACCTGGATAATAAGCGAAAGACGCATACATGGATGAGTATTACCAAATTATTCTTATATGTTCCCTCCCTTGTGGATATGATCAAAACCAATGTAAAGTTGTGCATATATAACTGAATACTTACATTTCACTAAATTGCTTCAAACAGGTTGATTGGAAAGGCTAGATAGCAATGGATAGATATATTCTCATTAGCATATTGATAAGGTGCTGCTACATGAGTCACCTGAAAACCTGCCATTTAAAAACTGCCATCCATCCCTAGTAGAACTCAAGGTTGATTTGTACTGAAATTCTTTATTTTTGTATTTAGTTCCCTGCTTTCCTCAACTTTTTTGCCCTGCTAGGAGTTGTTCGCTTGGTATAGTTCACAACAGTTGCTGTAACCAGTGTGGAACAGGAGCAAAGCCTCTTCACAATTCCCAATTGTGTCGCAGCTTCCGAAATGCTGCAGTCTGTCTCCCCTTGGCTTGATACCATGGCTTTAGTTTTGTCTTTTCCTGTTTTGCTGTGGGGATTTACAGTGCAGTGCCCCATGGGGAATGAACAGGCGGGGGCTGAAACACTTACATGGTGGTGTCTTTTTGGACAATTGGCTTCGCTTGTCTACTAAATGTAGAATAAATGTTATGGACCCTATAGCTATTTCACTGGGATTTGGTCAAGCTCCAGTGCCCATTATCTGATCACAGACAGGTCAATACTTTCATCAAGGGATTTAAACAATGACTATAGGCCTCATGGGTGCAAGCCCTGCCTTGAAGGGGAGCCTTCACTGTGCTTTCAAATGAAATCCAACTCATATATGGGATGACATATTGTGCAGTTTCTGATACCATATAATATTGAAGTTAGTGTAGAATTATTGTTCTAGAATACTTTTTTCATAGCCTTATTCTGTCTACACTACTATTTTTTCAGAAAGGCCATCTAACCAAGGTCAATGTCTTTATCACTCGAGTGTACATGAGTGAATAACAGCTGTTATGTCTTTGTTGCTTCATATGTACTGACAAGTGGGTACAGCGAAACAAGTGTCTGCAAAGAATTGAGTGCGCATCAATATATCTGAGACACAGTGGTCGGTATGTGAGGTGTGAAATCTTCAGGGTTGAGATACAATGGTGCAACAAGAAGTATGTTTAATATGAAATGAGATGAATATAGAAAATAGGCACGTGAGTGTCTATTACCTTAGATGTAGTTATAATATGGTTGGAGTGTAAGTTTTAGAGGTACAAAATAAAAAAATCTATGGATTTAAAATGACCAAAACAATTGTGAGTGAACCTTAAACATGTTAATGTTAAATGACAAAAAATATTATAATATATGGCAGGTGTGAAGCACACACACACACACACACACACACTTCTTGCTATCATTCCTAATTTCAAGCTGTTTTCCACTTTGTCTCACTTTGTTCTCCCCTCTCCTAACATTTGGCGGCCAAGCTTGAAAAAAGTACTGTGTGTGTCTGTGTGTGTCGGTTTAAATCTCTTAACTGTAAATTGTGTGCCAACCGTTGTAATGTCTCTGTCTCCCTGTTGAATGGTAGAAGGCACGCCTCATGCTGCCCAAGCCCCAACCTCAGCGATTTTTACCAGCATCCAATAAGGAAGGGACCACAACTGTAGTAACCCGGAAGTGCCACTGGGGGTGGTACCAAGACTGAGCAATTTTTCTTTGACTCACTTGTTAGACAGGCTGTTTTCAAAGTCTTATGAAACCCATTTACAGCCTGGTCCACAAAACCATTTTAGTCTGTATGTTTAGGTCATATCTCCATTACAACACTGAGGGGGGTGAATTTTTTGGGACCACGCTAGTTTTTATTCTTTTGGAGGTTAAAATGTATTTGCGCAATCTCTTGAGTGACAGCTCTCCGCCCGTTGTCCCTCACTTTGCCTCAGAGGTATACGTCAGCTATCTCCCTCCCCCCGATGTGAGGCGGAGTAAAAATCTCACAAAATGGCTACGCGCACAAACCAGGATTATTGGATGGCATGTGAATAACTGAGGTCAGCCCGGATGCTACATCCATATTATTTACTATCTATGATGCTGCCCCACTTATCAGTTTTCTTAAATACACTAATGGATAGAGGATTGACTGGCTTTAGAATGGAATAACTTCTAGATTGAACATGAGACAAGGATGAAGGTGTAATGGCTTGTTAGATCAGCACAAAGCAGAGGACATGATGACAAACAAAGGTAAAGAGACATTAGTCTTATTGCCTTTGGCTCAACATTTTTAGAACTGTTTAGGTTCTTCTAAACATTCCAATTTGCACTTCAGGAGCTTTCACAAATACTTTTTTCTTAGTCCGTTCAACAACAGTGATTTGGAAATGCTCAGCAAAACATTGAAAGGTTCTTCTCACTTAGTTTGAGTTGATCATCCCATCACCTCGTCTGGCTTGTTCTCTGCCACACGGCAACAATTCAAACGCAATCTGGGGAAGCGTAAATTAAGCTGTCACGCTCAGTTTACGTTTCCATTTCAAAATCACTCTTCATGTGAGGAGATGCGAGCAATCTCGAAAAAGCAGTAAGCAATAAGAAAATTATAACGTTTTCCAAATCAATGTCGGGAGCTCAGAGTTGTACCTGCGTCACCGACAGCATTGCTGCTTTTGACATTGTCAATGCCGACATATTATATGGTCCTTCTCAAAAAATTAGCATATTGTGATAAAGTTCAATATTTTCTGTAATGTACTGATAAACATTAGACTTTCATATATTTTAGATTCATTACACACAACTAAAATAGTTCAAGCCTTTTATTGTTTTAATATTGATGATTTTGGCAAAAAAGTAAAGAAAAACCAAAAATCCCTATCTCAAAAAATTAGCATATTTCATCCGACCAATAAAAGAAAAGTGTTTTTAATACAAAAAAGTCAACCTTCAAATAATTATGTTCAGTTATGCATAACCTCTTGGTCGGGAATCCTTTCGCAGAAATGACTGCTTCAATGCGGCGTGGCATGGAGGCAATCAGCCTGTGGCACTGCTGAGGTGTTATGGAGGCCCAGGATGCTTCGATAGCGGCCTTAAGCTCATCCACAGTGTTGGGTCTGGTGTCTCTCAACTTCCTCTTCACAATATCCCACACATTCTCTATGGGGTTCAGGTCAGGAGAGTTGGCAGGCCAATTGAGCACAGTAATACCATGGTCAGTAAACCATTTACCAGTGGTTTTGGCACTGTGAGCAGGTGCCAGGTCTTGTTGAAAAATTAAATCTTCATCTCCATAAAGCTTTTCAGCAGATGGAAGCATGAAGTGCTCCAAAATCTCCTGATAGCTAGCTGCATTGACCCTGCCTTTGATAAAACACAGTGGACCAACACCAGCAGCTGACATGGCACCCCAGACCATTACTGACTGTGGGTACTTGACACTGGACTTCAGGCATTTTGGCATTTCCTTCTCCCCAGTCTTCCTCCAGACTCTGGCACCTTGATTTCCGAATGACATGCAAAATTTGCTTTCATCCGAAAAAAGTACTTTGGACCACTGAGCAACAGTCCAGTGCTGCTTCTCTTTAGCCCAGGTAAGGCGCTTCTGCCGCTGTTTCTGGTTCAAAAGTGGCTTGACCTGGGGAATGCGGCACCTGTAGCCCATTTCCTGCACACGCCTGTGCACGGTGGCTCTGGATGTTTCTACTCCAGACTCAGTCCACTGCTTCCGCAGGTCCCCCAAGGTCTGGAATCGGCCCTTCTCCACAATCCTCCTCAGGGTCCGGTCACCTCTTCTGGTTGCGCAGCGTTTTCTGCCACACTTTTTCCTTCCCACAGACTTCCCACTGAGGTGCCTTGATACAGCACTCTGGGAACAGCCTATTCGCTCAGAAATTTCTTTCTGTGTCTTACCCTCTTGCTTGAGGGTGTCAATGATGGCCTTCTGGACAGCAGTCAGGTCGGCAGTCTTACCCATGATTGCGGTTTTGAGTAATGAACCAGGCTGGGAGTTTTTAAAAGCCTCAGGAATCTTTTGCAGGTGTTTAGAGTTAATTAGTTGATTCAGATGATTAGGTTAAGAGCTCGTTTAGAGTACCTTTTCATGATATGCTAATTTTTTGAGATAGGAATTTGGGGTTTTCATGAGCTGTATGCCAAAATCATCAGTATTAAAACAACAAAAGACCTGAAATATTTCAGTTGGTGTGCAATGAATCTAAAATATATGAAAGTTCAATTATTATCATTACATTATGGAAAATAATCAACTTTATCACAATATGCTAATTTTTTGAGAAGGACCTGTATTAAAAAAAACACGGGTCACAATTTAAAATTCTAAAAGTTAACGGTGCTCTGCTGATGAAGTCAGGCCTGAAAGTGAAGAGTAAGGGTGGGCTATGAATACAAAACATTGCTGAATAGCCTCCAAGCTGGCAGCGGGCTAATGCTGCTGCTGATTTGTCTCTGGGAGGGAGGTATTGTAGGGTTAGCTGGCAGTTGGCAAACCCACTGCCTGATGGGCTCTTTGGCATAGCTTTGTGAGCCAATGACTGAAGGCCCTCCACTGGGTTGACAGCATGTCATGGAAAAGGGGTTGAGGTTGATGCTTATTATAAGAGAGAGTTTTTTTGCTAACATCCTCTTTCCTCCAACACTGCCAGTAAACCCGGGCTCAGTCCAATGTCAGAGCTATACACTAGGCTTTCTCAGACTCCATGTGTCCCAGGAGTTGGCATTGCCAGCCCTGCAGTGGACAATAGCACAAAAAGGACACACTGGCTGCAGCAGGCTGATAGAACATTCATAACAGTGTATTGTACTCGTTTGAGACACAAGAGCTTCCTTATTAAGGCTAGCCTGTCTACTGGTTCGAATCCTTTTTTTGCCCTGTCCATCTGCAACTCTTATTATTTCACATATTCCCACCTTTTTAAAGTTCACCCTCAAGTTTTATCTGCCAAAGGTTAAGCAGGTTTGGATCAAACCTTTAAGATGAGTATGCACAGTCTGCATATATACTCCAGAAATTTCATTTGAAATCACTGCCCTCTCATAAAAATCATAGTTTTTCTTCTCAAAAACTCATATTTGTCTACTCACCTTGTGTGCCTCACAGGAAGAGAGAGAGAGAGAGAGAAGAGAAGAAATTGAGACTTTTTACATTTGAAACAGGTTGATAAGATCTGTGTTTGACTAAACAAATGGGATATCCATCATCACATAATCAAAGACAAGCTTTTTTTTCCCAATCTCCCGAGACGTTCAGTCACTCTGTAGTATTTTAAGAGCGAATTCTCGAAGATTGGATTGGTGACATCTGCTTTGTTTTTGACTTCCCTTTACCAAATCGGTTGTTTTCACACACCAGGGAACCTCAGTGTGGATCATAGCACCACTCATCACAGAGGAACAGGTTGTCAAAACAGCATATTTCTTACAGTAGAGCTCCCATAGTACCTTGATACTTGATTAACCACAATGATATTGTGCAGAAGAATGAGATGTTTACTTACATTTAAAAGCGCTGTAATAGTAGACAATAAAATCATCCAAGAATTATGTCCAAGCAAAGTATCTAAGGAAATGAATGGAGGTGAGGTAAGGAAGTGAATCAATAGTGTACAAATGAATCACATGTGTTGGCTAGAAGAAATAGATATATTGACAGTTTTTCAGAAGTAGCAGACACCATGAAGCGCGAGTCAAACACATTAAATTGAGTTTGAGGCATTATACCCAACACTTCATCATCATCAAACCAAATAAAGAGAAATCAATATTGTTGTTACATGAACAAATGATGGATCCATGTTTAGGGAATTACCTTGAAATATCTTTCCGTGGTTTGCTTGAGGCTATACTGACACAATTGATAGGTTTCTCAGAGAAATAGCATTAATAATAAATATGAGAGGCCCCTGGATTTCTTTGTGTATGGCATAATCAAAAACCATTAATCAGGGCAATAGTGAAACATAGACTGACCATTCCGACCATTTGTATTTAAATAAATAAATACAAATAATTGTGTTGCAATTGACCTAAAGAGTAAGGTGTTATTTAGCTAAATAGAACTCTCTTCATTTCAGCAGCACAGTAAATAAGAAAACAGCTGCGGAATGAAATAATGGATAACTGGATGGATACATAAATACTGTTTGGGTATGAGATGGATGGATGGACGGATGGATGAGTGCATGCATGGAGAGGGTGAGGTGAAGAGGGTAAAGTAGAGGAGCAGGAATAGAAGGAGACTGAGAGACGACATCAGAAAGGCGGGGAGCCAGAGATCAAGCTGAGGCGACATCAAAAGGAAAAAAAAAATTCAGGAAGGAAAAAAAACAGGAAAAGACATATTTCCTGTTCCGCGTGTCTGATCTTTCAGTCTCTCATTCTTTTCATGAAAGTCAAACTTGAAATGTACTGTGACCTCTTCAGTAGTCATGCACAACACAAAAAATAATAAAGAAGAAAATAGCATTTGTGTAACATTTGTAATCACCGATTATTAATAAAATGATGTGTGAATTCCTTCTTTAACTATTTCAATCAACTGTTTCAATTCATGCCCTGCCATCCTTTGCTGTGTTTGTCCCTGCATCTACATTTCATTTTACATCCCGAGTACAGCAATGGTTGGACAACATACACTCAAACATGCACCCACTTGTGTTTCATAGCAAGGTTGGACACTCAAGTTTCAGAAGGTGGCTTTTTTGGATTTAGTTTCTATGATACAATGTGACATTTACATCTTTTATGTATCGCTTGTTTGCCAACTTTGGCATGCTATTTATAGCATTGTTTTGTACAAGTGAGTGGACAGTCCACAACCGTCAATGTTGGTATGAATTATTCAATGGTGTGAGGGGTTGAGAGACATCGAGACAGAGAGAGCATGGAAGACACTGCATACTGTTTTGGGGTGCTGAGTTTGGAAGGGATACAGTCATTTCAGTGGAAGGGTTTCTTTAGCATTTGTAACATCATCATGCACAATTTGTCATCCATTCATCCATTGGTTCTGAATATAACAAAATTTCCTCTCTAAACATCTATTTATCATCAACATTTGTATTACCGCATTTCCTTCTTGCTTTTTATATGTCTATTAAAGTCTATTGAATTAAATTTGGTGCCCATCCCTGACCTTGTCAGAGCCTAGATGCTTCTATTTTTAATTAGTGCAACAACTTTGAAGTCATTCCAGACTTATTTATTTTTGATGAGAGGTGACTTGATTATTGGTCTTTACTTTAACATCATCCTGGAAACTTGAGGTTGAGTTCTCCTTTTCTCCATGTATCATACTTACAGCTGCTTTGAAATACTGCATGTGTAGTGATACAATTGGTTTTGTATCACGTATGTATTATTTGTGTATAGTTGTGGTAACAATGATGTCAATTTCATACAGAAAATTATCCTTAACATTAAGATCAATGGCCTATGGCATGCCATACGTTTAAAAATCTTCATGCTGAATTAAATAAATAGATAAATGGGTGGCATCGGGTTTCTACACCTGGTACAACTAGACTATGCAGTTTCATCTCTGTATGTGCTCTAACACGCTACCTGCATAGTAATGCTTCAATCTAGGTTGAATGCACATTGATTCTGAACCTCGGCATCGCCTGAAATATAACATAGAAGGAAAAAAGGACTTTTGAAGGGTAAAAAAATTAAAGAATCCGGCTGTCAGATCGATGGGTTTTGAGGTAGGCTATAAGAACATGAAAGAAGAATTTTGTTGTCATCAAAAATTCACTGAAATTGAAAACCAACAATATATACCCAAAAAACTGTAATGCTAGGCTTTAACGTATGTCTTGCATTGTACTGCCATGCATTGAGTTAGCATATAGAGGGTTGATAGATAGATTTTGAGTTTTGTCTCCAAATTATTGACGTCATTAAAGTAATGGACAATTAGCTGAAGGAAACAGAGACACATACGCAATGCTGGGACACAAATAGAGGTAGAATATAAATACAGGCTTGACATAATAGTTGATATGCTGGGTCATGTTCAGAAGACTCAAGTGTGTGTTTGTGTACCTGTTTTTCTGCACAACAACAAGTAGAGGACATGCAGCTTGTACCAATGCATTTGAGGAGGTTGGTAGCCCAAGGATTCACACACACACACACACACACACACACACACACACACACACACACACACACACACCGATTCAAGCCACTGTGCCAAAATGAAGCTGCCATACAGCTGGAAACAGAGCAATGTTTTATTCAAAACAATACAGAAGCCTAAAGAAAATCATGATTTTTCTTAAATCCTCCATACTCAAAGAAGGATTTATCTGCTGCGTGGAGCATGCGTTCCCTGTTGTTTTCCTTGCATTATTCAAAACAGTGCCGCAAACACTCAAAAAGCGAAATACTCAGCAGGTCTCCATGATAAATATGAATTCATGACATTGCTTATAATGGCTTTGGCTCTTTTTGAGTAGTCTGGGTTAGACGCTGTGCTCGAAGATATTAAAGGCACTACGAGTTACATGGCACGTTGGCGTCCCCTTTGGACAAAAGCGGTAGTATTTTTACGACGCCCGCTGTCGCAAATGCTCGTGCCAGGCGCGTGAGCGTGGACTGAGAAGGGCGCAATATAGTGCATGTTCGTGTGTTGAAAGTGTGAGGACTCTTTTCGGCTCCGTGAGAGTGGTTTTGACACTGCATCAACTAATGCCAGTCAGTACACACACCTGCTTGCAATGAGTTGATTCAGCAGCGTCACCTAACTACTCTCTCTCTCACGGAGCTGTGTCCTCACAGAAAGCGAATGAATGAGAGACGGCAGTTAGTAGACTATGGATCACGATGAGGTAATGTGTTTGTGTTGTTGATGTAAATAATGACTATTTCAGATAATGGTTATCTGATGATGGTGAAGCAAAGCAAACTTTGTGTTAGTACCAACCGCTCATTCATTTAGCAGTCTAGTTTCGCTCTCGTGAAATTGTATACACGTTGCTTGGCAACGTCCTCCCGCCCGCCTATCACTCACTCTCCCTTTTCGCTTTTCTTCATTGCATTCTCTTTTTTTTCTTTGATGGTTCAGCCCCGTTATCAGTCATTTATGACGACAAATAACTGTCTCAAACAAGGCTCCCGCTCCCCTTCCCTCACCTGGAGGGATAGGCTTCTCAAATCGCGTTGCAGCGCCACACTGAAATCTGCAACCAATACGGATATGTGACCATAGAGCCTGCACGAGCGAACCGAAAATCGGACTGGGTGTGCGACCAGACCAAAAGCAGTAATAAAAACTATATAAAAACGTCTTTCTTTGCACTGATGGTCTCGTTTGCTGTTAAAGGTAATTTATGATTATCAGAGGAAACATGAGGTTGTTTAAAAGATATTTAAATGTTACTCGTATCCGCTTTAAGGGAAAACTGGCAAATACGCTTAACCTGTCCGACAGAGGGGAACAGACTACATTTGGGCTGCTGTTATACCTCTCAACTGTGATTATAAGCACAATAATGGCGCTTTTCCACCGCGCATGTAGCTCGACTCGACGGCCGGCCACTGATTGGCCAGAGACTACCGTCTGACCAATCAGCGGCCAGCCGTCTGCCGACGTCACCTTTTAGCATCGGCTCAGCTCGCTTGGAACCTAGAGCAAGGCGATACCAAAAAAAGCAGCCGTTGCAGGTACCAGATACCATGTTTTCGCGGTGGAAACGCCAAAAATGCGAGTTGAGTCGAGCCGAGTTGAGCTGATACCATGCAGTGAAAAAGCGCCATAAGTAGCCTAGTATTCCCTGCTTATCACAAACATGTAACTCATTATATACTTTGCTTAATATATTTTCTTTTTCTTTTTTTGGGCATTTTTTATGCTTTATTGATAGTGTAGAGACAGAGTTGAAAATGGGGCAGAGAGGGGAGTGACATGCAGAGAATGACCGCGGGCTGGAATCGAACCCGGATCCGCTGCTGGCCGAGGCCCATGGGGGGGACGCCCTACCAACTGAGCTAAGGGCGCCCCCAGCTTAATATATTTTAAGTTAGAAGAAGCAAATGGAAAGGTGAAACACTGAGAGAAAGGGAGACTGTGAGGTGATTTTTATAACAGTGTGTTCTGTCATCTTTCTTTCCTTTTCTTTTGGGCGAGTTGATTTTTTATCAGTTCATTCTATCAGTTGTTTCTTTAGTTCATCGTCAAGATTTGTATTCTTGTCCCTTTCTAAGCGTACCGACATGAAAAATTTAAACAGAAAGAGAGACGTAGGCAGGCAGCTGGCCAGTCAGACAGACAGATAAATGTTTAAACAGTGATTCAGATCGTCATTATAACCGTCTGATATTCAAATTCGGTTGGTTGTTATTGGCTGCCCCTACTGAGAGAGGGGTGGGGTCAGATCATCTGTTTATCATATGTCAGAAAGATGGAGTGTGCCAGAACACTGATCTCAGGCTGTGTTTTTGTGTGTGTTTTTTATTTTTGTGGATCATTTTGAGGTGAACTTTTTGAGTTGTGAGAACTCTTTGGCTGATCTTGTTCAACATGCTTGAATGGTTGGTTTTAGAGGTCAGAATTAGGTGAGGGTTGTGTATGTCATTGTTAGGGTCAGGGATACAGGGGATAGGTAATACCAGTGAGGGTCCTCACAAGTATAGAAATCCAGACACGTGTGTGTGCATGTGCTGCACTAGCCTCATCAGAGACACTGCTTGCATTTCACATAGCAGAGTTCCCGTATACGTGTGGTTCCCTAGGGGGTTTCCTATAATTTAATGCTGCATATTTTCCAATAACAACTGTTTTTTGGTCTTTAATTCCCTCTCCAATCAAAAATGTTGCTGACCAAATAGCCCTGTGCAAACTTTTTTTTTGCGACACTGTGCTGTGGATGCCATGGAACTTTCAAAAAGATTTCAGGGTCAGTAAACTGTAAACCATCCTAACTGACCGTGTCATAAAAAAAAAGTCATGGTTTTCACAGGCCCATTGTCCAGCGACATCTTTAATTTGAGAGGGGACAAAAAACAATCGTTATTGGAAACTATGCAATATTAAATTAAAGGAACTGCCCGTCTACATGGATAACAACCTTGTTTTAGTGTGATTTCTGCACGTAGGGAATAGCAAGAGCTGTTCGTAAAAGTCCACCACCTATTTTCGGATGTATAGCTTGAGACTGTGCTATGTGGAAAGCAACCAGTCTGTGATGAGGCAAGTGCTGCATGAGGCCATCGGAGTACCTCAAACAAGAGCTTGGCCCTATGAATTTATTTCCAGCTTCCAGCGAGACATTTATGTATCATTTATAGTCTGGTTCAAAGTGTATAACCAGTGTAGTCAAATAACTGTAAAACTTTTGATTTTACACAAACACACACACACACACACACACACACACACACACACACACACACACACACACACATACACACACACACTCACTTGCACATTCAGAGACTCAAAGCAAAGTTGACATAGTTTCTCATTGTCAGGTTGTGATGGTGGTTTTATTTCTTGGCCCACACGCTTGCCTTAAGCGGTGCCTCCAGCTGTGCACCTTTTGATTTGAATGAATCCTGATAAAAATACCAAGAGACCATTTCAGGTGAATTGATAGGTCAATTATTTTTTACGCCAGTTATTCACACAAACGCTGCTAATATTGCTAGGCATATTGCACGTGTGCTA
This sequence comes from Ammodytes marinus, assembly GCF_949987685.1. Classification (NCBI taxonomy): domain Eukaryota; kingdom Metazoa; phylum Chordata; class Actinopteri; order Uranoscopiformes; family Ammodytidae; genus Ammodytes; species Ammodytes marinus. Next base: position 11,682,524 of record NC_137221.1, read on the forward strand.
CTTGATCCTAGAACCTGCTCATCTTTGCACATGTCAGTCTTTGTCTGTGTGTGTGTGTGTGTGTGTGTGTGTGTGTGTGTGTGTGTGTGTGTGTGTGTGTGTGTGTGTGTGTGTGTGTGTGTGTGTGCTTGCGTGCTTGTGTTATATCCCCTCTTAATGCCTGGTCTGTACTACTCTCGCCACAGTATTTTGACCTCTATGAACTGAGGACTTTCACTTTGAAATCAAATATTAAAGTTGATATGCAGACACCACATTAATTTAGGTTCCGAAAAAAAAATTAGAACCTCCATTATTCTAATTTTTTACCACATATTGGTATGCATATGTCTCACTGACTCACACACACATACTGTCAGTTGGATTCTCCAAAGCATGATAGTCTTCATCCTATCTCTCTTTCTGTGCTTACACAAATTAACATAAACTTCAAAATGGTGTCATCTGCCTGTTACAGTTGCTTTTCAAGGAACACAACGATTGGAAAATATCATCTAAAATCCTTCCCTTCTAAGCAAATGATCTTATAAGGTTTCGTCCTCCTCGGCCATGCTCTGCTCACATAAACGCCAGTGGTCACTAACATATTCAAGCGCTTTGAGGTCTCTGGTTTTGACCACTTCTGAACAGAACTTTCCTCCCCTTATGTATCTAAATCAATCACTCATATACATCAGTATAACCTGAAGCGTTCTTGGAATCAAGTGTTTTCCTTTTGCTTGAACTCATAAACCAAAGGCACTGGCATTCATTAATCATTCTGCATTCTTATACAGGAATGTAATGCTCCGAAATCACATAATGCAGCAGTCCACGGAGGGGAAGAGTGAGTGGGAGAGAGAGAGGGAAGGAGAAAAATAAACTTGATTTTAATTGGAATTGCTTCTGTGTTAATCTACAATGGGATTCCTAAAGCTTGTTGACATACAGTAAAGACACTAGTGACTCAACATTGACCTTGATGTGACTACCAACATGGTAAAGTGGCATTGTAGACAGACAAAGAGCAATCATATACAACAAGCAAAACAAGATTATGTCTGTTAAACAGAAGATCTGTCCGTGAACACCAGGCTACTACATGGTCATTAATCAGATGACAACTGGAGAGAATCCAAGAAGGCCAATCATATCCAATGTCAAAGGCCAGCCTTAAACACGACCTAGGGGTTATGAAAGCTCAGAACATGTTGGTAGCAATTCAGAATGTTAGTCACTTCATTGTCAGTACATAATAAAATGAGAACACCTTCGGAGAACAGCTTTTTGATTTCCACAAATAAGCTCAATTATAGATGCCTATTCCTGGCATCTGCATGAAAATGAGATACTTCTAAAGAATTATATTGCTCATGCTTGATGTCTTCTCTTTTCATTTCTTCTCACTCTTCTCTGTGCAGTCATAATGGGGCTGCTGTGTGTCCTAAATATTTGAGAGACAAGGCAAAAGCTGCATATTGCTACCGTAGTTGTGTTACACACCAAAGTAGTTTGCATGATATGTAAATCTCCGGAAAAGCACAGAAATGTTCCCCGTTGCTCGGGAGTACTGGCGTTTGTATATTATTTAACGGTAGACTTCCAGACCCTTCCTCTGATAGTTCTTGAATGCAACCCCCCCCCCCATCCTGTCAAATTGCTTCCTTGTCAAAAATACCTATTTGTTTCACACAGTTAGGTCACTCCTGATTATAAATAGATGACATTTTTCAGAATCGTGCACTTGACAAAAAATAGGTGCTTTTTAAATAAACCAACCTTTCCTCCAACCAAGCTTCAGTTTTGTATCCTCAAGGCATTTACACACAGGTAAATGTCAGGTCCAAGAAGTTAAAGTCATTGGCCCTTTTGACTTTTTAACATTAACATGAGCTATATCCACATGTGTTGGTAGTCCAGTGGTCCCCCTCAGCAGTGGTCAGATTTCAGGTCAGGTTTTGCAGAGCCAATGCCTGAGCAGTAGAGCTACCCGAGTATCAGTGTCTGTATCTCTGTCTCCAGTGTATTAACCCCTGTTCTCCCTCGTGTACTGACTGCTTTAAGTCAGTGATGCCTGTTTCAGAGGTTCTAGCTCAAGAGTACTTGGTTAAAACAGCCAGCTGGTGCTACAATGATGGTGCTGCAGCCAAATATTAATCATCTGCACCCATCATCTCAATCACATCTTGGAAAGCAGGCATAAGCAGCATCTTACATTCATTCAGGTTGGAATCCAATAATGCCCATCCTCTAAACAGCTGTGCAAGGGATATGGCCAAAGGGCTACGGGTAGGGCCAAATAAGAGAATCGGGATTTGGGTTTAGTGTGTTCTCAGAAGTAACTATTTTGCTATATTTTGGCCAATGATTCTACATTGCTTCATCAAGAATGGTAGCATGTCCTTGCATGTATGATCTGCATGACTCCTCTGCAACTGTCAGTCAATGGAAACGAACAAGAATGAGGTGAAACAACTTTAAAAAGGAGGCAGCAGATACTTGCAGTACCTTTTTATCTGTGCTTTGAACATGCAGGAGGTGTAGATTTTGACTTGAGGTCTGGGATTTCACACCAGTAGAAAGTAAAATGGAGACCTTTGGCAAAGGGACAGAAACAAGAGCTCCTGAGCCAAAGCTTTTGTCTTCATTTAACAGTATATATATGAGAAGCTTGAAGCTGGAACAGTTCAATCTGAACCTAGAACCATGAACCCCGTGCTTTGAACCACCTCTCTAGAAGTTACCTTGCTGTTAATCAGCTGCTTTACACACCCCCTGTCTTGTAGCAGGTGCACACCACACATTATACATTCCTGCTAGCCTATGAGAGGCCATACATCTCACACACCCTGCTCCTGACCTACAAAAACACATTAAATGTACTACTTGAACCAATGTGAAAAAAATGTGTACAAAACCTGCGAAAAGAGGTGGCAAAGTTCCTCTGTAGTTTGTATACCTATAAATAACAGATCAGATGATGGAACTTTGGAGGGGCTGAGAGGCAGAGAAAGGAAATGCCCTTTTTGGCTTCAGCTTTATTGTAGTAATTGACGTCTTTCACCGCAGATGTCTTCCTACCTTGATACAAGCAGTTTTATTGAATGATACATGGCAAAATCGGTGATGTGTCATCACGCCTCTGTCTGGCTCTGTCTCAGAAGATAAAAGGTAAAGCATTAACTGCAGCAGTAACACCTGACCTTTCAGTAGGAGACTCCCGTCATCCATCTATCTTCTTACTCTTCAGCCTTCTGCACCTTCCCTCACCCCCTCGCGTCTCCCCCACCATTCCAACATGTGCTCGGCTAGACACTTTACCTTTATGCAATCCTCTTATATTTCCATTTACTAAAGGCTTTTTTCTGAAGTTTACTGTTCATGGCTTAGAATGAAAACGGAAACAATTAGTAATGAGTCATAGTTATTGAATTTATACATAATATAATAATTCAATAAGCATCTCTCCATCCGTATAACTAAGCGTTTCCCCACAGGTAGAATGTGTAATTGAAAATGGTTAATGCTCACTTACCTATTTTGTATGTCTTGTGTTTCTAAGTGATACTATCTGAAACTAAGAAGCTATATTTTTATTCTCACAAGGCTGAGAAGGGGCTCTTGCTGAGTGGCACATTATCGCTCTGCTGACCACCAATCTATTGGTGTACTTAACATTAGCAAGCCTTCTAGCTCTCTAAGCGAAAACATCAAACACGTACTTCTTGCATACTCAGCAATATTTGATGAATATAACAGCATGCATTCACCACTGACATTTTTTTATTTATTTATTTAGTAGACACAGATATAGGAACAAGCACAAGGTTGAAAGAGAGGGTAATGGCTCAGGTTGACTGCAATATATCACATATGAACATTGACCTAGGGGTTCTTCTTTTAAATGTTTTTCTAAATGGATTGTTTTAAAGGATTTCACACGATGTATTTCAGGGTGCAAGCCCATTTCACTCCTGCAATGGAGCTTGCCCGTTTCTTTATTGTCTAAGTTTGATTAATTTACAGGGTGTACCATCATGTTTACCGTTCATGAACTTGAACTGAGGCGAGCAGGCAGGCTTTCAGGGTCCATCCCAAGGACCATTTGACATGATGACTGGTTGTTGATGGACACCCAGTGGCTTTTTCTGTGATCAAACCTGTGACCTTCCAGTAATTGGATGGTTCTTCAAACCACTAGGTCAATCTTCCCATGTGATCATCCTACTCCTTGTCACCCCCTATATACCTCCCATCTACTCCCCTTGGTATGGTGTTTGGCCATTACTTTGAATTTTGAAAAAGAAAGGAATAATACATCAATATACATTCCCTACCCTCATCTATTCCAATTTATTCTTCATACCGTTGTCCACCTTTTGAATCTTGCTAGTTTTCCGTTTTTTTAAACCCTGCATGAAGAATCTTGACTTTCAGCAGGTGCAGACCTTTATGAGCATTGCCTTAAGGCTCCTAATCCCATGGTATATATTTGTGATGAAGTAAAACGTTTCCTGTCTTTTTTAAAGTATTGAAATATAGAAGTATAAAATGTAGAGTTTACATTATTACATCTGGGCTTTGTCTTGTACGTCATGACAACACATGCACAACCCAGCGTGACCCCAGCACACATTACATCCCATTTCAAACAAATGGAAAACCTCTAATATGATTTGATTAGGATTGTATTGCTAAAATATGATTTCAGACGGTGTGCTAAGTGGACAGTTACATAATAAAATCGATTGTGTGTACCCTAGCATTAGCAGGTTAACGTTGCTGTACCTGCCCTCTTGTTGCTGTCTTTGACTCTCTTTTGCCTGCCTTTTCCCTTTCTATCACTGACTCGATCACTCCGCCACTTACTTCATCTTTTCTGTTTCCCTCTCCAGATGATTCTCATAAATCCCTGATATAGTTACAGTGGGCCTTTGTGGGGAGATGTTTAAAGGTTACTGTCCCTCATTTGGTGATGTGCTCTCTAAGAGTACAGACAATCAAATATGTCACCAGCAAAATCTTATATCAAAACAGTGCTGCTCAGTAACATTGATTTTTATGGAAGAATACTTGGATCTGCAAAACAGTGAATCTTTTTCAGTGAGAAAGGTATTTCAGATCCATTGAGGCAATGTTTATACAAAAAAAGAAGAGGAATTGATTCTTGGTTTTAAACAAAGGAAAAGGATCATGAGAAAATGATGTACGTCAGCAGTAGGGGTTTGCTTTGACTGAAGTTTATTAAGAGAATATAAACATTATTTGGAACCTTCTGGGTCCAAATCTGGAGTGCATATTATGATATTTTTGGCTCGGTATTTTCAATCAACTCACAATATGAAAAATGTATTGAATAGAAAACATAAAAACAAAATTTCAAATACAGTATTTATTTCACATAGATCGCAATCACATCACAATGAAACCAAAGAAAGATTTGTGCATAGTCCCCACATCTCAGCAGTGGCAGCTCTAGTTAGGATTCACCAGTGCTTCAGCTAGGCTGTACTTTATAGGTTACTCTCCACTGACTGACATATGGGTACATACAGTATACTGTATACTGAAGATCATAAGAGTGGAAATGTAGGATCTTTGCACACACTGTAACATCCTTGTGGCATCATTGCAAGCGGCTTTAGGTCTCTGCATGCTGCTCTATGTAGCTACAGTGTAACTGAGCAGGGGGTTACAGTAATCCATGAACATGCATCTTGACATCAATGGAGCATATATGAAACACAGGTGTGTTTATCCGTCTGACTTAAAAAAAAAAAGGTATTAGTATTATCTTGATATGTAGGCTATCTATTATCCTGTGAGTCATTTGTATAAAGATGACTCAGGATAGTGTAATTTTCTAGCCTTTCTTCATTTAATTGTTTTATATAAGTCTGTAGGGGAGACCGGGGTAAGTAGGCACACTTTTTACTCTAGTGAGAATTGCTCATCACCTAAACATCTTTCAATAGTCATTCCTACATTAAATTGAAGCTTAAGGTGTTGGCTTGAAATGTGAACCCCTCACTTTTTCTAACTTATTGTAATAAAGACGAAATGAATCAGCAAAGACACTCTAACACATTGTGACAACCAACCCCATCAAGGGGTCGGTTGTCACACACTATGGGGTTGTTTGTCACAATGTTATCTTTATGGGAAAAATCTTAAAAAGAAGGCAAGAAAGCAGAACTACATTTGAAAGTTTAATTTAATTGTCAAGTTGAAAAATAGGCCTTTCCTGTTCAATTCTCTCCTTCTCTGGGGTGTCAGTGAGGATACAGCTTGACATTTTCTTTTGTTATTGGGTTCCTTTCCTGGCTGCACCCTTTGGATAACATGTGACAGCCAACCCCCCAAAAAATGTGACGACCTACCCCAACTGGAATGTATTGCTAGCATCAAGGCCAACAAACATCTGACAACTAATTAGCTTGCTAAAAACAATCTAAACTAGAACTGCAAGCAGTTATGAGGGGGCCAAGCCTCCGGCGCAAATCGGGACCCGGGCGTCGCAGACCACGCCACCGGCCGCTGACTTCACAGAATCCGGGGATGTAAAGTTTTTGAATGTGGGATGTTCGGTTTAGGAGTTATAGACCAAAAAGCAAAAAAGTCGCAGAGAAATTGTGGGAGCTGAAATGGAAAATCCGTTTTGCATTTGTAATTTTGATAATTATTCTTAACGGCTAAAAGGGGCGTGGCCTATGCTAAAAGATGCAGCTCACTCCAGTGAATCTGTGGATGTAAAGTTGTTGACTGTGGGATGTTCGGTGTGGGAGTTGTATAGGTATTGCTGTTTACAAGATATACATTGTGTGTGCTTTTGGCGCCCCCTTATGGATGAATATCGCGAAACTGCCACGGTAGAACGATGCAGCTCAATTTACAGAACAAGTGAATCTCAAGTATTTTAATGTGCGATGTTTGGTTGGCGAGTTATGAGCAAAAGCAGATTGTCAGCCTTGACAAAATGGCGGCTGGAGCTAACTACACAATGTAATGTCAATGGACATGCTAGCTACGATTAGCATTCCCGCCAAAACACTTTGATGGAAAAAAAAAATCTAATTTTATGAATAAGTCCCTCCCTTAATATTTCTTGGCCTTATTTTTTATATAGACTCGGGTATGCCCCTTGATGGTTTCCCTTGAGTTTTAAGAAAATTCCTTTGGCCAATTAGGAGATATAACATTTCCTCGTTTATGGCGCCCCCTTATGGCGAAATTCCTTTGGCCAATTAGGAGATATAAAATTTCCTCGTTTATGGCGCCCCCTTATGGCAACATTTTTAGATTTTTTTTTTAACGCAACTAAGGGTAGCACCAACATAGGTCTAAAATTTGGACTTGATCCGACTTATGATTTTGGATTATGAATATTTACGTACAAGGAAGTGACAGTTAGTTAATTATTTTTGATGATTTTTTTACCGTGTGGGTCGGTACATGTCCTGTGCAAAGTTTGGTGTCAATTGTGCAAAAAATGTGGGAGGAGTAGCAAAAAGTCAGTTTTGCAGTTTTCGCGATTTTGCGATCGGCATGTCTGCACCCTTTACGGTTTGGGCTGTGGACACACTTTTAGGCGACTACAAATAATAACAATCGGAGCAAAAACAATAGGGTTCCCTGCCCAGCAGGCCTTGGGAACCGCGTTGCTCTGCAAAACGCGGTCCCAGCTCCTGCTCGGGCTTGGCCCCCTAACTATAGCTTACCCTTCACACTTTTTTAGGGTAACAAGTGTTATGTTATAAACCCATTGTGTAAAAGCCTAGAAGAAAAATACTGAGGAGCTAAATATTTTCAATTTGACATGAAAAACACTAACAGTCCTCTCACCTCAAATGCAGCAGTCTAACTCCAAGGAAAACTATGTAGGTGACCTCTGATCCCAGTTGTGGATATTTACATACCAAAATTTAACAGATAGCGCCTTCTGGCTCCGAGATATAACGATTGTGACAACCTACCCGTGTGACAAATTACCCCGTTCTCCCCTATCCTATGTGTATCTGTAAGGCTGCAAGGAGTCGGGGCGCTACATGAAAAAAAAAAAAAGGAATTATCTGTGTACGAAGAATTTGATTGATTAAAATCAAGAGTTTAGCTAATATCCCCCCCGTGTTACTAACATAAAAAGATTCCAATACAGAACTCTTCATGGTGTGACTGGCAAACTCATTTTAAACACATTTTCTGAAAACGTAGTTTTCCCTTAGGACACAATGCACCCATTTATCAAAACCCCTTGTGACACAATCCACGCCAGAGCTGTAGAAAAGTACTTTCCATCACAGCTGTTGCTAGGTAACTTGTTGTCCTGTGCCTGTTGATCTTCATGGTGCGTTCCTTTGTACTCGGAACTCGGAAATTTCCGACTTTCGACACGGAAAAGTGCAATAAAACAGTTGTTCAAATGGGAATTCCGAGTCGGAACTCGGGCAACGTCTGCCTCTCCCGACTTCACTGAGATGACGCAGATTACGTCACAACAACAATGTTAAACTGGCTAAAAAGTGTGATTTTGAAGTCCATATGTTGAGTCGCGGCTGAATTGTAGTCTATTGGATCTACCGGTACCTGGCAACGGTTACTTGCTGTAGCCTAACTTTTAGTTATTTGGATGAGAAAGGAGGTCCATACTTTCCCGAGCAGATACACTGGAACACAGACAGGTCGGAACTCGAAACTACCAAGTCGGAAATTTCCGAGTTCCGAGTACAAAGGAACGCAGAATCAGACTGCAAATCAAGGTGTCAAATTAGTCAGGGTCATTTTTTGTGTGTTTTTGATCGGACCTAAAACATTCTTTTGAGGGCAAAAATGGATAGTGATGTGGCTTCGGCAGCACAATGGGTCTCATATACAGAGCTGTTGCATGACTCATTCAAGGACACTAAAGAAAAGAAACCTGCAGCTGATGAGCCTCCTTTCCCTTGTATTGAGTGTCCTCAGTCTGGAGGTATGTTCAATTGTGCTAGGGCCAGGATCCTTTGAATCAAATCAGGCTATGATTGGTTCTTCTGTTAAGAATCGGGGCCAAGGATTCTCTCCATGAGCCTGCGCATTTGACAACCGAGACTTGTTATAGTAAGTGTACAAGCACAGGATGGAATGACCAATAACTGAAATATACCTCTAGGCTGTACATGTAATTTGACTTTTTTTACTATGTCCATGTTTGCTGCGCATAAGTGTTATTTATTTAAGGTTGTTATTAGGTCTGGGCGATATGACCAAAATCTCATATCCCGATATAGGTCATTTTATATCCCGATAACGATACATTTCACGATATAGCATATTTTCTGTAAATTAACGTAATAAAAATGTAATATAAATGACACATTGAAATAAGGCCTCTCTCTTATTACATGTTTAATTATATACTGGACAAATAAAAAGTATTTACAGCTATTGGATTATTTTTTCCTTTTATTCAAACTCAAATTTTTAAGCATGCAACAAAGTAGAAAATGCTCATGTTATCTGACCGTCCAACTTAATACTGTAGGCCTACTTACAACCTTAGTATTTTAGTCTGCAATAGCGCACTGTTCTCTACACCTTGTAATTCAGTGTATTTTTTTTCTTTCTCTAAAATATCATAATTTCCAATTCAGTGCAAATAGCCCGCAATGTGTTCGGGAGTCCTTCCTCCACGGCTTATTTCAGACTGTGTGGACTCACACTGTACGCCTGTGTGCCGGTGGTTGCTATGACACTGCTGCAGGCGAGGCTCCAGTCGCCCTTCGTAGCAAAAATGAAAGTTAAAATTAACGACTGGGGGCTGCCACTAACGTTCATAAAGCTTTTGGTGTGAGCGCTAGGTAAAAAGTAGCTATTGCAAATGACAGGCTTTCTTTTCTGTTCTATCACCGAGGAGTAGTCCCACACGGAAGACATGGTAGTGACAGAAGTGCAGCGGGGCTAGCAAGCGCTGTCTTCTGGTGTGTGCGCATCAAAATAAAAGTCAACTCGCGTTTCTCAAGTTAAATGTTTTTAATGTGAAGCGTAGCTGTAGGAAATGTTCAGTTTGAATTAACAGTAAGGCAAGGCAAGGCAAGTTTATTTTTAGAGCACATTTCGGACACAAGGCCATTCAAGGTGCTTTACATAAGCAATAACAAAATACATCAAGTAAAAACAAAATACATCAAGCATAGAGCACACATTCAAAAAAAGAATTTAAGCAAGAACAAAATACATCAAGTATAGAGCACACATTCCAAAAAATATATATATATAAAAAAAAAAAAAAATTAATTCAAAATGAGAAATTAAAATTTCAGGTTAAAACGGAAACAGAACGGTCTTCAGACCTGATTTAAAAGAGCCAAGTGTTGAAGCGGACCTCAAGTCCCCTGGAAGTTTATTCCAGAGCTTGGGTGCATTAAAACTAAAGGCTGCCTCTCCCTGTCTGGTCCTTACTCTGGGGACTTTCAATAGCCCAGTCCCAGACGACCTGAGAGCTCTGACTGGTTCATAAGGGACCAGTAGGTCAGATATGTATTTTGGCCCTAAACCATTTAGGGCTTTGTAGACCAACATCAATATTTTAAAATCAATTATTTGGTTAACAGGAAGCCAATGTAAAGACCTCAGAACTGGGGTGATGTGATCCACTTTTTTGGTCCTAGTGAGGACTCGAGCAGCAGCGTTCTGAATTAGCTGAAGCTGTCTGATTGATTTTTTAGGAAGGCCAGCAAGGACACTGTTACAGTAGTCAAGTCTACTAAAAATAAATGCATGGACAAGTTTTTCTAAGTCCTGCTGAGACATTAGCCCTTTAATTCTCGATATATTTTTAAGGTGGTAGTAGGCTGACTTAGTAATTGATTTAATGTGTTTTTTGAAATTTAAGTCGGAATCTATCACTACTCCAAGATTTCTAGCTTGGTGTGTGCTTTCTAACATAACAGATTTAAGCTGTGCGCTGACTTTTGATTGTTCATCCCTGGCACCAAAGACAATTACTTCAGTTTTGTCGCTGTTTAATTGAAGAAAGTTTTGGCACATCCAGTCATTGATTTGTTCAATGCATTTACTTAGTGCTTGAATCGGACTATAGTCTCCTGGTGATATGGTTATGTAAATGTATGTGTGGTCTGCATAATTATGGTAGCATAATTTGTTTTTGTTCATAATCTGAGCTAGCGGTAGCATGTATATGTTAAACAGAAGAGGTCCAAGAATGGAACCTTGGGGGACCCCGCATGTAATATTTGTTCGCTCGGATGTGAAATTGCCTATTGACACATAGTAGTCTCTTTCCTTTAAGTATGATTCAAACCAGTTTAGCACAGTTCCAGAGAGTCCAACCCAGTTTGCTAGTCGATCTAGTAATATGCTGTGGTCAACTGTGTCGAACGCAGCACTGAGATCCAATAAAACTAATACAGAGCTTTTGCCATTGTCTGTGTTTAAGTGGATGTCATTGAGGACCTTAACCAGAGCAGTCTCAGTGCTGTGGTGTTGTCGAAAACCTGACAGAAAGACATCAAAGCAGTTATTCATTGCTAACTTAACTGCTGGCTACATCAATAGTTTAAATCAGTGGTTCTCAACCGGTGGGGCGCGCCCCCCCGGGGGGGCGCGGACACTCTACCGGGGGGGCGCGAGGGGGATGAAAAAAAAAAAAAAAAAAAAAAAAATCTTATTTTTTTTTTTTTTTTTTTTTTGTAATTTCAATTTTTTTCCTGATATGTATCCTAGTTCAGAGATGATATGTATTTTTTTTCTTTCTTAACTTTTTTTGATAGGTAGTTGCCAAGTTCATCACACAAACACTCCAATCCACTGATATGAGATCAGTTTGCAATTTTCAAGTACTGAATTAATGGTAGGACTGTGGCCACTAGAACTGGTCTCTGGTCAGCAAAGGTCTTGAAAACAGCATAAGTGTGCTTGTGACATGCGTGCCACCCATGCATGTGTATGGGCACGTGTCCCAGCAGATTTTTGAAATCTGAATAAAAAAATTTAAGTTTGTAGTTAGCAAGTGTAACATGTTCTTAGGGCAGAATTTCATAAATAAAGGTTTATTTTTTTAGCAAGATATTTGGTCAAAAGCTAGTTGTCATCCGTCCCTCTGTCCAGTTGTTAGGCATCTGGCTGCTAGCAAGTTATGTTGTCTTGCTAATTTTACTATTCATCTGAACTGAAATAAATATTGACTTTTTCCTTTATTATCTTCGCCAGAATGCACCAGAATGCTTAGATTACATGTTAAAAACACAAAAAAATCTTCTGGGGGGGATGCCCCCAGACCCCCCTTCAGGGGTTTAGTTTTCTGACAAACATTACAATGGATACTAACATGATTTGGGCATTTGGGATTATAAATCATCTTTGAATTGGTTGTACAGCATATCACATGCTATTCATTCAGGGGTGCGATGGCCACCCCACTCTAGCTCTGTGGCCCACCTTGGCCACCCCCAGTCAAAATTTCCTGGAATCGCCACTGAGACACACACAACTCCGCGTTCAGGCTGCACAGCACATTAATCGCATGTAGCATTTTGAGCTAAATCTGGCCACTTTCCAAATCCAAGACTCAATAGTTGAAACATTCTCTGAACTGGGTTGTCAGACAGCAGTGTTTCCCATTGATCATAGACTTTGTTTTGTGAAGCTTTTTCATAACAGGTATACCTATTGTAGAATTTATTCTGTGTATGTTCTATTTAGGGTACTATTTTCTTCTCTTCTAAGGAGATTTAAAAAAAAAAAATTTCCTCAGTGTCTCATTGATACAATCTCATAATTAGCTTTTAAAGTGCACCAGAATTTAACGTTAAAATATAAGAAATTTCCGGACCCCAACCCTAAACCCAATGTTCAACTCAAAGGTGCGCCACTGTGCCTAGCCCTTGTGATAATAACAATAATAGATTATCTATCTATCTATCTATCTATCTATCTATCTATCTATCTATCTATCTATCTATCTATCTATCTATCTATCTATCTATCTATCTATCTATCTATCTATCTATCTATCTATCTATCTATCTATCTATCTATCTGTGTAGGGTGGTGTGTGTGTGTGTGTGTGTGTGGGGGGGGGGGGGGGGGGTTGTCAGGGTCGGTGGGGGGGCCCAACTGCAATGACCCAGCTTTGGGGGGGCCCAGCTTGCAGAAGGTTGAGAACCCCTGGTTTAAATAAACGATATTGCATAAAATGAAACGATAGACGTTTATGTTTCGTCAGACGACATATCTCGTCATATCGCACAGCCCTAGTTGTTATAATTAAAGGTGCTGCAAGGAACTTTTAAATATTTCTGACCCAGTATATTTTTTTTGTAGCAGCAAACGAGACCATCAGTGCAAAGACATCTTTTTTATATAGTTTTTCGGAATGCCTTTGTCATGAGTACGCTCACCCAGGAACTACAGCTGGCGTGGTAAAAACACTGCCGCTTTTGTCCAAAGGGGGTGCAAGAATGAACACAAACTGAAAGTTCCTGGGTGCTCCTTTTAATATTTCAGCAATGGATCAAATGGCTAGTCGTATGTGAAAGAGGTCACTCAGTGTGAAGAACCTAGAGAGTACAACCAAGCTCTGTGGATCTCCCTCTCTACAGAGCAGTCTTTCAGCTCACTGTATTGACCTTACAACCTGCAACTCTGTTTTACTCACACTACTCTTGCTATGGCATTGTCCCCAGCCGCAGCAGGCAGATGGTGGGTGTTTTATTTTAAAAGGCTGCTGTACTCTACCTGCCCAGAAAGAAAACAGCAAAGTGACAAAGCTATCAAATGTGCTGATAAACCTAGGGGAGTATTTAGCAGCTAAAGGGCAGATTTTCTTTTTTTCTCAGGCGTTAATGGACAGCAAAACAGCTTAAAGGGGAGTGAACATGGCAGTTACATTCAAAAGGTATCCGGAAACATGACTTCAAATATTGCTCTCTAACTATTAGATGTTTAAAAAAGATCATTGTTTGCTAACAGGTTTGCCATTATACACCTAACAGTGTTGTGTTTACAACTTAATTCCCCTCCCTCCAAGTGGCCACATGAAATCAGTTGATGTCATTTCATGGATTTCCGTTACAGATAGGACCTATTTTTTTTGTTCAATCTAGAGTGATTGAGATTATTCTGTAACCAGATTAATTAAAAGATTGGATGATTGCTAACTGTTACACAATGATTTGTAGTTTTCATGAGCTCAACAAATGCCCTCCTCTTTTTCCTTTTTCGACTTGGCACAATGGATGGAAATGCTTGTTCTCCACTGTGTATTCCCCTCTCTCTGTCCTTTGATGATTTTCTAAGTGTGACCTCATTGTTCACTTCATTAAACTGAAAGCCATAAATCCGACCCTCCCCTTCATCCCAAGCACACATACTCTACATACTCACACATGCACACACTGTCAGGGGGTCCTTATTTATCAGGTGGGGCTGGTGACAGCTTCTCGGTTGGTGCTGGATTTACAACCCAAAAAACACCCGCGCGTGCGTGCATGCACGTGTTTGTGTGTTTGTGTGTTTGTGTGTGTGTGTGTGCGTGTGCGTGTGTGTGTGTGTGTGTGTGTGTGTGTGTGTGTGTGTGTGTGTGTGTGTGTGTGTGTGTGTGTGTGATTGAGGGTGTGTTGGTTTCCTACTCTGGTATAGAAAGGATGGAGGTAGTGAAAAGAGGGAATGAGGTAGATAAATTACTATTTTTGAAGATGCCCCTTTTCCTGCAAACCGTGTGTGTGTGTGTGTGTGTGTGTGTGTGTGTGTGTGTGTGTGTGTGTGTGTGTGTGTGTGTGTGTGTGTGTGTGAAAGAGAGAGAATCAGAGTAGGCAGTACAATAGTTAGATTCAGTCCATCTCACTCAAAATGGCTGCACACTAGTCCATCACTGCTTTATTAGAGATCACGAACCAAACACCAAAGACCACACACACACACACACACACACACACACACACACAAATCACCACTCTCTGAAAGTAATGGGAAAGGTTTGCTGGGGGCCACTACTGCTTCACCCCTTAAAAGCCAGACCCCACATCAGTGTCTCGCCTCAGTGTTCAATATAGACCCAGAGGGGTTGCGCTCAGACATCTGCTGTTTAATACTTCAAAATTCATGTTTTCTGTGTCACTGTAACACATTAATTTCTTATAAACTGAATCACTTATTAAGAAAGATGAATGTCACTCAAACACAATGTCTGTAAAGCGCAGTATCAAAAATAATTCTAGAAGGTCAACTTTTGGTTGCAGATGGATGCTTTAATCCATACCAAACTGGGTCTTTAAATATTAATAGTAAATATCAAACAGAAATCTGTATATTGGGGCAGACATCTGATGAGTCTTTTGTTTTGACACACAAGGTTCCTGCATCACATCAAAAAGCTCTGACTGTGACACAAAATCAACTTTTCAAGAATGAAAAACAAAAAAACAAAACCATAGCCATATTTTCATCAGTGCACATAAAGAACCATGGTAGCCTTCAACTCAACATCAGAACAATATGCTAAATGTGTTCAGGGTATCAGGGAAAACCTCATATCAGCAGTGGCTGAATGTTGCAGATACAGGGTTCCTCTAGGACAGGGACAATAATGCCATTCCTCCCCCTCTTCCCTTTTTCAATCAGATGGCATCTGTATCTGTCCTCATAACCGAGGGTAACGCTCCTGATGTCTTCTGCCATGTGTGAAACTAATCAGAGCCAACACCTGATTTGTATGAGCAAGTTGCTGTGTCTGCTTGCAATAGCCACTGGCACCTTTTTGTAAAGTCATTGATGCTGCCGCTTGTTGTACATTGTCCCCTTTCACACAGACACACACACACACACACACAGACACACACACACACACACACACACACACACACACACACACACACACACACACACACACACACACACACACACACACACACACACACACACACACACACACTCTGCAATCTGTCTCTCTACATACACACCCCACAAGCAACATTGCTTGTGCACAGGCAGCTGGTGATGAACAAATGTTCTCTATGTTGTTGACTGTGTGGTCATAAGTGTGTGTGTCTATGTGTGTTTGCAAAATGCGAGTCATTCGATTGTGTCGACAGCAGCCGCCTTCCCGCCCTCCGGCACTGTGGCTCCTGATTGGATACCTCTTTAGTCAATTACCTCATTAGTGGATAACCCGTCGAGAGACAACGCTCCACTGACAAAATAAATAAGTAAATCTGCTCTTTTTGTTTTGCTTGGATGCCGCTCTTCAAAAGACAAGACAGAAGTGGGATTCCTATATTCCACTGTTGCGGTTAAGCCGTCTGCTCATTTACAGACGTGACCACTGTGTGCCACTCCCAAAAGGGCTGACGTCTAATAGTCAGAACACACATCTGACAGGGTTTGGCTGCATCTGTGCTGTGGGGATGTTGCTGCCCTGCTGTTCTCGGGCATAGCTAATGCATCTGCAGGGAGTCCCCTTTGTATCGGATATGTTTGATATTTGCGACAAAATCATGGATCCTGTCACTGTGGACAATGCCATATTAGCATTTAGCAGTATGGGAAATCTGTCTGAGGCAACTATCTGTTTGTTATTTTGTATTACCAGCGCTGTTCTCTCCTCCAGTGTGTGTAATATTCCGGTGGTAATAGCACAATTCATATTCGTAAGATGAACAATGGTTGCAGACAAATAATGTTTCAATGTACACACCATATAATGGCATGCTTTTCGGGTATAGCTATTTAGCCAACACTTCTCCCTCCTGATGCTGTCTGTCAGATGAGTTAGTTTTGGGTCCCAACGTTTAGAAGGGTTGAATGAACAATATGTTAAGGCTACGCTAAAGTCCATAAGTTAATGTCTGCCTCAAATTATGAATCAGCCATTTGTTATTATAAAATCAAATTTAAACTAATTTGAATTACACTTCACCTGACAATGTCTATTACAAGATCTTAATGAATTAACTTATTTTAATTCTAGGTTCTGTCCGGGGCTCTGAAATCTGCTACGGTTGAGAATGCAGCTGAGACACAACCCCGACACCGAGTCTCACTCCACCCATTCTCCACTGGGTAAGACACCCATCTTCAATATTCACCTTTCATCCAAATCCATTCATATGTTGATTATTTATATGAATATTAAATATATCCAGAATTAATAAAATCTTTAAATGACAAATTCTAGTGGCGTAGTGTTTGCTAGTGACTGACTAGTGCTTAACTATGCCTCAACAATTGCTGCCATTATCTGTTACCTTTTTTCAAAGCCGACTTGTTACAATCAGTCATTCCATGGAAACGGATGGGCAGAGCTGTGCTGCTCATTCTTGTAGGTTATAATAATGAACAATTGCAGTACAATTCTCTTTAGGCTGAGCCTGCCCGAAGACCTCACAGACACGACAAACACCATGCAAATCACACACTGAGTTGAAGGGTATAGTTAAAAAAGAACTGGTTGGTTCCCTTCTGCCGTCCTCGATTACAACGGCAAGGAATTGTGCACAGAGCAGAAATTGTAAAATTCTATTTAAGCGACTTGTCAGCTGTTGCTTTCAAGATGAGAGGAGACGTGCTGTGCCGTCTCAAATCATAAAAGACTGATTGCTGTGATCACAACAATTGCAACAGTAATGGACACAAAGAAATTGAAAATCTAACACAGTTATACGTCACCGCATTTGAACCAGCGGTACACCTTGTCGGGAATCAACTAGGGATAACTAAAGATGAGTTGACAGGTTCATTTCTGTCAACACTACTTTGAATAAGAAACAGATGCCGCCGTTTTCCTTCGAGCACACTTTAAGCTTGTTGCACAGTGAAATAAGTTAGTAATGTGAAACCTTTCGTTGGGTGGGTTTTTTCTAGGACATGCTGGAATACATCACAGTATGTCTACTTTTTTTTGGGGGGGAGGGAAACTGCAAAAAAAACATTATATAAAAGTGAATTACTCATGCCGGTCCCCTCCAGCTTCGACCATCTTGCTCCCTTGACTTTTTTTTCTCTCCCCCCATCTCTTTCTCTGTATCTCTTTCTCTGTATTTACATTTTATTTTTTTAGGCACAGACACTCGTCCCATCCCCCTCCTCTGTCCTCCACCTCTTCCCTGCTCTCCCTGTATAGCCTGCATGTTTTACATCTTGTACCTCCCATTCCCCCCTTCACCCCTTGTCTCTCTCTTCCCCTCATTCTTCTTGGTGTTGGTGTGATGGTGATGTATAGTATACACTATGCAGTATAGTTAAATAAGGGGACTTTGAAAACCTCCTTCTCCTTCCTCTCCTTCCCTCTCCTCTCACACTTCCTTAATCATTTTGCTCCTCTTGTCTTGTTTTAATGCCTGTCCTCCTTCTCTTTTTCCAATATCCTATATCTTCTTCCTTTTCCCTCCACTGCCTTCCTCTTCACACCCTCGTATAACTCCCATTTCACTTCACTCCCCACCTTCCCTCCACTCTCTTACGTTCTCGCACGTTCTCACTCTCTCTGTTGCTCTCTCTCTCTCTCTCTCTCTTTCTTTCTCTCTCAGGACACAAACCTCACACATGGCGTATTGATTTGTGAAAGCCACATGCAAGATGTACAGCCCAATGTAAGGGGCCCCCACAAATCTGCCCACAGAGGATTTGAGACTCACATGCATGCAGTAGTAGTAAGGTACACACATGCATACAGCCAGCACACTACGAACTTGTGCAATTTAGATGATGCCAGAATGATTAACATTGGGTCTGGGATGGGGGGAAAGAAAGAAAGAAAGAAGGAGGGAGGGAGGGAGAGAGAGGAAGGGAGAGAGAAGGTGCCTGTAGATGGCAGAAGAGGGCTTTAAGGGAGCGTGTGGGAGCAGGCGCTGCACAATCACACACACACAAACACACATGCACATCCAGTCACAAAAGCACACTCACCCACACACATTCTCATTAACCCTCATGCAAGCGTATTTATATTGCTGCACCTGAGAGGATTTTCCTCCGCCTTACGGGGAAATTCCCTAAACTGATTTCAGACAAACACACACACAAATGGACCCTAAGACCTTACCGCACGCACACACACATACACATACACACACGCGCGCACACACGCACACACACGCGCTGTAGATTACACTGAAGCTGCACTGAGACTGAGAATGAATAGTCAGGAATTGAGAAGCACTGCCGGCCGCTAATGTAATACTTTGATTAGGATATGGGAATGAAATTGACCAGTTACATGACTGGTTTCCCAGATGAGGTTCGCCTTATTTCCCTCTGGGATGTTTAGTGATGAGACTCCTTCTGAAATCCTTATGACATTTCACATAATTCATATGTCTTCAAAAGTGGTATTGATTTACTTTCCTTTCTCTCTTTCTCTTTCGTGGAAATTTAGGTTTGGAAGTTTCTGTGGTGACAGTACATTGATTGATTGATTTTTAAATATTATTAAATTATGCATTTAATGAATGAAATAGTCCTTTGTGCAGTTGGTTTGTTGGTCAGTTCCAATACCATGAAAGCCTCACCTCACCTGATGCAGCTGTGTGTGTGTGTGTGTGTGTGTGTGTGTGTGTGTGTGTGTGTGTGTGTGTGTGTGTGTGTGTGTGTGTGTGTGTGTGTGTGTGTGTGTGTGTGTGTGTGTGTGTGTGTGTGTGTGCATGCCTGTGTGTGTCCAGAGGTCTCAGCTTGGAATTTGTTTTATTAGTATCCAAGAACATTCAATTATCAAATAAAGCTAAACAACATAGCAAGGTACTTTGAAATAGCAACATAGGGAACAAATGAAACCATTAAATGACAAAACAGTGTTTGTACGATCTGATACCCTGAAACTCAGGTTGACTGTTATTTAATTATCTTATTCAGCAAAGTTCAGTGTGAGTGTCCATACAATGATCTTGCCCCCGAAAAAATGGTGTCGTTTTATTTTCTATGCTAACATTGCAGTTATAAGTGGACTGGCCTTTTTTTTCCTCAAACAAAAACTTAGCCCAAAAGGTCCTTTGCTCTTTTGACTCAAATGGCCTCAGGATCACGTACTCACGCACATCATCTCCAGTCTGAAAATCACCCACTCCTAACCTTTAAGGGAAACCACACGCCATGCAGTAAGAAACGGATGGTTGGAGATGGGGTTTGAGTTGATGGCCTCCTCCGAGAGTAAATAAAAACAGGTTGAATCTTGTAAAAAAAAACAGATACCCTAGCAGTTTTCTTCAGTGCTTCAGTAATCGTCTTCTTCTGAAGCATCCTGGAATCAAACCCAAACCTCACGTTCCACCCCCCTCACCAGATTTCTGTCTTTACTCACTGATGTTTGTTATATTATGACAATAAATACTTTGCTCCTGTGTTGAGAGAGAAATCCTCAAGCAATAAACTCCACACGTCGTAAAGCATTGAAATGTCAGCTGGCAAACTCACGCTGATGAAACACACTTGAGTGTTTTTGATTTCCCAGGCTCTTTGGGGGAAGTCTTTTTTATATTTGCACAGCATATGTCTTTTTTGTTGTTGTTATAACCTTGATAGCTACTTCATCATTATTTTTTTAAAATATGAAATTCTATATATACCATTTATTTTGTTACCTTGGTATTTTTGGGGGGGGGCGTGAATGGATTGAATGTGCTTTTGACTGACAAAAAGACATGAAAAATATGCCAATTACAACACTTTTCATTGTGTTATTATTTTCCAGGAAACTGAGATGTGTGATAATATTCTTAGATGGAGGTGACAGGAGGGCGGGCTTTTTCATAGCTTCCATTGCTGCTGCCTGCAGGATTTCAATAAGATTTGACTGGATAAGTTGGCAAGAGCCTACCAAAAAACACATTGCTACAAATACAAATTGCTAACAATCCAAGACATTTCTAGGCTACCTGAAATGCCAAGAGGAAGCATTTGGGTGTGCTTTTAACAATGACAACAGATGTCGATGTATGTTATTATTTTGAATATCATAATATGGTAATCATTCCTTGTTGATGGTTTACTGCATTTACACATTCCCCCCTTGTTAATCAAACAGCAAATGCAGTACCCATACAGTAACATTCAGCATACTAGGTGATTTGCTCCATAGGTTTACTCATCTTGCACAAGTATTGCCTAGAAAATCAATTAGACACCACCAAAAACCTCACAGAGTACACTAATATAATTATATATACTGTATATCTATATATATACATATATATATATATATATATATATATATATATATATATATATATATATATATATATATATGCGCTTATGTGTCATGCTCCAGGAAATCCCAAACTTTCCTTGTATTTCATTTCAGAGGACAAGTGGGGCAATGAGTGACGACTATTAGGAAAAGCTCCCAACATCATGTCCCACTTGTAAAGGTTATTGTTTGTTCAGTATGAATTTGGCTTCAACATTACTTGTTAGGTTTGTTTTGGTCCATTTGGACATCCTTTCGGCAAGTGCCCAGAACCGATGGACGCACCTACATTTTTTTGTCCATTTCACACAGCTGCTGCGACGTCAAAGTGTATAGCTTGCACAGAGCATCCTGTGCGTATATAGCCAGGTGTTCAAAACACCAACATCCCTCCCAATCAAGAATAAATCTACTTTTAACATTGAGTTCTTTTTAAAGCTTGATGCTTATTTTCCGTCCAAAAAAAGCCACGTGAAGGGAAGCAGGAGTTTAAACGAGGAGCACTTGAAGGCAGCATCTCTGACTGGACTGCGAAGGAAGAGAGACGCACCAGCTCACTCGCTGCTACAGCGGGAGAAAAGACCCAAGTGGAGCGGGTGGTTCACGTTTTCCTCTGGTTTCTGACAACCAGAGGGATTGTCATCATATCGTTATCTTTTTTTCCTACTGGGACTTGAGAGAAAACTCTAGAAGGACTGTCTGCATAAATAGAAAAACGAGAAATAAGCTCTGATCTCGGCTCGTTTCGGTAAGGACATTGATCGGATTGACTGACTGGTGATGCTCATGTGAAAAGAAGTCATGTTGTAGGCTGAATCTTTTTCTCTTTAATTATTTCAGGAGGGATGGGAAAGATGCTACATTTTCTTCGCTGCTGAAGAGGTGCAGGAGGAGAAAAAAATTAGAGGAAGGTTTGACAGACTGCACGAGTCAAAACAGAGGAGGGTTATCCGGTCAGAAAAGAAATACAGAACAGAGACCCCCCCTCCCTGTCTATTTCGGAGACACCGGGAAAAGCAAAGGGGATTATTATTTATATTTATTTTTAAATTTGTTTTCCAAGAAACCCGGGAGAAAAGCCGTGAAGGGGGACACATATAGAGGCTACTTTTCAAAACGGCACGGGAGGACAAGCGCTTGAGGAGGAGGGGGACACACACACAAAAAGAAACCCGTATAGCAAACTAGAGAGGGGCTATTTCAGAATGAAGAGGAGATGCAGCCCGGGGGAAAAAGTGTGGATTTGAAGCTGTGCCTCCCTCTCCATCACTCTTCCGCAAGAAGGGGGGAACGGGACGGAACAGAGAGGTATTGACGACAGCAGGCATCAGTGAAAACCCAGCGGAGAGTGGATTTAAGGACGGAGAGGCAACCTGTGTGTGTGCTTGCGTGTGCCCGTCTCACTGCATTTGGATGGATGTTGTGACCCAAGTAATTTTTTCTTCTTCCGGATGTGAAGGATTTATCTAGTCTATATTAGGTTGGAGGCAAAGAAAAAGAACACGTCTCCCCTCTCTATCTCTATCTCTCTTCCCCTCTGTCCCCCTCTTTCTCTCTCTCTCCTCTCCCCTCTCTCTCTCTCTCTCCCTCCGTTTTCTGGATGTGAAGCAGCATGCGGCCCGGTGAGAGCTTAGAGGGCTCGCGCTCGGAAGCTCGCGAAAGAAGATGCATTGATGCTAACCACATTACCAACAACAGAGGCACTGAACGCCTTCTCGCGCACCCCTCGTCGGCAAAGAAGAGGGGGATGAAAAGGAGAGGGACGACGACGAACGAGAGGATGACGGACGGAGGAGGAATGACGGCGCTGCGCTGTTTTCTGTGGACTCTCGCTCTCAGCTCGCTCTCCTCGCGCGCGCAAGGTAAGGGGATGCGACACGCGCACACACACACACACACACACACACACACACACACACACACACACACACACACACACACACACACACGTGCACAGGCAAGGCGCACTCAAACGCAGTGACATAGACGCCCCATCACTCACTGAGGGTGAGACTGGGCGATGAGTTTTTTTTTCAGTCTACTGCAGTCATGAGGAAGATGCTGCTTCATCTGTGCGCGTGGGGAGGCAGGGAAGCTGAGTGGATTCGTGCGCGTGAGGGTGTCTACGTGCACGTGAAAATGTCTGGGGTGTCTGTGCGTGCGTGAGTGAGTGTGTGTGAGAAGGGGGAGCATGCGTGTGGGCGCGCGAGCTGCGTGCGTACGTGGATGTATGGTGTGTTGCGGAGGAAAGCTGAGAAATAGAAATTGGTTTAAAGGTGGGGATGAAGGGAAAGGAGAGAGGGATGGAGACAGCAACAGCCTCTTTCCTCCTTTTCTGTTCGCTTCAGTTTGCTCTCTCTGTCTCTCTCTCTCTGTCTCTCTCTCTCTCTCTCTCTCTCTCTCTCCACATCCTTCCCTTTCAATACAGCCATTGAGCTGGTAGCCAATAAATATTCTTGCGGTAGCTCTTGGGCTGTGGCAGCGAACGTGAGCTGCTTATACCAAAGTGTGCGCGTGCGGGGAGTGTGGGTAGCCTATACGTGTGTTGGTGCGTGTGGGAACGTGAGTTGTTTGATATTGATGAGGCCCAAGCCTTACACAGCATTTATGTCCCCCAAAATTGCTACCGCTGTGCCCTTCTCTTCATTTCCTTATGTATTTCAGTCAAACCTGCTATCTTCCCCCTCTCACCCCCCCCCCTCTCTCTCTCTCTCTCTCTCTCTCTCTCTCTCTCTCTCTCTCTCTCTCTCTCTCTCTCTCTTTCACATACTTTCTTACCTTGTCCTCCTTCTGTCTCCCATCGACTGTTTCTCAGCCCTTCTTCCTTCCTTCTTGAGTGAAATAAAATGGTAAAATATTCACAGTACATCACACTTCCTTCACCGCTTTCTTTGTCTGTCTGTATTTTGGTCTTCCTCTGCTTTCCATTTTTAGTTTTTCTGTCTGATCCTTCTCAGAAATGCACATTCGAGTGAGCACTCACACACACACACACACACACACACACACACACACACATACAGAAACAGAGACACACATGCACACACATACGCACACACACACACACACACACATACACACACACGCACACACACACACACACACACACGCACACACACACACACACACACACAAACACACAATTGTACACTCGTGCACACACACATTGCTGCATAAGGTGAGGTGAGGCTCTCATGGTATTGGAACTGACTATTCATTGTCATCTCTTAATAAGATGAAGAAAATGATCGAATAGAGGAGAAAAATATGTTTAGGGAGTTAGAGGAAGAGATGGAGGAAGAGAAGAGCGGAAGTGGGCTCATAACCAGCTAAGGCAGGAGGGGAGGAAATGAGGAAATTGAACCGGGAGAGAGAATGTTCAGTGACAGAAATAATAAAGAGGTGTTTGAAGACAGAAGTTTTGGAGGTGCAGGCTCGACTTCCAGATTAAAGCCAAGGTGTATGTGTGAGCTTCTGACAACACACCAGGCCAGCTGGATTATGTCAGAAAACAAACAAACAATGTGGGTGAAGATTTGGTGACCCAGGAACCGTTTGTGGTCAAGTGAGTTTGAAAGTTGAACAAGCTAAGGGCAAATTCAAACTTCTAAAAACTAAAGCCATTTGTTCTTGGTCGTTGCAAAGTCTGCATGGTGCTTCAGTGTAGATCCATGTGTGGGCTGAGTGGATACTAAACAACAGGAGGACGTCCAGACACCTGCCTTCACACCATCACAGGATTGTAGTTTCACTCCAAAAAAAAAAAAAAAAAGGAATCCGGATTCCTGTGTTTGCGATGGGTTTTGTTCACATGGCTAGACAGTGTTTTTTGTAGGGTTTCGACCAAAAAAAGGCAGGAAAAAGATGATGTTTCTTAAGGCACAAAAGATCTCATTTGAAAGCCTCCGGGGCACAGATCCTGCCACTGATCTGCTTGTGGCAGTGTAGCCTGTTAGAAACCTCACAGTGTCAGATATTTTCCAAATTCCACATGGAACAAATGTGGTCAATTCAAGGCTTTAGTTAAATGCAAATTCCACTCGGATGAATAAAATATCAGGGGGGGGGGGGGGGGGGCGAGGGGGGGTTATATTAAAGTTGGCAAACAAAACCCCTTTTTTCTTCTATACGTGTGAAGGCTGAGCAAAAACAGGTAAATACATGTGTAATTAAACGTCCCCTCGATCAGTGCTGACATTTTGGGGATCAGGGCTTTTAAAAACGAGGCCGGAGAATTAAAAACCAGCCACCAGCCAAATGTTGTTCCATTTTGGCTGGTGGCTGGTGAATTAGTCTACTCTTACCGGCCATTGGCAGGTAACCAATCATTGTATGTGCCCGCAATTCTTTTCTAAAAATTCCATCTCGGAAAGTAAAGTAATGAAATAGGCGGTAATGGATTCACACACTCGCTCGGGCTGTAGCCGGTGGACAAAAAAGAGAAATGTTCATTTCTCAACTTGCTTAACACGTTTGACACAAAAGATACAGTGCCACTTCCAAAAGCAGTAACTCTTTTGTCACCATACTGGGTTTTAATTGAGGAGTCTGCAAGCCACAAAACCTTGGTGTATTAATACTTTAAAAATCTTGTGAAGAGAAAGGGCTGAGAGGTTTCAACACTTCCGCTCCCTTTGGATCCAGTCTGTATATATCTGACTCTTTTGAATGGCTTTCGAGGATGTGATAAATCCCCTCTCAAAATACTGTGCTTTATGAAAACATATTCACCTCCCAATAAAGTTTGCCTCCAAGTCAGATGCTGAAAAATTGCTGCACTTGTCCCCTTGCTCTTCTTCTCTTCCCCCCTGATCCCCTCTTCTCTGTTTCATCTCTTCTCCTCTCCTCCTTCACTGCCTGCTCCGCTCAGCTTAACTCCACCTCTCCCGGCCCCCCTATTACCCCTCCTCTCCTCTCCTCTCCTCTCCTCTCCTCTCCTCTCCTCTCCTCTCCTCTCCTCTCCTCTCCTCTCCTCTCCTCTCCTCTCCTCTCCTCTCCTCTCCTCTCCTCTCCTCTCCTCTCCGCTCAGCACTTCTTCTATGGGCTGCTCTCTATCTCTCTCGGCTCCCTCCCTTTCCCTTTAGTCTGTCAGATTTGTCTAGTGGCTCCAGAGGCTTAATTTACTCGCCAAACATACTAAATCGCACATGTGCACATTCACCCAAAAAGGAAATAAAACACACACACACACACACACATTTTTGTACCATCTCCCAGTTCCTGAATATATTCTGGGTTATATTATTCAGTTTGTCAAAACAAGGGCTGCGTCCAAACATGGCAACCTGCAACCTTTTTTTTTCGCAACACATCTATGCTTGGAACTTCTTTTCAACACCATCCTTTTAAGATTGACGCTTTTACTCATAGTATGGATTTTATCAGCACTCAACCCCAGGAAGGAATACCACCGATCAATCATCTAGCTCTAATTATCAATTAAGACAGCCTGGTTTAATCTATTCCTGGTCATCGTGGGAGTGAGGAATCGTAACTGGTTCTACTTAGGGCTAGCCTCCCGCATATGACCGAGTAATTAACCTACAAGGCTAAACATAGCTTTGTTTCATTTGCATCGACCAGCCATGGAAATGTACCTTGTTCGTTTCAACATGGCTAAATTGAAATTTATCAGTTATCCCTCCCATGTCTGGAAGTTTAACGATGGTCATCACTGTTGAATGGGGATGGGGCTGTCAGGTGCAGTGAAATGGTGCTGTGAGCAGGTTTTATAGCCCTATCACTGCATACCCAGAGATTGATTGGTGCAGTCTACAACTCTGATGCTGATAATAATTCAATGATGGATGCCATGCATTAATATTCCATTGCTAAAACATTTACCCGCATTAGTAACTGGTTAAGCATTCCGGTGATCATTCTGCTGCTGTCAATCAATCAATCGATTGATTGACATTCTAATGTACGAATAGGATTTTGATTTATTGGTTAGCTTGGAGGCTAAAAAGAATGACATAGGGGGCATAACATTGTGCGTTTGTCATTCTCTGCTAAATACACACACAAACCCACACAGACATGCTTCTGGACTATTAGATACACTGTGTACACACGCCGAGGCACTGTAGCACTCTCAGGCAGAATATGAGCGCAACACTGACTCTCTAACACACATTTAATCCTGTGGCTTATGGCTGGCTTTCTCAGGGAGGGAGATGTGTCTGTCGCAGAGTCAGCCCTCTTGATCATAGAAATACTTACGGAGGGAGAGAGAGAGAGAGAGAGAGAGAGAGAGAGAGACAGAGAGAGAGAGAGAGAGAGAGAGAGAGAGAGGAAGGAAGGTGTAGCAAGGAAAGAGAGGGGATTTGGTGAATATATAGGTAGCACCAACATAACCTAAGCCAGTCAACATTAGGAATTTTAGATCCGTTGGTCCCCGGGCTTTAATATTAACAGCCTCTCACCTCTGTCCTCTCATCTTTTTTTCTTTTTCTTTTCTTTTATCTCCTTCACCTCACTCTTTCCCCACTCTTGTGTTTTTAATGAATGTACTAGGGCCCGACCGATTATCACATATTTCGGAATTATCGGAATCGGCCGTTTTTTGCAGATTTTTTTAATAAAAAAGAAAAAAAAATTCAAGCAATCATTTGTGAAATGTATTGCTGCCCTGGAGGTAACCTAAATGAATAGCGTTAATGCTATAGCCTATTTACAGCAGCAGCAGGTGTGTTGTAATACATTGGATTAATTTACACTTGACAGTTCCCCCTGCAACCAATAGCAGAGGCATTGGTCATCGCTTGACTGTTAATAATAATAATTGATAGAATTTATATGGTGCTTTTTTCGAGGTAATTCAAAGACACTTTACATCATAGAGAATCATACATGTAGAAAAAAAAATACAGAAACAGTTAAAATAAGGTTTGAATTGGAGTCAGGTGTCATTATGCTTCCTTAAAGAGGTGAGTTTTGAGTTGACTTTTGAATGAGTTTATTGAGTCTGAGATGCTGATGTTTGGGGGGAGGGAGTTCCAGAGAGTTGGGTGCAGTAAGATAAAATGCATGTCTGAATTTAGACATATTTGTTACACTTTATTTTTTTAGACAATGCGTATTGCAATAAAGAAAAAGTTCCTGTACATATTTTCAACAGTACAAGGTAAATATATATTCAAAAAAGTAAATGTTTTCAATATAGATTTTGGGGATTTTTTTTTATTTTTTTATCGGCCAATTTAATCGTAATCGTAATTTTCCTCCGAAAATAATCGGCATCGGCACTCCAAAATCAATATCGGTCGGGCCCTAGAATGTACATACTTTGAGTATTTTTCAGTTGCATTATCTCTACTCCATTCTCTACATCCGTCCCTCCTGACTTTCGTACACCTTGTCCTCTCCAGAATCTCCGACTTATCTTCAGTGCATTTGTAATTACTTCTTTGTTTTTTCCTGACTGGTTCATCCCCCTCTCCTCTCCTCTCCTCTTCTGCTTTGCTGAAGTGTACACAATTCAATACCAATCTCACAAGCGGTATGACATAATGTAGAAGAAGTCGAACAAAAGGTGTGTTGTCTTGGAAACCAGAGAACAGGGATCACATTCCAGGTCATACTCAATACTTTTCATACAAACGATAGCACACGACTTTACTTCCATAAAAGTAGCCCTATATCTCAAATGCCATTAGAAGAGATTGGAACCCTACAATTGAACCAAAATTGACACTTAACATTTTACGGAAAAATATAATATCAATAAATCTGAACTACCTTCAGTATAAACATACCATATACGGAAGCTATGTTGCGGTAAACGTTTTCTCAATGTTTTCAATAATATTGTTTTGGATCAGAGCAACAATAATTTCCCCCCTAAAAAGCTTATTTTCCTAATGGTAAGCAGTTGCCAATGAGTGTAAATCTTTGGGATAATGGTTGCCCTTATCCCTAGGAGCAAGTGTGGGTGTGTGCTGCTGCTTCATATTTCCTAATGAATTTGAAGGCTTGGCTGTTGTCCAGTATTGGAGGGCATTGCACTTTTCAGTTAGAGTCCTCACTGTTTGCCCCTGTTGAGTAGCGCTCACGATTGGGCTTTGTTGTGCATATTCATGTTCCTGACGTTCGGCTGCTTCAGGCACAGTCGTTTTTTTCTCTCTCTCTCTCTCCATCCATCTCCCTCCACCCCTAATCACCTATTCTCTCCTCCTGCCTTCTCCCACCAACATTCACCCATGGTGAATTTGTAATCACCGCCTCTCTCTCACATTCCACATCTGCCACCTCTACTCTTCTCTTCCCTTCCTCTCCTCTCCTCTTTTTCTCTCTTTTCTATCATCCTTTTTTCATGCCTGTCCTCTTTCCCCTTCTCCCCTCTTCTCCCTCCAGTCTCTATCTTTAGAAGATTTGTTTAAAGTGTTGATCTTAATAGATGACTCCAAAAAAGGTTCCAGCTCTTTTTTTCTTTTTTTTTTTTTTTTTTTTACCTCTTGTGTTTTTTCTCCCATAGACAACATCACACTGGGTACATATTGTTTTTCCTGCACACATATTACCGTGTTTTTTTTAAGTGCCAAATCTACTAATGTGTTTTTGCCTATGTTTTTTAAATGTCAGCTTGGCATATAAAACAACCTTAACGGGATGGCTGAATTGAAAGAAAGAAATGCATATTTTTTTCATTGCAAATACGAGTAGAAAGAGACACTTTGGTTAGCTGTTCCAGCTGTTTCTGGGCCCATTTGGATCCATAACAGCCTTTTATATACAATTGCTGTTTTTCTCTAAGGTCTAGTGCAAAAGTGCATTTACAGACTGGTGTCAGGAGTATCATGAATATAATCATAATTCATCATAATTGAATGCAGAAGACATGGTGGTGGCTTCCTGCAGGAGCCATTAGCAGAGATAGCACTGCAATGGATTAAGAAATAATGGAATTTCCAGGAAATATATTTTTCTAATGTGTCTCCAATGCACTTTGCCACTGAATAATGTGTATTGTGCATATTAAATGCTCATAAACGCACACATATGAAATGCATTGCTTGTGTCATCACAAATCATTCCCAGAAGGGAATAAAATGGGGAAAAATGTCAAGTCTTTCTCAGGTGGTGACTGTATGAGGTTTATAAAGAACACAGGCTTGTTCTATGTCTCACACATGCAATATGTCAGTCTTCCATAGCCTCTTCATTATTTCATAGATAATTAGAAGTAGACATGACGTGAACATGTTGAGTATATAGCCACGCATACTCTCTCTTTCTCTCTCTCTCTCTATCTCACACACACACACACAACACACACACACACACACACACACACACACACACACACACACACACACACACACACACACACACACTCACACACTAATAAATACGGGGGAAAAATGTTGGGCACACCAAGATAGCATGTGTTACCCTGAGGGTGTAACCGTCCGCAAACACACGTGCACATACACACATGCACAGGGACAGGACACAAATACACACACCTACACACACCTACACACACAGACACACACACGCACACACACACACACACACACACACACACACACACACACACACACACACACACACACACACACACACACACACACACACACACACACACAAAGAGGCTCTATTTGTGATGCATTACAAAAAAGCAGATGAGAAAATAACAAAGACAGACTGTCTCATGTCCAGCTGGCACACTCCCTGTTGGTGTATGTGTGTGTGTGTGTGTGTGGGGGGGGGGAGGTCTAATTTATGTAAAGAAACCAGGCAACATGGCCAGTATAGGGGAAGGTTTTTCATTTAGGATGGGAGCTTGGAGTAAAATTCTAAAAAGTGTAAATAGGAATCCTCCTGTATAGATGGATGGACACATAAACAGCAATGCCTTTCAAAGGGTGAGGTCAGTCCTGTGAAGGCTGTCCTGGAGGGAAGATACCGATGACCTAAATGATGGTGTGCTCTCGGGGGGGATACATACGGCAGCTGATGTTTTTTTACAAGACCAACACCACCACAGAACAGAATGGAAATGACAGAAATGCAGCCGAACAGAAGAATACGAAGATGTTAGAATAGGCTCATCCCTAAAATCCTCCACAGACCAAAATCGGGTTGATTTCGTTGCAACCCGAGGATTATGTTGAGCCACTTTGAATAAAATGTAGTGTCAGTATTGTCACTTTGCCTTTGATTCATACCTATTTGGCTGCCAGTTTCACCGCTTCCCTTCTAGGTTGCTCATGTTAGTGAAGGAAATAAAATTTCAAACAAAGCAAGCTGAATCTTATGATTTGTTCATCCTGAGGTGGAGCAACAGCTTATAGTGCAATAAATATGAATTAAGAGCCCGCCAGTAATTAAACTCCTCATTATTGACAGTTTTTATTTAAGGGTTGTAAATATTTTTTGTGGAGTGATACATTATCTTTTCACAGAGGCTTAGGAAAACCTCATTTTACAGCTCTCAAAATGGCGGCTTTAGAAAACACTTTTGAATGTTTGTGCAAATGAAATGTTAAATGTGAGTAGATACTGCAAACACATAATTAAAGCTATCCTAGCAAAGAAAGAGAAAAAAAAAATCACAATTTAGATTAACAAATGATCATTCATCAGTCATTCTGCCGTCTCATCCTCCTCTGATCGGCCAATGATAACTGTGTGCTCCTAATGAATGGATGGTACCGCATGTGTGAGCCACAGATGTATGAACATTGTTCTAGGTAATGTTGTGCAAATGATGTACCAGCAGCGATAATCCTTATTCATGAATATGATATAAAGCGTTTGATTAATGACATCACTAATGATGTGCTATCCCCATTGAAGATGTTTGGAACGTGATTTTGTAATTTGTCATCGTATTGGACTCTTCATTAACTCAACTTTTATTTAAGATCCATCATCACACGATTCAATGAGCTCTAAGTTGCTTTATCTGTTGTAATTAAGCAAAAAGATTACAGATCCTACTTTTTGAATACTTTCCAGTTCATTGCCCTGCTTGTTATATATCGTATCACTCTGAGAGGTCTTTGTCTTTTGTAGCAAAAATAATGTGGATTTTTCCGAACATTAAGGAATTCATTTTAGCTGTTTGTGTAGTGCATCACTCAGTGATGCATATCAGATACACAAACATAGGGAAAGTAGATGTGCCAAAACAAAATGTTTTAAAGGCAAACAAAATACCTACAATCGTGATATCAATCAGGTTTAAAGGTCACATATTATGCAAATTTTCAGGTTCAAAATTGTAATTTGGGTTTTTACTCAAAATGGTTTTCATGCTGCAGTGTCCAAAAAACCTTTTATATTTCTCACATTGCGATTGCTTCCATCTCCTCCTTTCAGCATCTGTCTGAAACTATTTGTTTTTGAGTCTCTTTAAACCCCGCCTTTCTAAAAAGCTCAGTCTGCTATAATTGGTCTTGAACATAATTGCCTTTCTAATGGTGTGCTTATCACATGTGGAGTTATTCCTAAATTAAGTTGGTAATAAGGGAGCATTGCTTCCTTATGACATCATAAGGGGAGATAAATCTGACCGGGTTTTTTTGAAAGGTGGAGGTGGAGAAAAAGAGAGAGGGTTGTTTTTTTCTTCTCATACTTAAGGAATCTCTAGTCACACTGGGGAACCATTAATGTTGATAAACTATGAAAAAGTGCATTTTGCATAATAGGTGGCCTTAAGTATAATATACGTATCTAATAATATAAAGTATATAATATCGAATTTTGCAATTTATTCATTTATATTTGTGTTTGTGTAGGTTTGAGAAAACATCACAGTGAAACGAGGTTGTTTATGCGTTATCTACAAAAGTCTTAAGAGACTAATTATTTAACACTTGTTATTTGAGATAATTCTATATTTGCAGTTGATATTTTGTTATGTTTCTGGAAAAGACCAATTATGTGAATTATATTTTGTGGTGATACACAAGACATGAATGCACAAACGTACAAAGGTAATTTGATTAGTCAGTTCGCTTGAGAAATGAACCTTCCATGAACCCGTCTACGTGTTATGCCGTCGGATCGGAAGAAAGCTCCAATTTGACAACAATTTCAATAATAGTCTCTTGTGGATGAACGTTTATTTTCTTGTTTAAACAATAAGTGCTATTATTGGATTATTAAGTAAACCTTTAGAGGGTATT
This sequence comes from Ammodytes marinus, assembly GCF_949987685.1. Taxonomy (NCBI): domain Eukaryota; kingdom Metazoa; phylum Chordata; class Actinopteri; order Uranoscopiformes; family Ammodytidae; genus Ammodytes; species Ammodytes marinus. Next base: position 11,715,809 of record NC_137221.1, read on the forward strand.
TAGCAATCAAAAAAGATTTTAATTTTGTTTTTCTCAGCCTAAAATAAATAACAATATTCTTGGCACAACTGGGTATTGGAAGGTAGAGAAAAACAAAACAACAGCGGGTTGTTTTTGTGTAGCCTGTATGTGCTAAGACCTGGTGTGTGTTGACAGGTATGCCCATGTGTCCCAAAACCCACAGCAAACATGGCTGACAGCAAACATGACACACAGATCGCTATCTAAGTACACACACCAATCTCACTTGCTCATTACCTCGTGCTGCTGTGCTATTGAGGAAAGTCTATTACTGTATTATGCTATTAAATTAATTTCCCTGTCCCCTTTATCTTTTCTTATGGCATTTCCTGACAAATTTTCTAAATAGTTGCAAGAGAGTCAGCATTTGGATTATTATCATTATTGTAATCAGCCAGTTGCCGTTGAATACGCAATCTTATTGGCCGGTGAGTTTTCGAGCCGCTGCAGGTGATGAATTTCTCTCCCCTGAGTGATGATGCATTTCCTGTCTTAGTCTTGCGCCCTCGGAGCCTTTTTGTACAGTTGTTCACCCTGTGTCTTTGCCCGTGTGGTTCTATTCGTGCACAGGATGCTTTCCTGTACCTGTGTGTGTGTGTGTGTGTGTGTGTGTGTGTGTGTGTGTGTGTGTGTGTGTGTGTGTGTGTGTGTGTGTGTGTGTGTGTGTGTGTGTGTGTGTTTGCATGCGTGTGTGGGTGTGTGTGTATTTGCGCGTGTGTGTGTGTGTGCTTGTCTGCCTCATTCCCGGAGAAGACTCATTTCCCCAGCAGGCCTTGTCAGACTGTTTCTGGGTGCACTCAGTTCACAGCTGAAGGGAACTGCTGTCACCTGCTTACCCCTCTCCTCTCCTCTCCTCTCCTCTCCTCTCCTCTCCTCTCCTCTCCTCTCCTCTTCATTTTTACATTATCCACTTACACGTCATGTCAGTGATAACATTGGTGAACTATGTATCCCCATACATACTTCACAGGTGCATTTAGGGGCAGCTCTCTACCAAAACAACTCTAAGTGAAGGCGAGCTAATCCTTTTATAGTTGGCAATATAATTACTACAAATAGACTGCAGATAATGTCCAAAAGTCCTATTTCGGCACCAGTATTTAGCACACGTTTTCACCGAAAATGCCATTTTTCCAAAGCTTTAATGTTTGGGTGGCCACCAGCAGATATCTTTGGCCATAGCTAATGTGTGAACTGTATATACTGTATAAACACATACACAAAATAACTAAGACACACTTGTTAGCATATAGAATAAGCACAAATCCCAAACTGCATTAGATTATACATTGTCAGCCCAAAAAATGGAAACAAACACACAGAAAGCAAATGTTACCATAAGGTAAATGCACATATTTATATACATTTATACAATACTGATAATAATAGTATAACAATAAAATGCATTTCCTGTATAAGAAAAACACAACTTACTTCTGTGTGATGTACAGGGAAACAAAATGTGCATATCCCCAGACAGGGCACATGCCCCCCATAGGGGATACATCTTTTATTTGTCCAGCTAACAGATAAAAGCTCAGCAGGGTATTGCAGTGGACAACGATAACGGTTTTGATCTTTGACACGGGCCGTCTGCTACTCCCACACCCCGACCCCTACCCTACCCTGCCCGCTCTCTCTCTCTCGCTCGGGGTCGCTGGGTCAGACAGAGAGCAGATGCTTAGCCACACGCCACAACCAAACCTGACACCACAACACACATACTCCCATTCCGCCCCCCCCCCCTATTGTTAAATGGGTTGGTCTCACTGGAAGACATCCGTCACCTGCATCCATCTTGAATATCCGGTGACTGATGACAAAAAAAGTTGAATTTCACTCAATCCGATGTGATTGTGCCCTATTGATTCATGTGTTTGACATATGACAGGCTTGTGTTATAAATATTTGATGCGATGTCTATCGGTGACATAACCTGGGTTGAAGTCTATGTGAATCTTTTGTGGTGACATATTGCGTATATTGACTAATGTAGAAGTCAGTCATGTCGAAACACCGTAGCTGATCTCAGTCAATCTTTTTTGGACTTTCTGTGCGGCCTGCAGCTGTGTTTTTTTTCTTCTTTATTATCTTTTGCCCAATAGCTGCACCTTAAATATGCTTCTGGCATGAGCACATGCTCCTTTGTGGCGTTAACTGCAAAGCAAGCCTTTTCTTGAGCTATCGTTCGCTTTACGTCGAGCTTTTCTACATTTATCCTCCTAGTGACAGTAACACCCTCTGTCTTTAGCTGATTATGTCCGTCTGCTGTAACAGCCCTTCTTCTCTCATGTGTAACTTCATCATTTGTTTGGATTTGTTTTTCTGTTCATGTAAATACCACAGTCATACAGTAACAAACGTGATTGATAATCATTAAGTTAAAAGATGTCTTTCTCCCCCTTGGCAATCTTCCCGTGATACACTTAGTTTCCGTTGCGTTTGGTACCAATGTTCTCTTAGGTTTTTTACGTGGTTTTACAAAATATACAACAGTAGCTAAGTGCCTCTTTGGCTTGAGAAGGATGGAGAACAATTCAATCTCCATTTTGCCGCTAACAGAAAACCATAAGCATATTTTTGGTTGAGACACACTCCCTTTCCCTTCAGTATTAGGAGGAATACTTTTCTAATTGGTAGCCATACAAAACACATTTTTTTTTAAACTAGAGATGTCTTAAACAAATCAAGAAAAGCCAAATGTGACATGCAATACATGCAGTCTCAACTCTCACTCTCGCCCAAGTGCTGTTGTCACCTTGCTACTCTAATTGTTTTGATGCAAATCACTGTATATCCTCTAACAAACAAAAGGAAGCAGAGATCTATTTTAGGTAGCAGTCAATGTCCAAAATGCCTGGTAGAGGTTGAACTGAAATGAGTTTCTGAGATGAAAAGAAACAGAGCGATAAAGGAATAAAAGGGCTAGAAAAAGATAAAAGGATTTGAGTCTGTGGATCCGAACGGCACCTTTTATAGAAAATAAATCAACGGAATTAAAATCCATTCCACTGCAAGGAACACTGGAGTCCACACATCATGTAGGTCACCGCGTTGAAAAGACATTTCTCTCGACTTCACACGACTCATCAGGTTGAGTTCCCACAAAAAAAAAAATATTTTCTTCTTCTCCACTAAAAGGCATCAAAGCCAAAAAAATAAAAACGCAACACATTCTCTGCTCAGATTTCTCTCCTGAGGTTTGTGTATTCAGTTTGTCTCTTTATTTTCTTGGTTCAGAGTTAACAGATTAACTGATTGTAAAAGAGGTGATGGACACATGGACTGGATGAACTTTGAGTGGTTTTTTTCACGACCTAATGATGTTTACTCTATCATGTATTTATGATTTGTGATCCTAGGTTATATGTGTTATGCACGCCTGCTGACATCAAGTGTGTGAAGGCAACATCAACTAAAAGTCAAATGTGAGTAAATTTGCCGGCAGACGGGAAACTAGCCAGCAGTCTCCCTCTGACCAGTTTGTTCTGATCTGAGAGCCACTTTGGCTGTAAATTAAACAGGCTGGGGACATTTAGAAAAAAAAACCCTGCCACCAAGTTTTAAATATTAATTAGATGCCCTTTGCGTATGCATGCAGTATTTAACTTAAACAACTCTAACCGTTTAAGCACTCGTGTGGCTCTGGTTAAGCCATTAACCTAGTTCTGCGATTAATGTTGTAAAATTAGCCATTAAATTGTTCATGTGTCATTCAAATGGATGTGAGACATTGATCATTGGAGTATGATGAATCTCAAGGTTTGGGCGATGTTGATAGCACGGGATGATAACAGTTTTTTTGTCGTTTATATAAAATGAGATGTTTAATGTTGGGTCATATTCAATATGTTCTATGATAAAAGCTGATAGGACATTTTATGGTTTTAATTACAGGACATGGGATCTATATTAGTACCTCACTTTGTAATTTCGCTATTTGAAGGAATTTTGTTCTGCTTGTTGGCAATATTTATTTAGCAAAAAATGCCAGATAATTATTATAAACAAAGCGGTTGGGCAACTTCATCTCTCTGCTATGCCTTATGTTAATGGATTACAGAATAGTGAAAGAACAGAACAGCGCACAAGAGTTAACAAAAATAGACAGCCGATTTAAGCCCAAAAAACTATAGCGTTAGCTGTTTAGTTTCTGCATGTCATTTAACACAAATAGAACTGTGCATGTAAGAGAAAATGCCAATAAATAAAATGTTAAAAAGGTGACAAAAATAAACAAATACCTAACTAAATTAATACAATTGTAAAAATTATAAATCTTTACATACTTGCTATCTAGCACTCTGTATCTTTTCTCCATGATGGATAACTTGATTTATCAAATTATATTTAGTACACATACAAGGGATTGCTCAACCATACGCTTTATACCACATTTCAATGGAAGAGGCATCAGAATGTTAAAATGAAACATTCAGAAGTCACAGCTTTCATCTGAGAAATTACAAAGGACATAGAGTAAGTTATTACAAAGACTGAGGCTGTTCTGTGAAGTTGAGTCAAGGAGCGTGGAGAGAATTTAGGGGGAAATTAGTTCAAGCTCCATGTTTTAACGAGCACTGTGTTATGCTTGAGGTTCCGGCAGCAAGACGCACAAAGTTGAGTGACATCCATTCTGATGATGGAATAATATGACATCATTTGAAGTACTTTTACAGCATGTGAAGTCAGCCTTTTGAAGTGGCTGCCTTATTGTTTTGCAGGCCTCAAGCAAGTATTGGGAAGGAGCCGTTCCATTATTTTTTTTTTTAAATGCCATTCAGAATGTTGTGTTGCCGCTGATGTACAGCCACTCAACTTAATGCACCATGATGCATGGTGTCAACTGCACGCAAGCTGTCTCTGCTTGAAGTGCAGTCTTCTGAGAAAGAGTTGCCAAACAAGACATATTCATCCTCTTGCTGGGTATTGTGTGGACAGAAAGGTGATGGGATTTAATTCAATGGCTTATGAAGAAAAACTCATCTCGTGATTGACAAACACAGTCTCAGTGTCCACAGGCACAGCCATCCATCCGTCTATCCACTCCACAACTTGTTGCGGGAGTTGTTAGGCGCTGGATCTGCTGCTTTATTATAAATGGGCCCTGACTGTGCTGTGTGTGAAAATAAAATCCTCTCCTGTGTTGGATTTTATTGCCCCTGAGTTAAAATGTCCCACCTGCTCTCGTAGTGCTTTCACATAAAGGTTGCAGTGTCATTGCAGGTGTTTTTCTCCCGATCATGATGAAAATGAAATCATATTATCTTCCTTTACTCTGTCTGAATGAAGGTATACATGGCAAAGAGAGCCCTTTTAATAAAGCTCATTTTCCCTGTGAGTGTATCATCCTCCTCGCAGCCACATCATATTAATGTTCACTCTCTTGATCGCTCATCATTTTCATTTTGATAGCGAATGGCTTTATATGGTAAAGCCCCATATTGAAATGTAAGGAAATTCCCTTTAAAAATCAATTAATTGTTTATTCGGTTCAAATTACTGAACATTCTAAAAAACAAAAGGAAAGTACAAGACACATATAATTTTATAATTTATAAATAATTACATTTTTGAACCAAGTTTGATTGAATGAATGTTGCTTCCGGCGTGCTTGCAAATCGCTGCTGTTGTCCTTAGTACTTTAATTAGGTCTGGATGGGAGTAAAATGACTCATGATGTTACCGTCTGGCCTTTGGAAGAATGGGGACGGATTTATGAGTAGGAGCACACAGGGGTGGTAAGGTGTAGAAGGTACTAAGTACCGATGTAACTGCAGCGGAAACAGTGGGATGCTGAAATTATAATTGCACCTCCTCTTCACAGCTCAGCAGGCTCTCAAGAACCAGCCAAGATCACATTCAACACAAACACACACAGACAGACAGACTCACTCTGTGCGCGTGTAGCAAGTGGCAGACAGTCCGCCTGGAATACTGACACGTAATGTGCATCCACCTACACACAAACATACACACACACACAAACACTCACACACATACATAGACATCCCACTCAAGTGATATGGCTGTTTACTTTTTGGGCATTGCCCTTATTTTATTTTTGCAAATTGACCACAAGCCATCAATGGGAGTCAATTCTCGATTAATTAGCTTGTAACACACTACTGATTATCATTGGTGTTGAAATTCATTCAACTCATGAAATTATGCAACTGTTGCCAATATTGCGATTAAGGAATACTCTGATTACTGTGCACAAATCCCCCATAATAAATCTGTTTACTACGATTATCTGAGCCATATTGTGTAGGTGTGTGTGTTTTCATCCACATCATGCTCGTCAAATCCACATTTCCCACTGGTATTGCAAAATGCCAACAATCAGACACGGCTGTGTACATTTTTGGAAAGCTGTTGGGGATGACACGTGCAGCTGCTGCACTCCTAGAAGCTCCAAGGTTTTGGTTTAAGACACGATGACGTGGAGATGTTTGGTGATAACTTAAGATTGTTAAGTAGGTAGGTAACTGTGGACACATACACCTCAGTTGCTCTAGTCTAGCACACACTCTTATCTAAACCATTAACGGAAATGATTGTTCTTTAGAATTGTGTTCATCCAGGACACAGCAGGCCAGTGTGAATAACTCTTCATTAACACTTGATGTTGACATGAAGCACTAACAGATAAGAGAAATGAGAGCGAGAACACAGACAGGGCACATTCTTAATGTGATGACATTGCCCCAAACACAGGAATATGCATCGGCTTGCATGCTTTTCATAGAGGCGGACAACATTTATGTCACCATTCGCCAATTTCATGTAGTTTTTTGATTTGCTGAGATGAAACTAGAGTATTTTGTTAAGAAAATACTCACATAAAACATCACATAGAAGAGAGTGTGAGAGAGAGTCAGGTGGTCTATCTCGGCCTTGTGAGAGAGGCTGCAAATCTCCCTATAATTACAATCTGAACAGCCCTGACATTTCACCAAGACTCCCCAGGTGTGTGTGTCTGTCTGAGTGTGCATCTGCGTGTGTGTGTGTGTGTGTGTGTGTGTTGAAGGCCGTTGGTCTTGTGGGGCTGAAACAGCTGGGTGCTCCTTGCTAATTAACGAGAAACCTCATAATTACCTTTAACTGGCCTACTATAGCAGACAGAGTGTGAGAGTCAGGAAATAGAAAAAGGAGGAGAAATGTTAAAATAGGCAAATAGTATCACATCGAGGAAGTTGAACAAATCCAAACCTTAAAACGTGTCCTGCAGCAATGTGTGATACTGGATTCATGAAAAACTCAAAATGGTGCTTCAAAAGTATTAGGCTTTAGATAGCACTCAGGACATTAAAACAAACTACAAGAAAGCTCACTAAAATGTATGTTTTATTTTTTTTTAAAGTTTCGTCAAAAATGATAACATTGTACATACTTCAGTAATGACTGAGACCTGGGAACACAATGGCACCATTGGCAAGCAACACAGTCCAATGAAGAATTGAGTGGTCACATGATTGGACAGATTGTAAACAATACAACGGGTTGGTCATATAAACACTTTATTTTGACGTTAAACACATCTTGAGAATAACTCAAATGTCCCCAATGTCCCTAATAAAATGGTCTCTAAACTGGGATTGGACAGTTTGCATAGTTTGCAGTTCACATTAGTTTATCTTTAAAATAAATTGGATACCAAGGGCTTTGCTGATGATGACAAAACTCCAGGAAGGGACTGCTTCGGGCTAAGACATAATCCGACACATACAAATAAAACCACAAAATTGACATTTTTACACTTAGGCTGTTAGGGTATAAACAAGATAACATGTTTATTTTAATTTTTAAAGGGTGAAGAATATATTTTTAAACTTCTGGACAGAGCTAGGCTAGCTCTTTTCCCTTCCCGATCAATCTTCTAAACTAATTCTAAGCGAGTAAGCATATTTTTCCAAAATGTTGAATTATTCCTTTTAAGATTTGTTTTAAAGTGACGGGATGTTGAGAGAGCCTTGCCTTGTCTTGCCTTCTACTTAGGCTAAATGTCACTGCTGCCACATTGCTTTGGTCACTTAAAGTAGCATTGCTTACCCTCAGTGAGTGTGTGTGCATGCTTGTGTATATGTAACATTTGTCTAGCTCTCTGGCTCTCTCCCAAACCCTAACATAAAAGGTCAAGCAGATCGGTTTAGATGCCACAAACAAACACAAAGAAAAACACTCATAACATGACATGGAAAAATATATCAAATATTCACTTCTTGTTTTGACAAATTCAAAACAGACAAATCCACAACACTGTTGACAGCCGCATTTGAAAATAAGAGACATTTCCCTACACAATAAGAGACCCATCCTCTGCAGTTTCCTGTGGTGTCTCTTGGGTTCCAACCAATGAAGGAACTAAAGACGATCAATGGAGTCATGTATATGCTGTGTGTTTGTCGCCAATGGAAGCTGTACATGTCTAAGGGCTGCATCTCGCCTACAGATATTCACAGTGTTATAAAAAGCACATGGAATGGCATACTGCTGTGAATCAAAGAGAATGCCTGATCATCAGTGACTTCATGTATGCATGCGTATGTGTGCTTGTGCTGTATTGTTCTGTGTGTTTGTTTTGTATCATAATAATTTTCTTGGGGTCTACGCAGTTGGCTATCGATCTGTGTTTGTGTGTGCGTGTGTGTGTATGTGTATATATAATGGTCATGTCATGCTGTGTTGATTTTCATGTCAGACAGCAGCGTTCCCTCCTCACTCCATTACTTCCCATTTTGTCGGGTGTGTGTGTGTGTGTCTGTGTGTATGTAGGTGCACATGTGTGTGTTTGTGTGTGTCAGTCTGTCTGCGGCTGTGATTTTTTTCTCCCAGTACAGTTCTTGTGCTTTTATTTTTTTCTTCTTCCAGGCTTACAGCTGTTTAATTGTTCCCTTACCCAGGCTTAGAAACGCACGCACCTCTCACAATATCAAGCTGAAGTGAAATGAAAAGCCCAAAACACTGCCTGCTCCACATAATTATGCAAGGGGTCTGTGCACTGTCACAAGAGAGTTGCAAAAACTGCTGAATTAAAACGGTTCCAAAAACCAAAATAAAGCAACTGTGTACAAAGCACAGACTTATAAATGACAGCTGGAATGTGGAATACAGGAGCCAAGGCTTTTAACATAAGCTTGAAGAGCAGCCTATTCTTGGTTAAGTCAGTGAACCAAGAGGCAGTCATTCTAATGGTTTGTTTTAATCACCACCCCATGTATATGGAAACTAATTGCAGTTTTATTTAATTGTATTTTATAGTAAATGACAACCCTATTACGAAGGAGTAGAATAAAATCAATCTAACCATTCTTTTTATGGTTTAGCTGATTCATTCTTTCGTCTTTAAAATATTCAAAGAAAATACAAATCTGGGTTTTTATCTGGGTATATTGACATTAATGTATGACAATATAGTCAGAATAACAAATGATTGTACACATCCCCCAAACCAGGTATTGATCTACAGAGGGTGATCTTCTCCTGGTTTTTTCCCCCCTATGAAATGCAAAACCCCACAACAAAACTGAACTTATATTGTGTTCGAATTTGGTCTGTCAAGTCAGTATCTTTAAAAGAAAACAAGCTGTATAATCAGATCATGGAGTCTTGATTCGATGAAGTCATGGAGTGACACATTTTCAGAGTTGGTCCCTAAATTCCCAGTTAGGGACTGACTCAGCAGGTTCATGAGAGTTTTTTTTTGTTTGGGATGAAACGGTCCAAATGAGTTTCACTGAAATGTATAGTATGGCTTACCACCGTGACTCATGAAAGTGGGTGCTGTCACAGACTCCGAGGGCTCGATCCATTATTCACTCTCTGTGGAGCAGCTCCAGGATTTGTCTCTGGGATGACATCATCACCGCAGCTTCTCTCTCTTTCTCTCTCTCTCTCTCTCTTTTTTGTGAACTTCAGTGCCTTTCAGGAGTTCTTTTGTGATGAAATATTGTAATTTACTTTTCATGGTGTACCTTCTTTCCCCTTTACCGGCCTCGTCTACTTCCACTTCACTTTGTGATCGCCTACACAGAATGCCTTTCAACACTCCCCAGGCAATAGGCCTGAGCTTCTTCTATTCACCTGAGGGGGTTATATGTTCATGTAGGTGGAGCGAGAAGTAGTTGAACGGAAGTTTTCCTTGGTCAATACAAACCAAGACTCACACCTTATTTTACAATGCAATAAGTCCTTTTGCTGCATTGCATTGAGATCCATGGATGCTAATGCAAGTGGGGGAATTGTTAGCGTTTGCCTGCTTGATTGTTGCATTTCTTCAATGGCTCATACAGTATATTCTCTTCTTTCATCCCAAGGTTGTTGTTTTTTTAGAGCAAGTAAGTAAAGTGTTTTAGGGTGCATTTTCCATAATAACCTTATCTCGTGGGTCTTAGCCCTCTACACCGCAATTTACAGAGCCCCGACATGCAATTTCAAAACAGTTGAGTCCTCCACAACCTTTTCAATCTCTAGCCTCCACTGAGGGGGACGTAAGGTCACTGATCTTGGTTTGCCGAAAAATCAAACTTTTTTAAGATATGAGATTTTTCATCATGCACTATTGACATCCAGTTGACTGTTTAGTGCTTTCTGGCCCCGGCTATAAAAATCTGGTGGTGTTGCATCCACTACCTGAACAATGGACTGCACCACTTGCATGCAGGAGATGGAAAGGGTTTAGAACTTAAGTGGTATGGCATGGCTGTACTGGACACCTTTGCCTTGGGTACAATTGCTTTCTTAACATTTAATTCAGAGAAATGTGGAGCTCCTGAGAGTTGCTGACAAGCTCCACACCTACTTAATATTTGTGTGTATAGAGCTGCAGTTAAAAAATATGATCCCGCGCTACTTGACATCATAGCAGTTTTATTTCACTGGCTTTCTGACAGCTGTAAGGGGATCCCAAGGACCGGGACTTAGTAACCATACACAAAGCACTGCTAATATATAGTGATTCCTTTGCTAAGCCCTTTATCGCGGCAATTAGCTGGGTGTCTCTTAACGGCCGAAGGAGAAAAGGGCTTTAGATGGGGCCGGCACAGGTGCAAGGGGGGGCAGGAAATGAAGAATGGATTGTGGAAAGTGATTAATTTACTGGCTGACTGACTGAATGATTGACATAAAGGATTTGTACCCGCTAACTGAGTGACTGATGCTGGGGCAGACTGGCTGGCACACTGGTCTCATGTGATCCATATAGGATTTGATTCTTAGTACTAAGATACTTTTTAAGGACGTCAACAAGGGAAAAACCTGACAAAAACAAAACAGACTTTACTTACTCTTGTCTTCTCTTCTCTTTCTCTGTATGTACATGTTCAAAACGATGCAATTATCCACCTGAATGTGCTTTAACTCCTAGCATGGGATTTCTCTCGCAGCTCATTGGCTGGTGTTTTAAACACCATTTACAATTCATACCACTTAAAAGGCTTGTTACTCTGTGGGGGCTTTGATCTGCATTTGCGAAACCATATTGTGTGTGCGAGTGTGAGGGAGTGTGTATCTGTGCTGTCAGGTTGTGTGTTTTCTTGAGTGAAAGCATCAATAAATGCTTGAAAAACAGGCACAAACGCAAAGTCAGTCATTTGGAATACCAGGGGGACTGCACTTGACTAAGAGCCAAACAATGTTTTCTAAATGTGTGAAACCACATTGCTGTTAACGCACACACCCGGCTTTTGTGTCGTCTGCTTGTGTGTAGACTGCGGCAGACAGCTGATGTTCAAAAAGCTCTAATGCTCTTTCTCCAATCTGACAACAACATCAATGCAAATTGTCCTTGGAGACACGCACTCGGGCTTGTCGCACACACGCGGGCACACGCAAAACTCGACTTGGGGATTTGAAGTGATTTGTTTTCACTCCACTTCTTTAACACAGACAGACAGACAAACAACCACCCTGACTGAAACGCAGACATGCACAGACACACACACACACACACACACACACACACACACACACACACGCACACGCACACGCACACGCACACACACACACACACACACACACACAAGCACATGCACAGACTGGCACAAAGGATAGACACACACACACACACACACACACACACACACACCTCACTCAGTGGACCCAAATGGACCCACAGAAAGGAAATAGCTTGAACTGAAAAGAGAGACACAAACAGAGCGCGCCGGAAGAGGGGGAGGAAGAAGAAAGGAAAGACAGACAGGTGAGGTGTGCGTGTTGTTAAACCGGAGCGACGGAGGGTTATATTTGTGCAAAGTGTAGAGGAGAAACCAACAACAAACATAAGAGATAAGAACAAAGGTTGACTGGTTATCTTCGGCAAGAAAGAACTCTTTAAGGAAAAAGAAAGAGAGTTGCTTGTGTGTTTGCTCTGTCAGGCATCTGAAGGTGCCTTCAGGTCATGTCTAGTGTTCCAGACAGTTTGTCTTTTAAAAACTGGCCTGCTGTCTCATCCCTTTCAAAGGGGCATGACATTGCGCGCTAGCAAGTCGATAAGAATTTTGCGATTTGGATTTCATGTGTTCAGTTTCAGTGATGCGTTCGCAACAGGTGTTGCCTCATCTTGGCCCCTCATTGTTAATTCTCTTTGAGTGGTCTTGTTTGTAAAGTTAGTCGGTGCTCTCCGGGGACTGTTTCAAGCATCCCTATCAATCAAGCTATTTTCAGAAGAACACACATACTACTTACACTCACATTACAGTTTAGCTCGGGGCTAAATCTTGGAACAGGCATCTCCTGTGGTGATTAGTGTTAAAGTCTTCTGTAACGCGGGTTAATTAAATAGTTTCATTGTTGCTGTGTCACATAGCATCTTACTTGATATAGCTGCGGTTTAGGGCAGGTTCAGCTGTACTTTGCTGAATATATCCTTAAAAAAATGACCTTCCTTACAAGGCAGGTTTAACCCAAGATTTAATTCCATAAAGCCACGACCCAGTTTTCTAAGAAATGCTGTTGATCTAGTCTAATGTGCATCAGCAAATATTTTTGGAGGAAAATAAAAATAGGTATTTGCAGTGATTTAAATGTGTATTTAAATCACTGCAAATACCTGCAAATAGTATTTGCAGTGATTTAAATGTGTTCTTTAAGTGACAATATATTACAGTACCTATCCTAGACACATTGACCAAAGGAATATCATGATTCTAGCAGAGAAATGCATGATTTGTCAGGTTCACATTCAGGCCATTTATCGTTCTGTGAGGCAACAATGCATATTTGCTATACTTGTACTTGTAACTGTTTTAATTAGGCTATTGTTCTGCTTTATTCAATTGATCTGAATGTTTTAATTGTTGTTGTCTCTTTGTAAGCTTGTTGTGTATTCTCATTGTATATTGTGTATCTGTAATTGACTCGACGTCATTGTAAAAGAGGGTAACCCTCAATTGATATTTCGAGAATAAATAAAGGAAAATGAAATATGATTTGATCATCCATATTATAATATGAGGCTGAGCGAGAGATACTGTCAGTATTTAAAGATAAAGCCCTTAGTATATCTTAGTGCTACAAGCAGACACCCCCTATTCAAATACTGCCACACTGATACTGGCTTTGTTTACATTGTGACTGATTGGATTGTCTTCAAAATTGATTTGTCTCGTCCGACACAAGGAACGACAGGAAAGTCTTCTGAGAGCGGGTCCGCATTGATTTGAACCTCTAACTTTGTCCAGTGTGTAACCTTTAGAAGTAGGATGAATGTCTAGTTTGAGCTTTGATTCACTGCAAACACATGTCAAATGTGTTTGTTAAATAATTAAAGAACATTCATTAATATATACCTAAGATTTACATCACACAATCCTGAATCCACTAATTAACTGGAGCCATAAATACGCGGTTAATGTTTCTGTTTTCCTCTGTGTCCATCTGTCGCCTGGACCCGGAGTTTTTAAAGTTGACCAAAGTCACTTCAATAACACGAACACACACGCAGCAGGCACACACACACACAAACATACTCCCCGGTTACATCTTATGCCTCCTGCAATACACTGATAAGGCCCCCTCTCCCTCTCTCTAATTTTCTTTGTCTCTCTTGCTTTTTCTCCATCTCTTTTTGCGTTTTTTGTTCATTTTTATTCTATCTATCTCTCTTGCTCTCTGTCTCTCCCTCTGTATCTTTCCTTTGTGTCTCTGCCTGTTCAACCTCTCCCTCTCTCCCTCCCCCTCCCTCCCTCCTTCCCTCCCCCTCTCAAAATTGTTTCTTTCCATCTCTTAATCTCCAATGAACTATTTTCTCCCAACTCTTGATCTTTCATTATTTTTATTCCGTTTATTTGACGGGGGAAAAAGTCAGACACGATATCTTTCCCAAATCCCTCTGTGTCCCTTTCTTTCTGGGTCCAATTTGGAAAGATATTTAACCTGTCCTCCTTCATTTGTTTATTATAAACATGTATATGCTGTTAAATCTATTTTATACTGTTGGGCTTGAAATGAATTTTGGCTCAGGGCATGTCAGTTTTATTTCTACTAACACACACTTTTAAAGCCACTACGAGTTACATGGCACGTTGGCGTCCCCTTTGGACAAAAGCGGTAGTATTTTTACGATGTCGCAAAGCTGTTCTAGCTCGTGCCAGGCGTGCAAATGTGAACTGAGAAGGGCGCAATATAGTGCATGTCCGTGTGTTGAAAATGTGAGGACTCTTTTCGGCTCCGTGAGAGTGGTTTTGACACTGCATCAACTAATGCCAGTCAGTGCTACACACACCTGATTGCAATGAGTTGATGCAGCAGTGTCACCTAACTACTCTCTCTCACGGAGCTGAAAGATTACGTGTCCTCACAGAAAGCGAATGAACGAGAGACGGCAGTTAGTATGGATCACGATGAGGTAATGTGTTTGTGTTGTTGATGTAAATAATGACTATTTCAGATAATGGTTATCTGATAATGGTGAAGCAAAGCAAACTTTGTGTTAGTACCAACCGCTCATTCATTTAGGAGTAAACACTGCAGTCTAGTTTCGCTCTCGTGAAATTGTATACACGTTGCTTGGCAACGCCCTCGTCCCGCCCGTAGCCTATATCACTCTCCCTTTTAGCTTTTCTTCATTGCATTCTCTTTTTTTTCTTTGATGGTTCAGCCCCGTTATCAGTCATTATGACGACAAATAACTGTCTCAAACAAGGCTCCCGTTCCCCTTCCCTCACCTGGAGGGTTAGGCTTCTCAAATCGCGTTGCTGTGCCACACTGAAATCTGCGACCAATACGGATATGTGACCATAGAGCATGCACGAGCGAACCGAAAATCGGACTGGGTGTGCGACCAGACCAAAAGCAGTAATAAAAACTATTTTAAAACGTCTTTCTTTGCACTGATGGTCTCGTTTGCTGTTAAAGGTAATTTATGATTATCAGAGGAAACATGAGGCTGTTAAAAAGATATTTAAATGTTACTCGTAGCCGCTTTAACATTACACATTATAAGGCATTATTTGGGTAGAATCGACTCCTGTTGCATTGTGAAAAAAACGTGCTGAGCACTGTATATTTGCCAGAATGCCTTCAAGCAACGTTTTTTTAAGGCTCTGTTATGCCACAGAGAGGAAAGTATGTCACCTCATGTGCTGATATTTACATTTCAAAAAGGTTACACAGTATTTCCATAAAGAGCCTTCAGATAAAGACTAATCCTCTATGGGTGTGAGGTCAACTCTGTTCTCCTGCCCTTTTCCTGTATGTATACAATCTTGATGAGCACAAACTACCATGTCAACCTCCAGGTCACATAATTATAGGATGAACTGAAAGAAGGTTATTTCAACACAATTTCCCTCAGTAATCTGTCATTACAGGACAAACTGGGAGAGTTGAACACCCATGTTTCGACAAAAACAATGCTATTTGTATTACTGTGAAGACAGCTTTTCAGTCAGCACGCTAAGACTGGTAACTCTTGTGTTAATCCAGTAATAACTACAATTGTTTTCTTAAATCAGATTGTAGGATTTTTGTGTTGTTTCAACCCCGTCACTTTCATAATACCCAATCCCAGTGATCAAACACCATCCTAGTGGGACCTCAGCTTGATTTCGGCGGACAAGTTTTGAAGCTTGTTTTCGCCTCTTTTCCATCCTCCCAATAGAAAATGCATCATGCATAAGGCCCCTTGCCTCAAAGACGACTCAAAATGATCTCGACCATACCACGACTATTTTGTCTGTGGTGGAAAATTGATGGATCTATTGTGGGACTTTGAGCAGCTTCTGAGTGTGATAACTACCGTACTTCACACGCCGTATCTTCCTGACAATGGAAAGAAGGCAATGTCTTTGGTCTAAGTTGAATTTTTGTCATAATATTCATAAATATTATCATATATTATCCTGTTTGCATGTCGATCGGAAGTTGTATAAGAGACTGATCATGAGAGTTAGCGAGAGTTTGGCGTTTGGAACATGTGTGCTTAAAGGATGTCAGTCAGTCAGGTTGGTAATCTTGCTTATGTGATTTTTTTTTCTTCTTTTATGATTTCTTTTTGCCTTAGTTCAATAGTTTGAACTCATGATACCGACAGGAAATGTGGGAAGAGAAAAATAGACTGTATAGTCTTAGACTGTTAGCATTGCATCAGGCACACTCCTTTTCACATTTTTGTTACGCGAGGTAAAAAGAAAAAAAATCTTCCGAGATTAAATCTATGAAACGTTAAATCGAGAGCAAAATGGCTTATACAAGTAGCTGATGGTTGAGCCCTTTAAGTTCTTGCTTCGATAACGGCAGATTGAGGAGTGAGATAGAAAAGTATAAGAAACTTATGCTTGAAGAAATTTCAAAGAAAAAGATAGTGTGTGTAGTGCACAACTGAAAGAGAATCATAAATCCTCCTGGGCTTCTCTTTCTTATTAAATGGATACAGAGCTGCATTGATATGGCTGCTCCACTTATCACAGTACGATCTCATGGTAAATAAAAAAGTGTGAAGAATTAGTTTTGGAAAATTTCACATGAATTAAAAACCCAAATCGTAATTTTTAATTTTCTGCCTTTTTTTCCCCCCCTATCACGCTCTAATGCAGAAATGTGGAGAGTATATCAAATTCTCTTTTTAGCAGTCATTTCAAACTAATTATCCAAGCCCTTTTCAAAGCAGCGAACGTGTGCAATTTGTACAGAACATCAACCCATGCAGAAATGACTATCCGAAATTGATATCAATCTTCAGAGTGGTATCATTCTCTACCTCCAGTACTCTGCATGGTATTAAACACTGTTCAACATGGAAATAATGTAGCTCAGCAGTACAGTAATTATCATACTACTTAGAGTACTAGATGATAATGGCAGAAATCTTCGCAGCATGGAGGGTGTCAGGTTGCATATGTTATGCATGTGATGTGTGTGTGGGTACTCTAGCATGTCTTTGTATGTTCACAGACGTGTGTTTCTTGCTATAGCCTTCTGGAAGACCCTGTTTTTGACTTTTACACGAGAAGTTCATCCAGCTGTCACATCGCATTGGCTACCTGCGCTCCTCTAAATGGTCGTACGTGGCAATAAAATGTACTCAAGGTTACCATGTCACAGCAGCTGTTTCCTGAAGAGGTGGGGTAAATTAAACGGGCCGCATGACTCAGCGAAATGTACGCACGCACACATGCACACACACACACACACACACACACACACACACACACACACACACACACACACACACACACACACACATACACACTGCACTCGCACATACATATGCAGATGTGTCATCACTTCGGCAAAAACTTTGCATAAAGACGCCAACCGCATGCACTGAATACTCATAAATGTTGTCTACTTATCACTCTTAAAGCTATGAGGCACAGTCTTTCTCTCTCTGTCTCTCTGTCTGTCTCTCTCTATCTCTCTCTCTCTCCCTCTCTCTGCCGCACACACACATACACACGTCGCCTCTCCTGAACTCAGTGTGGCTTATGGCACTGAGAACAATGACTCGTGTGATGAGCGACAGTGTGTGTGTGTGTGTGTGTGTGTGTGTGTGTGTGTGTGTGTGTGTGTGTGTGTGTGTGAATGTTTTTTTTTTGTGTGCCTATTTGGTGTCAGCAGGGTTGATTCACACTCACTTACCCCCGACAACTAGAATCATACCACCCGCCTCTTGAAGAGTTCACTTCAACACACACACTCACACACACACACACACACACACACACACAAAGCTAATTAGGAGTCTTCATTATTGTTGGATTATGCTGTTCAGTTCTGCTACGGCAGGCTTTTCTTTCTCGGCGGAAAAGGAGCTAAGTACTCTTAAGTACATTTAGCATAGTGCTACTTTCACTTAAATAATGGATTTGTGCACACCACTTACTAAAGAAGCACAGTAGCGTTACCCATGTCCAATGTCCCGACACACAATTCTCCAGTCCTCTTCATGATTTATGGCCTATGCTGTGGTGATCTAATTATTTTGTTTTCATGTTTGTTGGAGATTGTTGACGGCACTTGGGGGCATTGGTTGTTATTTGTTGTGCTATACAGAAATGCTCAGTCACATTTTTCTCTTTTGCCTCAAGAGAACTAAGAACACATTATCATTTATTGGACAGGACACATTTTGATATTTTTTTTAAGTTTTTAAAAATCTGCTAAACTAAGTCAAACAGTAATATCATTATTACCCAAACTGTCCTTTATAAACAGGCAGTTTACACTCCCTGTTTCGGTGTTATATCTACCGTGCCTTCTCTATTTGTGGTGCAGTAGAGACAGTAAGACACACTGTCGACTAAATTCCTCCAAATACATTCTGTCCTTCCATTTTTTTTGCATTTGAACCATGGTGCATGTTTTTGGTTGCAGCCGGCTAAGTAAATGGTTGGATTTGTATAGCGCCTTTATAGCCTGGGGAAGCAATTTAGTCATGCCTTCCAATTCTTCTTTGGGTAACCTGAGGCATTCCCAAGCCTGATTGGATAGATCCCCGGAGTGTCATTCTACCACAGGTCTTCTCCCAGTTGGATTCAGAAAGCCTCCCAGGAAACATCCTATTCAGATGCTCAATTTATCTCAATGAGAAGAGCTGGAACTAGTTCTATCCTTAACCGCTGTTCATATGTCCATAACTCTAACCCTGTTCCTAAGGGGGCACCAGCCACCCAGTCTTTACTTTAGCCTCAGACTATGTTGAAGTGCTCTTAACTATTACTTGGTGAAAGAGATTCCACCATCATTATAGCTGAGCAAAGAAGATAAAGCTTCAAAGTTTCTTTGGTGCTTGTACCAGGTTGTCCCTGACACCTACGGTATTCCGGTATCATTGCTTAAGGGCACTTTTGGCAATATTCGGGACTGAACCTTTTCATGTTTTATTACCAAACTGTCACACTCTACTAATTGGCTCTCTCCATTCTCTCTTAGTAGCTCTCCACTCCCCTGCTCTCCTCTCCACACCTCTTCACTTCTCTTGTAAAGAAAATCTTATAATAAAATATTTTGCCCTTTTGTGACTACAGTGAGTGTGTGTGTGTGTGTGTGTGTGTGTGTGTGTGTGTGTGTGTGTGTGTGTGTGTGTGTGTGTGTGTGTGTGTGTGTGTGTGTGTGTGTGTGTGTATGTCTCCTGTGTGTATATGTGACATTAAGTCTTAGTGCATGATGAGTGTTTGATTGTGCTCATGGCAGCCTGCTGTGTATTTTATGTGGGTGTGTGTTTGTGTGCACTTGTTATGTGTTATTTTTGTGCATATCCATTTCTCTTGGTCACGACTCTTTTCCTCGGCTGGCTTCGTTGCTGCCTCTTTACATCATGAATCCAAAAGATCTTTAAATCTCTACAGCGACTTTTAATTAAAAATTATGCTATTGCACAGTATTCTACTGCAAAGGTTACTCCAGACCTGTCTTAGAGCAGAAATCCTCCATTTATTGGGATGGTGTTTTGCCTGAAGGAGGAGAGACAGTTAAATCCTCTACTGACTAAAAGATCTACTCCAGCTGTGAACTGGAGGTTGGCTGGTATTACACCTACGACTCTTACCACACCTGCCAAAGTGCCCTTGAAAATGGTGTTGACACTCTCTAAAGTGGTGCTGGGTTAAGGATGGACCCTGCTCTCTGACGCAAAAAAAAATATTTTTTTAAATCTCCAAACTCACCTTCTATGCAAAACGGTGTTTTTTTTTTAAATTGTAGATGAAGTGGGAGTAAAAGTTAATGGCACCTAGGCAATTCTGGCTTCATGCGTGACTGACAATTGCACGGTAAATGCCAGACAATTAAACTGACTTAGAAAAAATTAAAAAAATTGACAGTTGTGCTGCGCTGTCACTACTGGGACGACTTTCAAGATGCTAGCAATGTTAGCATTGATGGCAACAGCAACATGTGCTTTGTTATGCTTGTCACTACAATCTTGGCAGTAGGACATGTTACGGTGAGATGTGCATGCTGCAGTTTTTTTGCGAGATGTCTGCCAAAAACACGAGTCACACAGGATAGCAAGGCAATGAGCAGCTGGCCGCCGAGCCAGATTAAATTTGGAGAAGTTGGCGGCGAGAAAAAAAAGAATGTATTGGTGTCGCTCCAATCTGTCACCTGATCTGTCATTTTTCATGCCAGATTCTGGATTGTTTTAATTAGTTAGTGTTGTTCCAACACCCTGATCTTGTGCTACTACCAAATGTATGACGTTTTGGAACAAAGTGAAGCAAATTTTTTATTTTTAAATGGCATTTGCAAACTTTTATATCAGTAGACAGTATTTATTTTAATTTAATTTTAATTTCAAAAGTGGAGCCCAGCGTCCCTGTAGGTGATGCTGAGGTTAAAGAGTTATGCTATCACTCGCATGATGTACTGAATTGCTGATTCGACCGAAAATAACTTTATAAAATACAGCATCTGGGATTGGATTACATTTCCACTGCAGTGTGGATTACCTTATCAAGATATTCACATTTGCTTTATAGTTTTGAAAAAAAGAAGTAATTTATAATCCAATAAAGATGTGGAGTGTTGGAGAAAATGGAATCCCAAGCTTACACTCTACAGCTCCGAATGGGGAATGAAACATTGTCCCTGTGTGTGTATATGTGTGTGGGTGCGTGTGAATGTAAGACCCTTGGGTATCAGCTACCCTAGTTTAAGGTGGGATACGGACAAACACATTGAGATAGCATCATTCCTGAGGCGATAGGTTGTGCTGACCAGATGAGTGTTTTCCTTTCATCCAATGTGTGTGTTTTGCCGGTCGTGGTTGTGTGAGTGTGGTGTTGTGATTCACAGGTCCTTCAGGGTCACACGACTGATGTAACTTGTTCTTCAGAACTTTCTTACTAAGGTTTTTTTTTTTTTGCTGAGAGAATACGAGCAAGAGAAAGGTGCTGCAAGGTCTTTTCAAATTCTGACAAAGGGAATTTTCTTCATTTCAGAAACAGGAACGACCTGGCAAGTCAGAGTGTGCTCTACTTTCGTATTTTTTTTTCATGAAGAGAGATGAAGCGATTTTTCAATAAGCCTTGCTTCACATTTCTCTCTGTTATAATTGATTTAAATCCGATTTTCTCATCGTTTTTCAATTTCCAGAGGGATGTGTGCTTACGAATTGAAACTGAGTTTTCCAACATCCAGTTGTCCCATTTCGCTTTAATCAACCTCATCCAGCCAGAACCACTATGATCAAATATATTTATAATATTAACTACGTCATGCCTGGGATACATTTCAACTTCCCTTTTTCATGTTTTTTTTTAAAGATTATCCATTGATTGAACTTTTTCTTTAAATCCACTTAATCTATGAATTTGGATTTGAAAAATAATAATTGCACATCGTTTATGGGTATGTGCCGGTGTTTGTCTGTTTCCATTTCTGAAACTCTAAGATGAAAGTAGTAAATAGATGGAAGAGAAATATTCATTTAGTCTCTTCCAGGCCCTTTGCCAGCTTTCTCTCTCCAACTCTCTCTCTCTCTCTTTCTCTCTCTCTCTGTGTCTCTCTCGGTTCCCTTCTCTTTGTGTCTTCAAGGTAAAAAGCTGCTCCCCCTCTCATTGTGTGTGTGTGTGTGTGTGTGTGTGTGTGTGTGTGTGAGAGAGAGAGAGAGCTAGAGAGAGAAAGTCAGAGCGAGAAAGATACAGTAGTTTGAGCCTACGAGTCAATATTGCTGACCTCATGCAGTTACGCAGTTTCTAATTTTTTTGCTCAACCCATTTGCCGGAACACACACACACACACACACACACACACACACACACACACACACACACACACACACACACACACACACACTCACATTTATGCAAACACAGCACATGCAAGTACTCACAAACAAGTCTGTGGCCCAACTTAGCCCGAAAATAGATGCATACTGTAAACACTGACAAAAATCTCCATTCAAAATTAATCGAATTTTCGCGGTTACAATGGAGGCAGAAAATGTAAGGGAGGAGTGGATTTGCATATGCGGCTGTTTGACGTCGGAGGAAAGCACTCTTAACCTTCATCTGCAGCATTATCAAATTTTGACAGAAGTGCCTCCAAAGCGTTTTTTTTTTCTTTTTTAAAGATGTGAGAGGGGAATGAGAGGCAAGAGGTTAATGCGATGCACAAGTGGAATATATAACAGTGTGGAGTAAACTTTCGGCATGTCAGATAATGGATGGAGGGAGGGAGAGAGCAGGGGATTCTTATTAAAAATAAAAGACAGGCAGTGATGAGTGCGGCATACTCAAGAGAGAAGGAGGGGGGTGGAGAAACGTGAGAGTACAGTGTACTCATGAGATGAAATATGAGCAAACGAAGCGTGGTGCTTTGATTTACAGATTTAAAATCGCAATCTTCAGGGAGAGAAAAAAACACACGTGCTATGTGCTGCTATAACATGTTGTTTGCGATGAATAAAGAGAGAGAGAAGCCTTAGTTAAAACATGTCTTCTGCTATAGAAGCCTCCAGTGGTTCAACAACATTGCTGCTTCCACACAGGAAATCGACCCAATAGCTACCGGCTATAAGGGGTTGGTAATAACCGCCACTGCGTTCATCAAACGCTTCACTTCATAGACTCTCGATTGGAATTCAGTGGGAAGTGCTTAATGCGTTTTAATGTTGATTGTCTGAGGAGGAGAGCACAGTTGGGGGTGGGTATAGGGAGAAAAATGAAGAAGGGTGTTGGTTTGTGTGCGAAGTGGGAGAATGCTTCAAAGAAAGAAAGAGAATGAGAATGTCAGAGAGAGAGAGAGAAGCAACAGAACTTGTTTATGCTACAGGATGCTCCTGGGGCCCTCACTTATTACAAACACATTTCATTGTACATGTATGTCGTCGCACACATTCAAAATGATCTTTTCTTAAAGTCAATGTATTCAGGTATACAGTGTGCATTAAAGGATCTTGTTCAGTTGTGGTCGAATTATTCAAGTCTGGGTATTGGGTTGTTTTTAGGGTGCGTGATTTCAGATTTTCTCATACGCATGGTCTGTGCAGATGTTTTTTTTTCTTTTATTCTGGTATTTTGCAGTTCTCCGACACCCTTTCATGCTGAATAGGAGCATAGATTGTTAATTGTTTGACAGTCCGCTCTCCCAAGCCCCCCCCCCCCTGACACGCTTGCATATAGCTTTAATCCTGCTTTTTTTATTTTTTTTTTATATACAGTATCTCCAGTTGTTGCGTTCTCACAGTCATTATGCTACATAATACTTTTCCATTATGAAGCATTTATACAACTGAAATGACTAGCCAAGAATCATTCTTCTCCTATATATCTTGTATTTTATGATATCTTTTCATCAACTTGTACTGCATTACTTCTTTTTAACTTTACCTCCTTTCCTCTCCACCTCCGTGCTGGGAAGTTGTTTTCTACCAAGTTCACGCCATCAGTGCCTCTTAACTTGTCCTACCTCCTATTGTCTTTACCTCTGTGCCGTCTCTGCATGACCTCAATTTACAGGCACGCTCACATCTATTGCTCTCCCTGCGTCTCTCTGCGTCTCTTGCCAGGTGTAACTTTGTTGAGCTGCAGGCTAATGTGTGTGAGCAGCGCAAGGTGTGTGTGTGTGTGTGTTGGGGGGGGGGGCTTTCTGAAGCACATTTGTAGTAGTGTGTGTGTGTGTGTGTGTGTGTGTGTGTGTGTGTGTGTGTGTGTGTGTGTGTGTGTGTGTGTGTGTTGGGGGGGGGGGGCTTTCTGAAGCACATTTGTAGTAGTGTGTGTGTTTGTGTGTGTGTGTGTGTGTGTGTGTGTGTGTGTGTGTGTGTGTGTGTGTGTGTTCGGGAGACCTTCTGTTTTGCTCTCTTCTCCCTGTCCTCAATTCCCAGTTAGCTTTTCTCTTCCTCCCTGTTCTCCCTCCTTTCTGCCTCCTTTCACTGCATGCGTGTGCCATCAGGTGTATTTTCTTTTGAGCTTGAGGCTAATGTTTGTGCGCGAGAGAAAGAGAGAGAGAGATACAGAGATACAGAGACAGAGAGAGACGGAGGGGAAATAACAGGGAGAGTCAGATAGATTGTGCCCTAGTTCTTGCTGTAAAATTGGAGGGGGAAATAAAATTTACAGCAATCAAGGCAATAACAGTTTAGGCCTTATGCATAACACTGTTGAAATGCTGTGTGTGTGTGTATGTGTGTGTGTGTATTGGTACGTGTAAGTGCGTGTGGGGGTGGGTGAGTGCGTGTGTGTCCCTATGTATGGTTGTGATTTTAATTGTGAAAGTACAGTATACACCCCCTCCCTTCAACTTGTCACCACTGCTCCTTCTGAAATACTCACTTGTGGCCAGCCACCCGAGTGGTGCAAAAGTAATGAAAAAACTCAAATTATATTCATGTAACAAACTGCTCCCTGGTTTTTATTTTGTCCAATCTTGGGGGATTGGACAAAGCAGACCAAGATCAAACGCAGCAGAGACTTGTAAGAAGGGAATGAAATGGAATGTGAAAAGTAGAATCTGTTCTGAGGCTCTGAGTAAGCCTGTGGATTATAATTCATTTATTCAGTCTGATATGTAAAGGAGAAAAGTCCATGTAAGTTACCTTAGACTCTTGGGACGAAAAAAAACAGCCAATCACCGAGAGTGCTAATTGAATATATGGCCGATTGTCCAATTACCAGGGGTGTCGTTTGGCTGCAGCGGTCGATTATGGATCCAGTGATTGTGGTTGGCTCGCAAGTGGCATTTAGAGGTACAGTATATAGCTACACTGAGATTCACTGGACATATGGCTGACTCTTACTTAGCAGAATATGAAGGAACTGGCAGTCACAGCCAATAATACAGACAATAATCATTTTAGTAAAAGTGTATGAGTATGGAGGGATGAAAAGAGGAGGGGATGGTTGACCAGAGGAGAGCTGTAATTAGAAAGGCTTTCTCTTAATGAAGAAAAGTAGGCCTGTATGGGTTCCCACATTTTGCAGCAATATGTGACTTTTAAAACACGCATTTACAAAACCATTTGCATTAAAGAAATAGTTTAGACGGTTTTAGTAAATCCAGTTATATGCTCTCTTGCTGAGAGTTGGATGAGAAGATTGATACCTCTGATGCCTACACGGTAAATATAGCGTTACAACCAGGAAATGATTAGCATACTTTAGCATAGCGACTTGAAACAGAAGAAAATAGCTAGCCTGGGAACAGAAAATTAAAAAATCTTTGCACATTTGCATTTATTCACTGATTAAACTTATTTTGACACACCCTGCAGGGGGTTAAATTATTTTAAAGGACACATTTACAAACTTTGATGACTCTATTGAAGAGCATGGCTCCAATATAGGCTCCACTGAGATACAAGGGTTTTTTCCCCCATTAAAAGGGCTAATGCACATTCACCCTTGTGAATGATGTAACCCAAAGAAATAGCAGCCCCCTCCTCCACATTCTCGACCTTATCTACTTCATGTTCCTTCTTCCCCTCTGTGCCCCGCAATGCTCTCAGTACCTTCTCTATCCTCCCACCACGTACACCCATTCTCTTTGTGTCTCTTTCATCTCTTTTTTATTTTCCCCCTCATTTTCTTCACTTCTTCTCTTCTTTTTCTTTCCTCTTTGTAAATGCGAGAGAGAGAGAGAGAGAGAGAGAGAGAGAGAGAGAGAGAGAGGTAGGGAGATGAGATTGAGAAGAGGATGGAAACCTGAAAAGAATGGATCGAAGAGGGAGGGGGACGGTAGAGGAGAGAGGGAGGGGAAAGCGAGGAGACGATCTAAGGAAATAAGACTCCAGAGAGACTTCTTGAGTTAAAGGGAAAATTCGCCCATTTTCAACCTTAACTCATCTACCATAATATCCTTTGGGTTGCATTATATCCCCGTGTATTTTTTCAACATCGTCCGTTTCGCGGGGGCCGAGCTTCAAAAATCCATTCACCGGTGACGTTTCTGTGACGTTTCCGTGTCAAGGAAGAGCTCGTGCAGACTACAGACTCTTGGAGCCGAGCTCACCAACCCCCCTCTCTGTGAATCCAGGGGGCGGGCTCTAAAAGCACGTGCGAACCAAAACAAACCGTCTGTCCATGCCCATGGTCCGTGCCAGTTTACTTGTATCATTTCCTGCATTGAAAATTGCATCTTTTCACACGGGCACAGACGATATGGATGAGGATACTTTAAAAAGTGTGTTGGCTGACTGGAATGAACCAGTAGGGTATTTAGTTGGGCCAGAGAAGCCTACACTGCTGAAGAAATTCAGCGAGGAAATACAGTATGCAGAGAGGCCGAGGCTGCAGCTGTTTTAGCCTTGGTTAGGGTTAGCCTTGTAAGACAATTCAACTGGACCACCATTAGAAACCGAGACATTTTCAATATCCCAAAAATTATTTGGAAAAGACAACAAATACCAGCAAGACCGGGAGGGCAGATGATCATTGAGTGAGTAACATTATTTTTTTCTAGCATGTTGTAACGTTATCTTTGTCACATTGTGTTGTCTGAGCCATTGCACTGATGTTGCACTTAGCATGTCTATAGCACTTTTCAGAAGAACCCTTTACAACAGGTCAAATAAAATGACCAGTCTTTTGTTCTTTCATTGGCTGCTATTGTTACATTATAGCTTTGTGGAGAGTAACCACTTGTTTTGTGTTTTAATTTCTTTAGACATAATCGACTTGTCACACGTCGGTTCTTGATTGAGTGGGTGCTCCAAAGGGGAGAGACTTGGCAAGGGGACCGCATCGTCTTACCTGATTGTGTCATACAGCGCATCAGAGCCAAATATCCATCTCCAAATGGTCACTACAGGGGACATGCTGAAGAAGACGCTACGTAGAAGCTACGGATGAGCTATGATCAAATATTTTGACCTGTAAATACTGCTGCTAACTATGGACACTGATTGAGATTTAATCATGTGAAAATGTGTCAATTCTCCTTGACTGTATTTACAAATAAAAATAATTTTGTATAAACATGATTGTTTTTTGTCATTGCATAGGTAACCATTTTAATACATATGTTTGACTTATCAACTAAAAGTGAAATAGTTTCAGAGAATCAAACACTTTATAAGGCATAGATAGAGTTTAATATAACAAGCAAGTAAAACGATGTGCATTATTCTACACACAACTGTAAAGTATGTACATATACAAATGTAAAAAAGAAAAATAACATTTTCAAAAGCTTTGAGTTTCCAGTGTGTTGGGAAAAACAATTGTAGCATAATGCTTCCTTCGTCAAGTTACTGTTGAAATATTGAGTGATGTTTAGCAGCAGCTTCTTCTGTAGTTGGTTTTGGACATGTTGTGAGGGAGGGCAGGCTGAGGGAGCTGTAGTGATGATGTCAGCACTTTGCAGGCAGCAGTCTCTTCTTTATGTGATGACGAGTTCTACGAGGGATGCTCTGAAGTGGTGCGTGTGTGCGGGATGTAAACAGTCTTCACAACAGAGTGCGTGGTCCTCGGACAATACACCATCTTCCTTTGGACCTCACCTGAAATGACAAATTATGATTGTATCACAAGGCCAGCACTGAAGAGATGACAAAAGAAAAATCAATGTGTTATACTGTAAAGATAATGTTGCTGTTGCAATAAATATATAAAACAGACAAACCACTATGTAACCATAGATAGGTCAGTCAGTTAGTGCACTAACACAATAGTAGTCTTTTGTCTAAGAAGACATCATGTTTATATTAGCAGCCAAGCATACTGTATGCCAGGGTGTGGCTATGCATTTGCATTAGGAAGAGCCAAGACGACACAAGACTAGGGACATCAGTGCTAATCACCCAGCCATCACCATCAGCATAGCAATTGTTTATGGTTTTGGAAAGCTGATCATTTTAACAACATCGCTAATAACCATGCACATGGAAAACAAACACACAGTCACACACAAACAGTCTTGCAAATGCAACTAAATCTTCCTCAAGGATACACAGAGGGGCCTACTGCCCCCCTCACGAGTTCACTTCTAACTGTAGCTTAGCGGCTAAGGTAACTTGGCTACAGCTACAACCGGTAGACTAATTCCTCCTTGCCCCATCTATCAGCCTTACACCGGGACACAATATTCAACAGCGGTGTGGGCAGCACAATATTAATGTAGGGGAAACACTGATACTAACTACAGTAGGCTACTATGCAATTTAGCTCACGTTAGCTTACCTTCATTCGGATTCTTTTTCCCGGGGCTGTGGCTATGCATCACGCCGGTGAATAGGCAACAGGTAGGGCCTAGTATCTTCAGCTTACGCTTACTCCTGCTTCTTTTCTGTTTCCTAAAGTTGGCGCATCTAGGCACATTACAGGACGGCATGTTTTCTTTGTGGTAGTAGTCCAACAGTGAAATAATACGAAGCGCGCTATTACTGTACTGCTTACACGGGTCAGGTCCGTGCTGTGTGTATGTCACCATGGGAACGCGAGCAGCTCGGAATCTGGGCAGGCTGCAGAGCGTACCCCCCCCGCGCAATGCATCCTGGGGCCTGTAGGAACTGTAAAAACGGCTACGTCAGCCCCGCGTCATCAGTTTAAATCCGAAATCATTGTGCTCTCTGCCAATTCGGATCAATTTTTTGGGGGCTTTTTTCAATAGACTACTAATATACTCGGCCCTGATATACCATTCACATGAAAATGGGCGAATTTTCCCTTTAAATAGGAGATTGAATCAAATTAATATTCAATTAAGAGATTAAAAGGGAGAAGGAGGGGCAGGTGGATGGTTAGAGAAAAGTTCCATGAGACATATTTATAGTGACTGGTTAATACAAATATGCTCCCATTCAAAAGAGAGGGTCTACAATTTAGACATTGAGAAATGAAGCCTTCTGGGAAGGCCACTTTAGCCTTCTTTCACAAGTACCATATTATGTATTTAATGTCATTAGGCAACAAAATGACTTGCACCAGGTACTACATTCTCCAATAAGCACGTCGGTTTAGCCAAAATTCACTGGTAACTCTCAAGTGTTTACTAGCCAAGTGCATGCTGAGGTAGCTGGCAGAGTTGACAAACTGGGCCAGATTTTGCCAAAATCTTCCTACTCTTGTTTCCAGAAACATGGCAACTCATGGTCAGAATTTTAGACAGGGGGCCTTATTATAAAATGCAATTTACACTCAAGCTAAGCACCAATTGAGCGAGGCAGAGCCGCCGCACGAAATGTGGCACATTTTCAGCAACCTTCAGGCCATCAGAACAATGGGCCACCCGACCATGGTGTGAATGTGTTTGCCCTTAGTGATAAACCTCAGAGAATCATCACTCAACTCCGCTGTCTCCTTCAGCTCTGTGCAGCATTCCATCATACCCACCCATGCTAACTGCCCAGTAGCACATGGTAGACTGATACAGTTAGTGACTGTAGCTGTTGGATAGAGTGGAGCATGTATCAGCTAAAGAGACAGATATTTTCCTTTAGGAGTCGGTGCAGACCAAAATAAATCTAAGGAGAGTGATTATCAATCATACGAGTCGAAATAATAATTCTGGATCTGCTGGATCTGTAAGTGAGCAGCTGATGCTAACAAAGCTTAAGGCATTGTGTTTCCAGCTTGTTCCTGCTTCCCCCAAATTGGCAAAATATCAATGAATTTGACACTAACGCCATTGCCAATCGGACACTTTGTTTTCAATCACAATCATATTTCTACAGTAAGTCACAAGCTTTTCTGTATGAGCAGCTTAACCTATGAGCAGTCATTTACAGATGTACAGCATGTAGCACACCCCTTTCTGTCCCAACAGCTATCAGGAGCCTTGCCCTGTATGGATATCTGAAGAGGCTGTGTCTTTCAAAGGACAACAAACCCCTGTATCTGTACCCCTGTCTGCAGGAGGTTGGACAAGTAGCCTCGCGACCAGGCAGACTGACTCGAACAAAGTGAAAACTCTCACCTCTTTTTCTTTTGCTACCGCTGTGATGAAATACACTTCTTCAAGCTCTGCTCCTTTATTAGCCTACAGAAGGCGACAATATGTTTGTACTTGCTATTTCCCAGGGGTGGACATGTATAAGTCTCACTGAAAACATTTCTGTACCCTTCAAAGATTATTTCGGTAAAAAAGAAAAATCCCCGCAACGTTTAGTAGTCGGCCATTTGTGTCTTAGAGTGAAGACCAGCTTGACAGCGGACAAGCCCTTGAGATGTCAACCTGCCCCGGAATAACAGTCCTTTCTTTCATGCCAGCCTTTACCATCCCTCAATCTCTCTCCTCCTTTTCCCCCCACCTTATTTGTTCCTCTTTCTCCCATCTGACAACCATGGCATGTAAACCCCTACCTGCCTTTTCGCCATAGGCCTCCATTTTAGTGTCTTGCTCTAGAGATCCTCTCTGAGAAACGACATGAGCCCTCTTTCTTTGATTCCCTCCTCTCTTCTCTTCATTGCTTTCCACCTCTCTCTCTGGCCAGTCTTTTTCTTGATGACTTTAGGGTGCACTGGTCGCTTCGGCCATCAGATAACAATGTCCTTGATCGATAAATTCTGTGTGTGCATTTTTGCGCACGCACCCTGTGTCTGTGTAAAAGTTTACCATCTGTGTGTGTCTGTGTAAAAGTTTACCATCTGTGTGTGTGTGTGTGTGTGTGTGTGTGTGTGTGTGTGTGTGTGTGTGTGTGTGTGTGTGTGTGTGTGTGTGTGTGCGTAGAGCCTTTTAAGGCCTATCTCTCTGGGATCAGCATGTGGCTGATCATTGAGCTTTTAATACCCTTTGCCAAAGCTATAGGGACAACATTCCTCTCCTATCGTTCCCCCTTCCCTTCCTAATTAAGCCTTTAATACAACTTAAAAAAACAGTAAAAAGACAACATTACTATTCATGGAAAGACAGAGAGGAAATTGGGTGAAAAGGGAGGAGGAGTGGGAGAAGTTTGATGAAGACCTAAGGGGAGCTGGAAGAGATAGAATGGGCAGAGAGAAAGGAAGGGATTTCAGACAACATGGATGGCGGTGGCAGTTGGCAGTCATAGCGATTTAAAACAACGTATGTACAGTATTCTCCATAACGCTGACAGTTTGAAAATGCTTAATTAGCTGAGAAAATGTCACAAGGTCTCGAGGGATTTCTCCGAGCGCAGACAGGGATGGAAAGTTTGACTACATTTTATCGAGGGCTGAGTAATAGCTGACCAGCCGACTAGACTGGGGAAATGTCAGTATATCTCTAGGGATAATCTCCAGACGTAATACAGATAGCATGCCTCAATTTATCTCGACTCTTAAGTGCTTCCAAATTTAATTCGACACATGGATTACAGGTATATATCCATATCTTCCTAAAGAGTGTGAGTCTTAAAAAGGATTGGATTCCACGAGAATTAACAGAGTGAATGCGAGTAGTCTTTGCTGTTCGCTCACATCTCAAAAGTCAATCATTATCTTCTTAGTCAATAATTGTGTGCTGCTTCAATTATGGAAGGATTTAAATTGTGATGCAATTAATTGATTATTCAACTACTGTATAAATAGAGTGGCTCCACACACAAATATAATTTAAAAGTGCTATTTGCCAACACTTAAATGCTTTACTATGTTTGTTATTTAACTCTTCAGTACTTTTAATGTTTATTTAATAGCTGCCCTGACTTTCACATTTAAGCCTGTTTTAAACACGTGAACAAGTTTGGCTCTTCCTGCAACTCTGGCAGCAGCCATCTGGATGGTGCCACAGTTGTCTAATGTGCCCATTGTCTTTAATGGTGGACACCGCTAACAATGCTAACATGTTTAATGATGGTTGACTGCCTGTTTATGTCAACCTGAAGGCTATGTGTCAAATTGTGCCTTTAATTAACTAATGGTTAACATCCTTGGCATTTCACATTTATGTCTTTTTCTTGGACTACATGAGACGTGTTTGCAAGTTAAAAAAAAGAAGAAAACAAATAGAACACAGAACAAGATGAACTATAGGCTAATACAGGCACGCTAAGAAAGTTCACAGTTCTACACTGGGACAAGACAAGGTCAATCAAGGTCCTGTAAGGTCAATGTATTTTTTTCTTTAACTTTACACTGGTGGGTGTCCTCGTGTCACAACAAACAAGTGTGTGTTCGAGCGTGTTCCTCCGTGTATGTTGATATATTGCGTTGCGTGCGCCTGTGTGCGGTCCTTCTTTAAGATCAACTTTGTCATTAGAGTTCAACTTTCATCACAGCTGGATGCGGTTTGATCAACATACTTCCCTGTATGTTTTTCTCCTAACATCAATGAATGGAAGTTCCCTCCTGTGTGTTGTTTGTTACACGATACTGAACAAAATTCATGGGAAACATATACTGTAGTAGATAAGCAGCAAAGAAAATAGATAAATGACTATTGGTTAGGGCCTTTCCAGTTCTGTTGGGTTCTTTTCAGTCTTTTCAGTGAGCTGTTTTAGCAATGGAGGTCATTTCCAGTGCCATGATAAATTCCTACTTAAAAATTAACACAAAAGTCAGTAGGCTAATTATGCACTAATTTACCTTTTTTTTAATAAAGCATGTGGCTCTCCAATGTTGTTCATATTTTTGGTTGACTCTTTCTTAGCCCCATAGATAAGGTGCCATATTCCACAAGGCCTTTCTGAGACATATGCAATGTTGACCATGATGCTGTTCTCTGCAGCAATTAAACTCCAAATCAATGTGCGTGTCTGTGTGACCATATGGGAACACTACTGCCATCAATTGATCTAATGTCTCTGAGTGTCATTAAATAGATTTCAGTATCCTACACACCCTAGAGTTTCATAGCCTATCGATCCTCGTTAAAGAGATATGGATATATTTTGTTTTATATAAATTGGGGACTGACTTGTCTACATTTTCAAATTACATTTGTGTCCTGGTACCGTGCATTCAAATGACAATGTTACATATGAAAATGATGGATAGATGGCGGCCTGATATTTGTAGAAGTGCACACCCATTTGAATTCTGTGTCATTTAGTGGCTTGAGAGTAGACCTTGTTGTAGGTAAGCCCCTAACCACATCATTAAAGCCACTCTGTACTCCATGAGGACTTGAATCCTTTTGAAACAGGATTTCTGACCCTAGGGTTCAACTTGTTATTATTATAAAAAGGGCACATATGTTATGAGTCTTCCTAATAAGCCTTTGGTTTAAATAATTCATGACTGGAAACCACCTTACATTAACAAAACTAAAGAGTAACGAGTGGGGCATTTAATTATTCTGGACTGAAAATCTCCTTACAGCTATTTCCCCCCCCCCAAAACCTCATAGATTAATTAGCAATTTATTAATTAAACGGGCCTAATAAGTTCTCACACCAGCCACAATGCAAGGTCCACAAGGACTTTAAAAAAAATGTGAAATACCACACTGCAGCCATCAGGATTCTTTTTTTTCTTCTTTCTATCTTTTCTGGGTTGTGACCCGGGATCTAAAATTATTGCTGAACAGAGCTGTAAGCCTTGGGCTACTCTTAGGACATTGACTTTACACTAACCCCTGACATTTATCTGTGAGAGTGACTCACATTAAAGACGTACACACTCGGGAAGCAGACACACACACTTGGTCTTTGTAAGGCCTAGTGGTCTAATGCGGCCTGTCAGCTCTGCCACGACGTTGTTTTGACTTGTTACAAGAGATGAAGCTGCAGGGAGTAGGCTTGTGTGTGTGTGTGTGTGTGTGTGTGTGTGTGTGTGTGTGTGTGTGTGTGTGTGTTTTCCTTTATGTACAAATCATTGCATCTTCAGATCGTTCCTTGCATGTCTCTGTGTCCGCGCATTATCGTACCTAGACTCTCAGGAATTAATTTATAATGGGATCCACTAACAGAGATGTGTATGGCTGTGTGTGTCTCTGTGTGTGTTTAGCATATGTGTGTATCCATTCCTATCAAATATTAAACGTACAATCAACTGAGGCTGTGTGTAACATTAAGAAAGATGTGTTTTACCCTGCTCGCTCTTTTCCACCCCTGTTCCATTTTGTCCCACTGAAAACAGATTTGACATGGCGCCAACACACATTCATAGAATACATACTCCCACACACAAACACACACTTAGATGCCTTTGAGGCAGATTGTGCCAGATTGTTGATCCTTGTTTTGAAGAGTATACATCTTTTTAGTCTGTAAAGGAAATCACACACACACACACACACACACACACACACACACACACAACCACAACCACAAACACACACACACCGAAATAATCTTCTTCATCTTTGTTCCGCCTCACTCTTTCTCCTCCTTCCAGTAACATCCTCCGATTGGTCATCTCACTCTCTGTGATTGCCCTTAACTGACTAATTGGAACTTTTTTACAGTCTGGTTAAGTAATGCGGAGGGGCTAGTGAGGCCCTTATGCAGGATGTATCCATCTTTTTTTTTACAGTATGTCTGTGTTTAAGCGTGTCGGAATGAAAGAGAAGAGCAAAGCTTGTGTAGCGGCAGACTAAATGTTACAGATGCCGTTGCATGATTCAGGGTCAATTATCTTACGGGTCGGGCCTCTCAAGGTCGCTGCCACTTCTCGACATGGGTCACTTGCCTTTTGAATGTCAACATTAATGAGACTGTATACATACGTCACAGCTTATTTCACATGCCGAGATCAAGTAAGAAAAGGCAAAACACACACATAGCTCCAACAAAAAAGAAGCTGCATCTATCTTGCTATCCTCATTCGACTGCTACTGATGCAATATGTGTAAACCTTGCCTTTGACAGCCGAAGGTGAGCATGGTGTGAGTGGTGAGTGGGCAGAACAGAACAGGCCACAGAAAGAGAAAACACTTGTGAATTCTCAAGTAAAGGTGGTGGGAAAAAAATGTGGACGTGGTAAGTGTCGAAGAGACACATGTGCCCCCTTTTCCCGGCGACCTTCAATGTCCCCGTAAGCATTATACGCTTATACCCACCAAATGCTCTGGTGAAAGTTTTCACCAGAGCATTTGGTGTACTCTGGTTGTACTGGGCACCCCCCGGGCCTTGAATATGTTTGGCCACATTTTAAATTAAGCTGTATTTTGCTGTCAAAGGGGCATGCATGTCGACCAATATCCTTCCTGGGATAGGTAACACTTTAAAAAGAAACTGTGAAAATTGAGCTTGGAAGGAAAGAAGAGATACCTGACTGCAAATGGAAATGTTGGCAGCTGCTGGTTTGATTTTGCCCTCTTTGAAAAAATACTGACTTCGAATGCACGAGCAAAAGTATAGTCTTTATCTCTCAATGTCACTCTTTTGTCACTGTCTGTCTGCTACTTTCATCATAGCAGCTATCTCAGTATAGCTATCAGTAACGGACAAAATGTTTAAAAAGAGGAGCGCAGTTTGACTCTCTGTGTTCAGTGTCTCGAGTGTATGTGTGTGTAAAATGTCCTTTCCATGGCCTTGCATGATCTCTAATCTTTTTGTTCTCTCTGTCAGCCCTCCAGAGTAGTCAGAATCTTCCTTACAGGTAATTGAAGCCGTTTTCATGTCTAGCACCCCCGCGCCACTGCAGGCAATGCACATGTGAACCTGTGTGTGAGCGTATGACAGTCTGTATTTTGTGTTTGTGTGTGTGTCTGTGTGTGTAACGCTGTGTCTGTGTGTGTGTCTGTTTGTGTGTCTGTGTGTGTGTACGCTGCAGGCTAGCCATGATATAATGCTGGCAGTGTGTGAAAAAAAGGGGAGGTGGAGGGGCTTCTCCTGTGTGCTAAACTGCATGATATAGCAAAAGTTAAATGATGTGTGTTGTGAGTCAGGGGTCTTATTAAAGCTGGTCATGTGAATCCTAATTTTCCCCTATGACGCTTACATCAGTCTGAATTAGTTAGTTTAAATTACACAAATTCATAGGTTGTGTTTGTGTGTGTGTGTGTGTGTGTGTGTGTGTGTGTGTGTGTGTGTGTGTGTGTTTGTGTGCCTGTGTGTCGTTGCATGAATAGTTTTATGTCATTCGAGTGACATTTGTAATTACAATAATTCAAGCGTAACTAACTCCACATATTTTCAGTGTATTTTAAATAAACTGTCAAATTTGCCTGAATCATGCCAAACCTTTAAGGATCAATTAAAGGCAAGCTCCATTCTTAGGTATTCATATAATCAAAGCATGTTCAATGGCTGCGTTGAAATGTGACCTATTGACTGCATCAGCCGCCATCAAGGATTCCAGTTCATATTACTTTTATCATTGCCAATGTATGGTGAGATGGCTTTAAATTGGCCTTGATAATACAGTACACAATCATTTCATGAAGTCACTTCTTCAAGGTTCTGTGTGTACAATACTCATTTACTACCAAGACATTGCATTGACTGAATTTTCATGCACACTTAAGTTACCAGGCCACAGTCAGCTTACTCCAGTAAATTGATTTTCTTAACTGTCTTGGAAACGACAGAAACCTGGTTCCCATAATCTGGAATGGGGATTAGGGAAACCTGCTTTCCCCCAGGTAGTTTTCCACTGGAGAACAATTTACCTCTACCATGTACAGTATCTCACAAAAGTGAGTACACCCCTCACATTTCTTCAAATTTTTCTTTATATCTTTCCATGGGACAACACTGAAGAAATGACACTTTGATACAATGTAAAGTAGTCAGTGTACAGCTTGTATAACAGTGTAAATTTACTGTCCCCTCAAAATAACTCGACACACAGCCATTAATGTCTAAACTGCTGGCAACAAAAGTGAGTACACCCCTTAGAAAAAATTTACAAATTGGGCCCAAAGTGTAAATATTTTGTGTGGCCACCATTATTTTCCAGCACTGCCTTAACCCTCTTGGGCATGTAGTTCACTAGAGCTTCACAGGTTGCAACTGGAACCCTTTTCCACCCATTTATGACAGCATCACAGAGCTGGTGGATATTAAAGACCTTGCGCTCCTCCACCTTCTGTTTGAGGATGCCCCAAAGATGCTCAATAGGGGTAAGGTCTGGATACATGCTTGGCCAGGCCATAACCTTTACCCTCAGCTTTTTTAGCAAGCCACTGGTCGTCTTGGAGGTGTGATTGGGGTCGTTATCATGTTGCAATACCACCCTGCGGCCCAGTTTACGAAGGTTGAGTGCACGTGGTCAGCGTCGTACACAGAGGTTGGCTTTGGAAAATAGACGTATGAGTGCTGCCAGCATTGCTGAAGGGCTTGAAGGGGTGGGGGGTCAACCTGTCAGTGCTCAGACCATACGCCGCACTCTGCATCATACTGGTCTGCATGGCTGTCATCCCAGAAGGAAGCCTATTCTAAAGATGATGCACAAGAAACCCCACAAAAAGTTTGCTGAAGACAAACAGACTACGGACATGGATTACTGCAACCATGTCCTGTGGTCTGATGAGACCAAAATACATTTATTTGGTTCAGATGGTGTTAAGAGTGTGGAGCGGCAACCAGGTGAGGAGTACAAAGACAAGTGTGTCTTGCCTAGAGTCAA
Organism: Ammodytes marinus; assembly: GCF_949987685.1. Taxonomy (NCBI): domain Eukaryota; kingdom Metazoa; phylum Chordata; class Actinopteri; order Uranoscopiformes; family Ammodytidae; genus Ammodytes; species Ammodytes marinus. The sequence goes on from NC_137221.1 coordinate 11,753,623, forward strand.
GCATGGTGGTTGGAGTGTCATGGTCTGGGGCTGCATGAGTGCTGCCAGCACTGGGGATCTACAGTTAATTGAATTCTAACATGTACTGTGACATACTGAAGCAGAGCATGATCCCCTCCCTTCATAAACTGGGCCGCAGGGTAGTACTGCAACATGATAACGACCCCAAACACACCTCCGAACGACCACTGGCTTGCTAAAGAAGCTGAGGGTAAAGGTTATGGACTGGCCAAGCATGTCACCAGTCTTAAACCCTATTGAGCATCTTTGGGGCATCCTCAAACGGGAGATGGAGGAGCGCAAGGACTCTAATATCCACCAGCTCCTTGATGTCGTCATGAATGGGTAGAAGAGGGTTCCAGTTGCAACCTGTGAAGCTCTAGTGAACTACATGCCCAAGAGGGTTAAGGCAGCGCTAGAAAATAATGATGGCAAAACAAAAAATGTACACTTTGGGCCCAATTTGGAAATTTTTTCTTAGGGGTGTACTCACTTTTGTTGCCAACAGTTTAGACATTAATGGCTGCGTGTCGAGTTATTTTGAGGGGACAGTAAATTTACACTGTTATACAAGCTGTACACTGACTACTTGACATTGTATCAAAGTGTCATTTATTCAGTGTTGTCGCATGGAAAGATATAATGAAATATTTGAAGAAATGTTAGGGGTGTACTCACTTTTGTGAGATACTGTATATGCTTTACAGGGTTTGTAACCTGAAAGCCTTTTTTATAAGTGCACATGTGCATGACAAAGACCTCAGTGAGAGAGTAAGCGGGTAGATGAAAGGACGGATCATGGCATAAAGAGAAAGTCGAGGGGGAAAGGGAGAAATCTGATAACTGGCGTGCCGCATCTTTATGTGGATTAAAGGTTATCAGCTAACTGCAGCACATGTAAACACTTCACTCTTACTTAAATCGGCTATAGCGGATACTTAGATGGACACAGTTGGAGACAAACCTTGGCTTTTTGCAGCTCAAGTGTCAGATATCACCATTGTGAGTTTATGAAAGAAACACAAAGAGTCAACATAGGGCTGATGCAATATATTCTCTTTTGTACTTTGTTGCATTGTTGGAGAGAACTAATCATTTGAAAGCTAACGACTGCTGCAGTAATTGTTGTGTATGGCAATAAACAAAAATGGAACTTTGTCTTGTATTAGCTAGTTGGCCAGGAACATAACTCCTAATGAATGATAGCATAAATGCTGGATGTGTAACTGCTTGTTAACACGTTTTGGCATGCAAATTCAGAAGCTCATGATATGTACTATGTACTAAATAACAGTAAGGGCTTCCTTTTGAATTGGTCCATATAAGGTACAGATTCATAAAGCCCATTCATACTTGCCAGGTGCAATCATTTTAACCATAATTATATTGGCTTTATTTAATTTCACAAACAGTTTACTTTAGTGGCTTTATCGAGTTACAAAATTACAGCAACATCATGTTCAGTGTCAGTAGGTGCAAACAGTGATGCAGTGTAGTTTATTGGTTCAGATGAGTTTAAGTATCTCATTATCCAAATGCTCTTTTCAGTTATTTAATTAATATCGACGTCAATTAAGTTTTTTTTGTGTTCAATGACCTAAATGTTTTGTCCCAGGGAATTTCATTAGCAATGCATTCGATGGAGGTGGTTAGTGACACATGCGCTATAAGCCTGGGTGTCATTTGAAAGAATGTAGTATTTGTTTTAATGGGGAGTTTCAGTGTTTCTAAATGCTGCTTTTTATTGTTTTTGACTGTAGTGGTTTTAGAGGGGCATTTACGAGTCAAATTAACAGCAGGAAAGAGCTACCTGCTATAAAGGATAGTCATTTTTCTATGTGGTTTGTAAATCTGTCAATTATGATTGTTCTTCTTTTGTAGTCTTGAAAAAACGGGAGGTAGCATAGTTCTGGAGAAAAATATATCCTTGTGTATATTCAGATTATACACTGTCCATATGCTATCTCCTCAGGTGACAGTATAATGAAACAGGTAAGCATTTTACATACATTAATACAAATGAGAAATATTGAATTCCACTGAACTTAGCCAAATGGTATAAGTCTGATTCTCTGAAATACTATTCCAGAGGCTTTTCCACCCGGGCAAGCGGCATATCTGCGGCAGGTTGCCGGCTGTGCTCAAAGCAGGTGTATCCTCACAGGTGTGTTTTCTGACTTAATTAATTTAATTGGTTAATTAAACAATCAATTATCTCATCATCCCCTCCTGCATTTCATTATGGCCATCCACTACACTCGGCCGCTGTCCAAATCCTCCTCTTGGCTTCAAGTAATTTAAATGAGTGCATCTGTCTCCGGGATGGATGGATGAATGGATGCATTAAATACTGAAATTAAAGGGAAAAATGATGGATGTTCGCACATAGGGAACAATGGCAAATGGCTGGATGGATAGATGGATGAAACAGGGGGAGCAGATAACTTTTCCTGAAAGGCAGTGATCCAGGAACGATTCCATGGATATTCCCTGTGCTCATCAGCAGGAAGATATATACCTTAACTCTCTTTTGATGTCCCAGCTCAATTCCAATAGCCATTTTTCAGGGTAATTAAAATGCTCTGGGCCTTCTTGAACATCAACCATACTAACTCTGAAAATGAAACTTTTTGTCCCCCCAGCATGACTATAAATAGTTGAAATATGTAATTTTTTCTAGGTTTTTAGTTTGAACCACTAGAAAGGAAAAAGTACCAAACGGAAAGCAGAATAAAAGTAACAATCATCTCTGTTTCTGAGAAGATACAAAAATCACATGGAATATAGATTTTCACCTCCTGTTTTCAGATGTAAACAGGCAATTAATCTTTGATTCCCTTTAAAAAGTGGCATTTGTTTGAATTTGATTGTCACTTGCTCAATTTTTTTAGGTGAATGCATTCTATTCTAGGAAATTGTTTTCTTATTCGCTCCACCTTTCTCTACCTCCCTCACACACGAACACACGCACACTTGTCCCCCCCCCCAACTCTTTTCCCTACATCTCTGTATATGTACTGTGGATATTGTATTCATGCAGACCGCTATGAAAAAAACACCAATTACACAGTCAGTAGCCTTTTATCCTCTCCTTCACTCTATCATCCACTTTAAGCACCATAACTACCCACACATACTTGGAGACACAGACACACACACACACACACACACACACACACACACACACACACACACACACACACACACACACACACACACACACACACACACACAGACACACACACACACACACACACACACACACACACACAGTCAAACACTTTTATTTACATCTGCCAATTACCAACAGACCAAGACTTTCCTTGTATACCATATACTGTATGAAGCACCTCGGAACTGACTCATGTGTTGCAGGGTTAAAAAAAGACTTCCTATTTTCACACTTCTGTCATGATCTATCAATGTTGCCCGTCATTCCCTTCTTTCCCTCCCACTCTCTTTCTCTTTTGCGAACTATCTGTGAGTTTAAACTCCGTGGAGTATGTGACAGGAGGCCTGAATAAAGAAAAAGCACATACTCAAACAAACAAACAAAACAATGGCCTGACATTCGAAAAAAGTGGAGGTGTATATTGCATTGATAAAGCTAAACATAATAAAGTCTCCCGGTGAAGATCATTTTGACCTAAGGATCCTACGCTTCAGTGCTCCTCTTATTACTGCAGCCCTTTTGCACATTTTTATTTCTAACTTCACCTCAGGCAGGTTTTCCCCAATATTGAAGACTGCTGCTCAGGTGCTTCCTTGGAGGCACTTTTCATAATTTATCAACCTTCCTCCAAGCTGTCCTGTCAGTCTGAAATACTAGAACCGCTAGTCAACCTACAACTATGTGACTAGCCTGGATGATATGAATGCATTTCAGCCACAGCATTCAGGTTTTAGACCTAGTTATGGCACAATAACTTCTGCAACTGCTGCTGATGTTATTCACTCCCTTGTTGAAAAAGCAACACTGTCTGTGGCTTTGTGTGTTAGACTTCAATGATTGTTTCAAATTGTTTCAAATCAAGTCCCCAAATGGTTTACAAAGATGTCCCTCAAGGATCAATATTTGGCCCACTGTTATTTTCTCCATAAGTAGTTGATTTTGTTCAACTCAGCACCGTAATGCCCATTTGTGTGATACCATCTTCGATGCCATGAGCCCCAACCCAAACTCAGTCTTTTTCTAGATGACAGTTAGCTTTCAATAACATTCAAACCTCCCCATGTCCTTGTTCTAAACTAGGAAAAATTCTAAATGCATACATTTCACAAAAGAGCAAACTATCGAAGTTCCCTATCCTGCCAAGTGTATAAATGGAGATAATTGATACAGTACTGGATTATGTATACTTGTTGGACAGTAGTTTGTCCTCCAAAACTCATGTTAAACATCATGCACAAATGTTTCCAATTATAATTGGATTCTAATGTATACAGTGTGTGATTGAGAGATCATAATGCTAACACTACCATTAAACCACTGGATGTAATCCACCACAGTGAGTTATTTAAAAGGGTTTATTGGTTATCACTGCCATCTAAATGGAAACAACATAAGTGTGCCTACATTTATGATGCCTTGCTATATAAATTGGCAAGGTGTTTAACAGCCTTAGTTGCATTTTAGGGCCAATAACCACGACACCAGATTACAGGAGAGGTTGGTGTTACAGGTGCCCCATACAAACGCTGAACTGTTTCTATCCAGCTTATTTATTATAGATATTGTAAACCATTATTAGCTTATATTTCTATTAAGATTTCCGATTGTGATAAATTAGTCTAGTCATTGATGTATTGTGGTGGTTGTTTTGACTGAATTCATTTACTTGTCGAGAACTTGTGCTTATACGTCTAATTTGTCCTCAGGTCTTGATGTCAATGTGATTTCCCAAATAAATGCCTAACTAACTAACTAAATAACTTGTTTTCCCTTCATACTCGGCTTCCTCTAGCTCTCCCTCGCTCACACTTTATCTCTTTTTCCAATACCATTATTGGAACCATCAGCCAGAGTGGTGGCATCTACAGGCCCAGACGCTCCCAGACACATAGGCAAAAAAGACGCGCAAATATACACACAAACGCACTCACACACACACACAAACGCACTCACACACACACACACACACACACACACACACACACACACACACACACACACACACACACACACACACACACACACACACAGATACGTACACACACACACACACACACACACACACAGTGTCTATCTGGGCAGGCTGCCCACTGCATGCTAAGCTAATTAGATTGGCAAAGTGCCACATTACCAATATCAGCTGCAACCTTCCATTTTCCCTCAATGCACACACACACACACACACACACACACACACACACACAAACACAAACATATAGAGATTCATGCTCTAACAAGCAGAATCAAAGAGACGTAGACTCACCAACAGTCACATGTGATCACACAAGAAGAAAAGCTCAACCGCACAGCTCAGTTATGCCAACAAAGGCATTTTTGCAGTTAAATTCAAACAGACCGATAGAAAAGAGGAAGGCAAAGTAGCTGGCAGGAGTTTAAAATGGAAGGAAGAAATGGGGGGATGATGGGTAGATCGATAGAAGGATCAATTGAAATTGTTCAAGAACTTTATTCATACACAACATATTTGTTTTGTATTACACATTATCAAAATGAAACTCAGTCTCAAAATGCATGTATAAGTTATCCAATTTTTATATAATATCTTTTGGAATATGTCATGGAGTGCAATAACAAAGGCGTTAACCTGCCATCTTTCAATAAGAAAGCATTTCCATTAAACCATCTTTAAAGCCTTTAACGCTGGAACGTAACTAGAGACTGGAGTTGTTTAAAACAGTCAAGGGCACTCTTCCTTACCTCCATCTTTTCTCCCTTTTTTCAATCATTCGGTGCGATCAATTCATCAATCACTCACTGTGACCTTTCATGTCCTTCCACTCGTTCCCATGTTCATTCATGTCGACACCTCCTAACAAAGCCATTAAAGGTTCATGTTCCCTTTACCTCCAACATGAAAACTGTATGGCTCTAAATGTTGGGGAGAAATTCAGACCATTGTTGGAACTTTCTGTCCACAAATGACACCCAGAGTGGGTAGAAAAATCACTTTGCGTTTGCTTCGTTGTGCTTGAAAGCACCGGCATGAAATTTTCATGAAGTGGCGGCGACCCAAAAAAATCTATTTAACTTTTCTTCTGGACGATGCACTTTGTTATGGATACAAAGTGCATTCTGAAAGAGGGCAATACAAAAACGGTCGATTTAGGGTGAAAACATACTTTGATTTGACTGTAAAGTGACTATCCCACTCTTTTTTCTCACCTGACAATATGCTCTCCTTGCATTTCTCCGAAACTAAATGTGCCTCTTTTATATATCCTTTTTTCCCTTATTCCCATTTTTTATTCCTGCTTCTCGTACTCTCACCCTCCATATCTTTACCTCAACATTAAGTCTCATTCAGATCTAATACTTGTCTACTCTTAATGTCTCACATATTTTCCATACCCTCTGTCCAATCTTTCTTTCCTGGCTCGGAGTGCTTTCCAGCCCCCCCCCGCCTTCCAAGCCCTCAGCCTGTTGCTACGGTTACCAGACAGCAAAAAAAGAGAAAGGGAAGTAGGGAAAAAAGCGAGGGTAACTAAAAAGATGACACTTTAAAAGGCTTGAGAGGTAAAGTGGGTGTTTGTAAAAGGGGAAGAGAGAGAGAGAGAGTTGGGAGATATGAAGTTGATAGCGTCATAGCGTGGGCACATTCCATTCCATTTACATTAAGCAATCGTGACAGTGAAAGTACAAACTCCCCAAAGTTTGCTGTTTTAAAAAGAAAAGACTGAGTCATCAACATTGTTTTAGAAAAAAAGACACTCAAACCTCTCCCCTAAATAAACCTTGATATATGCCCATCTATAGCCTGCTTCCTATTCCTCTATGGATTGTCTTTGTGTTTTTTCTTAACTTTGTTCCCAGTAAAACATTTCATTGTGCAATTGCCAAAGTGTTTTTGGTATTGCTGAGAAGTAATACACATAGTATTAGTAGAATTTTATCATTTCAATGGACAATAAGAATGGAATATGTATAAATAAATGATTATCTGTTTTCTCTGGTGTTGTCCAAGGTCCTGAAATATCCATGGGTGCATTATCAATTTACAAATATAGGGGCACTATAAGACATAGTATACTGTATGTTCATATTGCTGCTAATTCGAGTGTCACATTTAGATGGCTGCAGTAGCCCTAGCATTTAGCTAAATGGTGTCTTTACTCCTAATGTAAGTACCATGCCTTGGTTAAGTATGACTGTAGAACTGGCCTTTCTTGGCCCAGAGTCCCTCCACACTGATACAAGGGAGGCTTAAGGAAATCTTTCTAGCCACAGAGGAGCTTCTGTCCTCCATTTTTAAAGCAGACCTTGAACGGCACTACTGTCTTCAGTCCCCTCGGTTGTCTATTGGCCCCAAGTATGTCTTTCTCCAGCTCAACTCTCAGCTGGGTACTTCTGCTTTTCTGTACTCCTCCTGTACTCGCACTGGAGGGTCGGAGGTACAAACATAATTTCCCTACAGAGATCAATAATGTCAAAGCCTTCTCTGTGTTTGTAATGAGCTTCCCAAGGCAAGAGGTCTCTACGGGTAACTGAATATGATCAAGGCCAGCCAATTGTTCATTTCACACCGCTGCTTTTCTACTCATTAACCATATCACTGTCGTAACTCATCGCTTTGCCACGGCTGTCTTCAAGGTTAATTTTTTGTTATTAATCATTGCCTGGAAACTATCCGTTCTCAGTCTAAGACTGCTCAAGACCAGTAGCAATGAGTAGCTCTACCCAGTGATCGTTAGATGCCAATACAGTCACACTGGCGCTCCAATTAAAAATGACTTGTGGAGACTGAAACCATGGGGTCAGTAGTCACTTCGCTTGCTGGAAATCTGATATTCTAAGGCAAATAGAAACATTCAGTTTAGTATGTAATGGACAATACAGATTTAACAAGGGGTTTGACATTGACTTCATCTGAGATCCCAGATAGGGTCACACTTTTCTACGCTCAACCCACAAACAGAAAACGTTTGCAGCTAAATTATTTTTGTTATTCAATACCGATGAATAGCTGTTTTATTAGTTGACATGGAAATACAGAGACACAGCAAAGATTAAAGAGAAATTGAGTATGGCATGATTTGATGAAAGTCTGGTGCACTGAGATAACTGGGATTTTTTGTTTTCTAAGTTGATCTAAGAAAAGTTGGGATGTCATAATTCTGCCTCTTTCCAATCTATAGTTGTCCTGCCAGAGTTACTTTCACAGATTTGGAAACCTTCACTTTGTTCTTCTTTCAGATCTTGCCAGGTTTGAGCAAGAGCACAGCAAATCTAAAATCGGAGAAAACAAAGAACTAGAACACAAGACGCAGTAGTGTGGCCTAATTACTGCGTTTTCATTTGCCAATAAAGATTTTATCAGAAATAGACCCAAATATAAGAAGATAATGAAAGTGAAAAGCCCCATATGGCATCGCTGCAAAGAAAGCTGAGGATTACAAACAGTGTATATAATGTGTCTTTCTGGATGAGAGCGAGTTCTATAGGTGGAAGCGGAATATTCAGCTTCATGCCCTTGAGGAAGACACCGTATTCTTAATCAATATCCGTGACATGCAAGCCTCATATACACTATAACATTATGGTGATTACTTTGAAGGCGTGCGCAGCTCCTTAAAAAGCAATCTAAATGGGCTTCGGTCACAGGTTGGAGAGTAGTTTATGGCTTCCAGATGGCAAAATGGTATACTGCTTTGTCATTACAGCAGATGTTCAATGTTGTTAGTAAGGCATGAAGTGTGTATTTGACGTGCAAAGTGCAGACGTACCCTTTAGCGTCCTAGCCTCTATCCATCACCTATCCTTGAGTGGATTGCGTTGTTGTGTATCTTGTATTTTGGGGAGCTTTTAAAGACAATCTGGTAACGCTTTACAATAAGGGTACATTAATGAACTGATATTTAATGCTTACTTAACGCTATACATGCTTAGTTAATGCATAGTTAAGGCTGATTAAGCTTTAACTAACTGTTAATGTTTATTTATTAACGGTTAGTTAGTTAGTTAATGGTAAGTTGCATGAACTATGTTGAGTTAACTAATGATTAGCTAAGCATTACATATTAGTTAATGCTTAGTTAATTCTAATTAAGCATTAAGTAAGCAGTTATTAATGGTTAGTTAATGCTTAGTTAATGTTTATTAAGCAAGTTACCGCCATTCTTCTGGCTGTTTATGTAGTATCTTATTATGTTATGTTTACCTTGCTCCTCCCCATACTGCCTGTAACTTATGAATTCAAGGTTTAAGTTTAATAAGTTGGAGTATGTTTGTGGTATGAGAGATCCCTTTGATCACAGTACTACTCTTGCTGAGTCCCATAACAGTTTGTCTTAGTCTTGACAAATAGGTGGGTGGTATTTGGAATCATGCACACATGGGAACAGGGGAACAGGGGATATCCGAGAGTTGCCACGTGTGGAAATGAAGTGCGTGTTTTCAGCCTAGTCAGGTGCACATTTCAGCGTTCACTTTTTGCTATGTATTCTATTACCCTACCGTCCCTATTGGCCTGTAAAAATAAATACAGTTTTATTACATTTTCCCTCTTTTTGATAATCTTGAATAAATAGATGAATGACTTTAATTGCATTCACATATGCAAATTGAGTCTCCTAGGGCAAGTTATATGCAATATTTTACAAACCAAATTTTAATATGTATTTAAACTAGTTTCTCCCTTTCCTACGCATGACAGCATAGACACAAACTGTGAGGATGATGATAGACAAATCCCGGGGCTGCTCCACAGGCAGTAAATAATGAAACGCTTTGACAGCAGCAGTTGTGATTTTACTAGCATATGGGATGAGGTCACTAACACTAGGCCCTTCTGTCAGAAACTGTACAATTTATTTGAAAGTATTAACTCAAACCAAAATTTTATGAGCCCACACAGTCAGATTCCAATTTACTGAGAGTGGAGCCGCTCCAAAAAGTGTCACCTGATGGGATTAGACAATGAATTTAGTGTTCAAAGTAACTGGGATAGTGCAAAAAAAGGTGGAATTGCAGTAGCTTGAGGGTTAGAAGCTTGCTGTTTTAAATCCCCAAATCGTGAAGAGAAATGTGCAGAAATGATAAGGGACACACACACTATACCTTCCCCAATGACATTCATTCTGGTCCCTTGAGCAAGCATCTTACTGCCCCTGCAGATGTGTTTAACGGCAGCCAAGAGTCACCTGCTAGATAAGATTACGTGACACCCCATAGAAAAAGTGTCCATAAATGCTCAGCTGAATCTCATTTTAGGGCAAGTCTGAAGGCACAGTCCTTGGCCTTTCTAAACCTTTCCATGTGTGGCTGTGGGCAAGCTGCACTCACTCCCTCACCAGTCAAGTCAGCTCTTTGTTTTTTTTTTTTTTTGTTTTTTTTTTTAGATTATTTCTTGGCATTTTTATGCTTTATTAGCAATGTTTTTATTTTGTATTTTATTTTTTCAAAACATCTAATACAATTAGCTTTAGCTAAAATAGTTTGTTTTACAATTATGTACACGTCCAGGCCCTTATGAGAATAAGATACTATTATTAATCAATGCTTAGTTGTTTGTTCTTGTTTGACCTTTTCTATTTCATTATGCAGTTTGACCCAAACCTATTTAAAGCCATTCTTGGAGACCTTTTTTTTTTAAACGTTTTTTTCTGTATGCTGAAGGGGCCCCTCTGTTTGTCAGAGTTTCCTTTGTTATTGATGCCGTGTAACCCTTCTTTGAAAAAAAGTTAAGAAAACGCTTTGAACCAAGGTGCTGGACTTTTGTTCTCTCTTTAGAACCTTAATCTTCCCAGACTGCCTGCTTACATCCAGATTTAAAGGGGTTGAAACATCTATCCCCAGTACCCCCAAGGTACCAGTCAGCTAGCTTTAGCACTTCCGCTTCTGTATTAATCATCAGTTTCAAGTACCATAGTCAGTTTCATTATATTGTTAAAACTTCAGAATGCACAGAAAATTGTGTCTCAATATGCATAAGGTTTTTTTTAAGGTACTGATGGCACTTTGTGCAAAGTGTGCATTTGGTATATCAACAGAAGTCTGTGTCCAACATGTGTCAAACTGTTCACTTTAGCTTATAAGACTCAAAAAACATGCGGCGGTTGGAAGATGTTAGATATCTTCCCAATGCTACTTGAGGCTTTAATGGTAAACTGACTCTCCAATGATATAGCATGAACATCCCATGACAATGTCATCATCATCAATGTAGCACGCCAGCTTCAGTTTCCCAAGCATCAGTTTATGTTTGACAATAAAGGTCGGAAAGCTGATTTTCCCTGGACGAAAAAAGGATCTACGAAGAAGAAAAAAACAATGGAGTAGATAAACTGTCACTCGGTTCAATGCTTTATCTTGGAGTGCCGGTCCCATGTCTCTCTATTGTTTTTTTTCATTCCTCATAATGAGACTTAATGAGACTTAACTTCCTGAATCGTCAACTCACTTCATATCAAAGGTTTGTTCTTCATCTTTTCCGGCGCTCAGAGACCCCTTCGGTTTGACAGGAAGAGTTTCGCTGAATATTCATGGAAAGAAGTCCTCGCAGTGATTTGTGATGCATTTTTGCTGTTGAGACTTAACGGGATGAATCCAAATGGTTTCGCTTGACATAGCTATTTCAAACGAGATGAACATTAGCCTTCCAGTGAACATACATTGCAGCAAACTGCAGCCTTTTAAAGCACTTGTACCACTCACCGTATGTGCAATTAAAACAGTTTAAATGTGTTGCACTTACATTCATGCAGTTACATACTGTTATGTAACTGTCATAAATGTATTATTCATTTAGCGAATGAGAAACTCGTGGACTCTCTTCCTCTCCTCTCCATTAGATGAATTACATTCCTCTTATTATTTATTGTATAGTGATTAATGAGCGTGTGTGCGTATGTGTGTATGTGTGTCTGCTTTTGCTTGTTAGCAATTAAACTGACCTATTTTTAACATGTTTTGCTTTGCTGTCAATATCCCAATGGGGGAGCGTGGGGTAGAGGAATACAGTGCGTGTTAAGGTGCGAACACACTACACGCGTTACCCGCGTATGCTTTATGTGCGTAACGCAGCTAAAATGTTGCTTGATCATTTTGTGTCAAAAATGGTTATACGCGCGTAACGTGCCTAGTCTCGTGCGCTAGCCGCCCGCACACAACCGGGTGTGTTAACTAATGCTATACGGCGCTAACTTGGTTTATCGGCTAAAGCACAGCCGCATATATTCACTGATTTAACCAGGAAGTCCATTCTCCTGGTTTACTCTCCCCATGTCTTCTATTCCCGAGCTGCTGTCATACAGCACCGGCCGCCTGCAATATACATTTTCCTCCTCGGTGTTTCTCAGCCTCTGTGTACAGTACACTGTTCTCCGACCGTGCCAATGTATGTGACGTCGGGTCAAGCCCTACGCTGATTGGCCAACGCGGCTAATCGTCACGCGTAGGAGCGTAAAAAGTTAAATTTTTTGAACTCTGCACGTAGCTGCGTAGGGTGCGTATATACGCGGCTAACGCGGCTAAAGTGTTGCTTTAGCGCGAGTAACGCATCTACGCGCCATGTACGCGCGTAAACCGATTTTATACGCGTCTGTACGCGTGTAACGCGTGTAGTGTGTTTGCACCTTGAGGCTGGAAACTTGCCTTTGTGCTTGAACGGCTGAGTAAAGATATATGTTCATATCCTTTATTGCGTTAACAACCATTAGTTTGACCATGTCCTGATGGATTCCTGTCTGTGTGCTCAACCACGCAGCCTATACAGAGACGGATAAACGGTCAACAATTCCTTTTTATTAAGGAAACTGAGTTGACTTATGAAAAGGCTAACTGACTGATTTAATAAATAGTACCCATCACAAAGAAAAATAACAAGGAGCACATAGTGTTTTGATTGCTTTATATGCAGTCCTACCGTGAAATCCATTACCACAGCTGGCCCATTTTACTGTGACTGCAGTGTATGAACCATATAAGCATTATAACTTCATCATCTGATGTACTGTAGCTAAATGAGACAAAAAAAGCACTCATGGTTTGTTTGTTTAAAAGATATGTGTTTTGGTTGACCTCATGTGGATCTCATGTTGCTGTACAGATTGTCATTTATTTTTTCTCACGTACGCAAAGATGGATCCAATCGTATTATTACAAAGTATACAATGTTTAATAGTATAGGCTTACTAGTGTAGGTAATTACATAGTGGGTTAGTCTTACTGCTCAAGGATGTACAAGCAATATAATGTCAGCCGACATAGCAGCGAACAAATACAATGGTGGAGTGATAATCTATGAATACAAATAAGTATTGTAAAGGCAAATCTGTAAATTGTGGAGGAACGTTGCCCCTGCTGGCATGTTTGCCTCCTCCTCCGCTCCACCCATTTCTTATTCACTGTATCTAGAGCCAAGTGGGAATGAAATTAGAATCCTGAGAGTGAATCGTGTAATTGCTCACTGAGATCATCCCGCAGTGGCTGTATGTACTGTATAGTACCAGCTGTTGCTATAAGGAGGATGATGGAGGGGTGGGAAGAGGTACAGAGGCAAAGTAGGCATGCTTATGCATGTGCATATGTGGTACTCATGAAGATTTAACTCAAGGAAAGAAGACAAAATTACATATACCACATCGTGTTTTTTACCACTTGAAATCATATTTCTTTCACAAAAGAGGGAGAGATTGGAGAAGAAAAATGCAATGATGGACAAGAACAGAAAAGGGAGCAAAATGCAACCACGGAGAGAGAGAGAGAGAGAGAGAGAGAGAGGGAGGGAGAACAAGCAAGTAAATGAGAGTGGAGAGGGTTGGTGTTCGAGTTCAGTAGTCGGGCAGAGTTTAGTCCATGTTCTAATGGTTACAGACCTACAGCGACTCACCTCAAAGAAAAGGGACTGGTGGAAGAGGAGGACTGTTTGTGCCTCGGTGTGTGTGTGTGTGTGTGTGTGTGTGTGTGTGTGTGTGTGTGTCTGTGAAGGAACTCATTAGTGAAATTGGAGATGATGACACTCAGCAGACACAAATCAATAGTAACCCCCTCAGACAGCATTTGTCTCCGTGTTTCTCTCTCACTCATTACTCCTCGATGCTGTGCAGTACCTGCCAATCCATTTTTGTCAATATACGGTATATGTTTCCTGTGTGTGTGTGTGTGTGTGTGTGCGTGCGTGCGTGCGTGCGTGCGTGTGTGGGTGTCTATGTCTGTGTCTATGTGTCTGTGTGTGTTTGCATTGGAGCGGGCTCATTAGATTCACTGGTGATGATGGGCTGATTGATGAAATCAATAGTAAACACTCTTCCCACTGCATAACTATTTCTTATTTCTGTCTTTTCCCCTTGCTCTTCTCATTCAAAAGTCAACTATTGATATGTAAATACAGTGAGTTCTAACAATAGCAAACCCACGTATTTGCTCACTCTCACTCACTCCTTCTGTGAAAGACGATATAAGAAAAAAAGTGTATTAATGATGAATAAGTGCTTGCTTACTTCCACCATTTTATGTCCTTGCTCTTCTTCTTCCCGTACGGGTCTTCTAGGCTGCTATTAAACCAGCCGCCATTAAAATCAGTATGCTGCAAATACAATAATAAGTCGTAATATTTGCAAGGTATGGTTCTGTTTAGTAATCGCAGTAGTTAAGGATGTGCACAAGCCTTTTTAATAGCCAGTTGAAAAAAGAAACCCTTACTTTATGGCACTGTCCCCACCCATAATGTTGACAATCATCTGTGTGCACACACATGTCTTCACAAACACACCCACATATATATAATATACACCATTGTTTCTTAAGAATGATACAGTATACTAGATACCTACATCCCTACTGTAGGATTTTTCATATTGGAATATGAATGAGTTTGTTGTAGACTTTGCATGCTCGCCAGCAGTTAATAAAGACATTTGACGGACTCATGTTTTTGTTTTGCAACATAATATGGTCCAGATGAAATGAAGTTAAAGGCTGGGGGTTCATGGGAATTTAACTGAACCGGAAGAGTAGCAGGTCAGAGAGGACACTCAGGTCAATGGACCATTTCAATTAAACAAAAAAGAAAAAATATGCAATTAAACCGGTTAAATGGTAGAGTCAAATACAATCTGGCATTTTGTTTGTTCCCAAATGAGGAAGATTAATGATGTGAAGGGAAATATTCTTGCTGAATTCAGATTCAGGAGATTTAGAAATTCTAGCAATAAACAGGACCATGGTACACTCTTAAAATGATAATTATGAGAATATCAACAGCTGCAATGGAAACAGTTCTACCATTCTAAAATAAAATATATTAAATTATTATTGATTTGCAAAGTGAGTTACTGGAGAAGCATTAGGACTGGCTGTAGTAGCAAAAGAGTACCATATAATATTGCTGGTACCGAAATGTATCTTGGTGGATGTTGTTTTTACTGCGGTTGCAGTATTAGTACAAAGTGTAGGGAGTATAAGAAATGGTAGCAGCATTATCCTGTGGATACTACAGTGAAAAACAAATTGATCACTTAAACGTTTCAACTAATGAAACAAGGAACAAGTAGAGTAGGGCGCTGGTCCAAGAGTTGTGACCAACGGTGCTTTACAGAGACACATCAACCATCAGTCTTCAGAACAGTTGGAAAGCTGTCCCGCTGAAGAAACAGGTTAACTGAGGATATGCATTCTGACGTTGAGAGCCGAATCGCATTCCGAATGATAAAGAATTGAGGTGAATAGCATTAACGTGAAGGAAACAATGAATCGTGATGCCGTGGTACGATTTATAGCCCTTGCATATCATTTCCTGGCAGGGTATAAAAGCCCTTCAGATTTTAAAAATGGCCTCAACTGTAAATCTATGTTCCTATCTCCCCAACAATATGCAGTATACTTTTGCTCTTCATTTTAATTTGAATACATTTGTGCTCTACAGAAAATTCTTATGTCCAATTTTTGGAGTCGGATAGCCTCAAGAGATTGGTCTTCTCGAGTTCAGTCATATTCTATCGCTTTGGAAGACTTGATTGACAGTTGAAGCTTTTTTTATATGCTGGAGAAATACTCAGCGTGTCTATCTGTATTTTCTGCTGTATTTTATAAAGAAGAATGTCATTTTGTTTGGGTATTTGCTTTAATAGTTTTGCCCGCCGGTGTTGCCTTTACTTGACCACTACAAAGGATGTGCTATATTAAACTACAGCGAGTTCTCACATAGTCGGTTTGAAGTTTTCCAAGCAAAGAGATCACTGAGGGATGTGTATACGCCATTGGGCTACAAAGGTCCATCACATTTATTTTGTTGAGGAATTAAACTTGCAAACTCCCCCGCAAGGTTCAACACTATATTCCGGCATGCACATACACATCTTCCCACGCACCGTCTCATCACTAGATCAGACATCACCTACACTGCACTTCCACCAACACCGGGGCCTCGCTCTTCACTCACAACTCGCCCAATAATTTCCACCCTGGGCATAACTCCAGACAACAATAGCTTAATGGGACAGCAGTCCTTGTCCAGTTGAAATGGGTTTGCAAGCAATTTAGAAACGGCCTTTTTTGTGAACATCTAGAGACTAATGGAAGGCCTGACCCTGCTGGTTAAATCATACTTGAATTTTTTTATTTATTTTTTTCCTGCCAGTAGTTGACTGAGCGTTGTGTGCAATAAATGGCTGAAGCTTAAGCTGAGGCAAGCAAACAGTGGGACCATTATGTTGAGTTGAAAATGAGAAACTGACACGGCTGCCCGAATTGAAGCCAAAACAGAGGCTCACGTTGTTATGTCCCTTCTGTACTTTCGGACAACGCAATCGCTGTCGGCACATACATGCTCCCATTTTGAACCCGCTATCTTGTTCTCTCTATACTTGGCCCTCACATTCCTCTTTGAATGTGGTGTTTATGTTTTACAGCAATATAGTCAGGTGGCAATTTCTGATTTAATTTAATGTAATCCCTGTGCTTTTTATTGTACTTTTTTTCTCTAGCGGGGAGACACTTAAACTTCTAAATACTATTTATTTAAATGTGTCCCTTTTGTGTTTAAAGACGAGTTGGGATAATTAAAATGTCTTCTTTAATATCTCACTTTTCAAGTCACTGCTGGCGGTGTTGTATAATGGAATTAGCAATAAAAAGTGGAAACAAACCCCTGCATTGGGTTTGCCTAAAGTAGGTGAGTAATGATTAGACTTGCAGTATGTTATCCCTGCACCAGGCACATTCTTCAACAATTGTGCTGTGATTAACAATTGACACAAGCCCAGTATGAATGATGATTACAGGTAAGCTTACTGATAATTAAATTAATGGTTATTCAAGCATAGCATGTGTGCTGAAAAAATAAGTGGCTTAAAGTGTATGCAGTTGATCAGTCCTCAATTAAAAAATGTAATCCAGTGTTTTCAGTCACGTATCCAGAATTATTGTAGCAGTGGTGGTTGTGGATACCTATAATTTTGAAGCCAGCCTTTTTTGGAGGTCTTTAATTAGTGTGGGTTAAGTATATCTGGAGCGGTGTCATTTCTGAAGAGGCTCTGCCACCTGCAGTGGATTCATAGAAGGTATGCAGCAGAGTAGCATTCGTAGCATCTCTTCTTGATAGGTCTCAACCATTGTTTTCCCCCTCAAATCTTGTCTTTTTCAGTCTCTCCTTTGAACCCTTTTCTCAATGTTGTCTTTCTTTTTTAATCTATCCTTGTCTCCATTCCATCGTCCCATTCTTCCCCTGACTGACAGTGTTATAAATTGATTTTCAGCCCTGTGTGTTCCCCCTGTCTCTCTCTAGCCATTTCCCTTATTTAGCCTCAACCACTCCGGGGTATAGTCTAGACCGCAGGCCAACTGTCAGTCAGTGGCAGCGTGGAGCAGTCTAATTCTTGGCTGACAAGCGTTCCTGACAGCAGGAACCAATGGGACGTTTCAAACATGCTTACTCTCTCGCGCTCTGTCTCTCTCCATTGCATTTGCCTTTGCTATCTCTCTTCTTCCTCTCATTCTCTCCCTGTCAACCCCCACTCCCCCCGCCCGCCACTCCACTTTCCATTTGGTTACCCCTATTTTTTTAGCTTTCGGTTTGTCCAACCTTCTGTCACTCTGCTCCGACCAACCTGAACCCCGTCTTCTCCATTTCCTCCATCTTTCCTTCACACTTCCAAAAAAAAAAAAAAACCTCAAGAAAATGAACAGATATCATTTTCAAGAGACATGGACAGCTCATTTAAATTATCTAGCACGCATGGAATTCATTTACACACATGCATGTGTGCAAATACACACACACATCTCAGTTTGCCCCCGGAGCTGGAAGTGCTGCTGTGAGCCGAATACTGATTGGATGGTTTTGTCCGTCTGGAATGATTTGATTGGTCAGTTTTCCTCCACTGGGAAAAGCCATTCCTTAATCATAAATGAGAGTCGGTGAGATTAGACGGAATAGCCCTTTAAGCGAATCACTGGTATCACTGAGGTCCCCAGAGAGAGGCAGAGACGGAGGGAGAGGGATAGGGAGCGTCAGAGAGATGAAAGGAAGACCGACAAATAGAAAAAAGGGAGAGAGACAGAGAGAGAGGCAGAGCCATGGAAGAGAATGTAAAGTGCATTTCTCTCACAGTTGGACTGGTGTATTGTCACTATACTGTCGAGGATAAGAGTTATATTTCATATTGCAGGATGTCTGCCCACCCACACATAGTATATGGGTCATATGGAGACATTGCTGGCACCCCAAGTAGGTGCTAGGGACGCCCAGAAACCTTGAGGGGTATACCGCGGGTCCCATTTGAAAGAAGAATACGGTAATAATTTCACCGTTTCCTCATTTAGTAGTCAGCACCCATGTGAGCATGACTCTATTGATCATATAGGGCCTCCCGGTAGAAAATGACAACATTCATAATTGATTTCACCTCCTCAGAATCATCAAGCACATTTTTATGACATGGAAAGTCGGATAATCTAGCTGTATGGAGAGGTCTGATTTGTTCTTCATTTATATATTCATTGCGGTCTGGTTTAAGTGATTTCCCTCGGTTCGCTGTAATGTCTTACTCACTGTCTTTAAGGGCTTGAGGGTTGCAGGAGGGCGTCTGTCAGTACGCATTAGCCTTCCGAGGCTAAGGGCAAACAGTTGTAATGCTTCATCAGAACGCACAAGACAACATGGTGTGGGCGTTTTTTTTTTAACAGGTACCCTTGAGAACCAAATAATGCAAACCTGAAATCCATTTCCAACGGCCGCCAGATTCAAGGACACTGCACAGAAGTTCTACAATCCTTTGAGGGAGGATATTTACAATCATGAAAAGCTTTAGTGGCAGCAGACATTTCCACAGCCCTGCTATAAGGGACAAGCCAACAGCGTTATGTTATGTTTGTGCACCTTTTCGTGCCCAACCACCCTGTGTTTTATTGGTACAGCGCTGAGTTGGCCGAGATAAATCGAAAAACGACTCATTGCTTCCAGGCCGTAAAATATCCTGAAAAAGTCAGTAGCTCACATCACAGAACAAACATAGACAAACCCTCATATCCACCACACCTCCTGGCAATTCTTCCAGCCTCCAGTACACCTTGCTTTTTTTTCTTAGATGTATACAAACCCCACACAAAACATAAAGTCCAGGAACTCAGAAGCAGCAGTGGTTGCGTGCTTTTGATGATGTGCTTTTTTTTAATGACATAAAACTATACAGTTCTTCTGTAGTCTGCCGGCCACAAGTTTTGCTGTAAATAAAGGAAAAGAAAAATGGCATGGACTTCCGTTGAAAATGGTGTAAAATGGTGCCACTATTTTTTCATCAGCGTATTATTTGAGACATTTCAGAGCGAGATATTGCTTTGATGAAAGAGATCTAGCCCGTATTTCTAAATGAGGGTTCATTAAATCCTTTTGTCTTTAAGCTTCTTCTATCCAGGGAAGGTTTTGCTGAGCATGCACGCTCCTTTTTCCAGCTTAAGACGGCCCTTCATTAGTACCAGTCCATCTATTCACACCTAGGAGCTACCACAGTGCAATCACAAATCTTTCACAGTTTGCCAATTAGCAACTCTATTTAAGACTTCAGGGGGGGAAATGCCTTGCTTAAAGCGATACTCCTCCCCGAATATTTTTAGTATTAAACACACATGCCTTTCTGTAGACTTGAAAGGTGGCTCTAAATAGTTTGTCTTAATAGCTGTCTTCTGTCTGTGTGGAGGGTTGTCATCTTGAATGAACTGCATTCCTGGTTCCTGAAAGTGGCCCAGTTTAATCGCAAGAAACTTCATTAAAACTTGAACTCGAAGTATTGTCAATATTTTTATTAAAAGTGCTACGAGGAACTTTTAAATATTTCTGAAACTGTCTAATTGTTTCCTCTGATGATCAGAAATGACCTAGCCTGGTTCTACCAGACCATCGTACTTCATTTCATTTGTACAGAAGGTTTGGAACTGCTCAATTGACAAACGTTCACTCACTTGGAGGCGGGTGAAACCGGCCGAAAACCAACAAAAATCAGCAAAGCTTGTTCTTGCTCCGGCTTTAATGTATCGATATTCGGCAGCGTTGCCACAACAGACTGAATAGCTTCTCTCGTCCATATCCATTGTCTCCTGTGACTACAACTGAAACTGGCATGATGTCCACATATGAGTGTGTGGCTGTGTGTACCTCGGTGTGTGTATTTGTGTTCAAGTGCGCCTGCCTTTCACTGACCATTTGCCTCTGTGTGTGTGCGTGCGTGTGCGTGTGCGTGTGCGTGTGTGTGTGTGTGAGTGTGAATGTGTATAGAAGGGCTGTCAGTTTCGGTCTGGTAGTCAGCATAATTAGAAGTCTCTCTTTAACCCCTTTCTCCTCACTTTTTTCTCTCTCCCTCTCCCTCCTCCTCTCTCTTCCCTCATCTCATCCCTCTCCCTTCCTCTTAGTCTCCTTTCTCTCTTTCTATATTTCTCCATTGCTCACGCTCTCCCTCCTACACTCTTTCACCCCTTTTCCTCTGAGTGATGAGTTTTAAATCATCCTTTCATTCTTCGTGCGTTGATGAACGAGGTGAAATCTGTCCTTTTCTCTCTGTTTATTCTGCTTTCCATCTCTGTCCTTCTGTCTCAATAACGCTCTTTTTTCACTCCACTCTGTATCCTGGCTTCAATTTAATGAGGTTGCTTCATTTAGACTGTATGACACCTTCCAATGTGTTTAAGTCAGATAAACATTGTGATGGACTTAGTCATCAGGTTCTCCGTTGTGGATTGAAGGCTACAAATAGTGGGCTTTATTTATTTTAACTTTGCAAAGTTATAAGCAGTTCTTTACCAGTTGATGTAATATTGTAAAGCCACAAAATGCGCTCAATGGTGTTTTGTGCCCCCAAGGGAGCCTTCAAGCCAGCACTGAAGGCCCTATCCCCTAACCTTAACCCTAACCCTAACCTTAACCAGCGCTGCCTTGAAGGCTCCGTTGGGGGCACCAAATACCAAACACCACAAATGCCATGTTACAGCCTACTAAATATAAAAAATGGTTAGCAACTGGTTCAAATATATATTGTTGAAGGGTACATCTACACGCAGGGAAATGTATGGGTACTTCAGCAATTCCTGAACCTTAAAATCCAATATCCAATATTTTTTATTGCACATGAAAACAGAGTTTTTTTAAAATTTATATTTTGCTTTGTGTGTGATATTGTCGTTGTCCTTTAAAAGAGACATCATGAATGACTAGGACCCTGAGGGGACAAAAAAAACAGCAATTCAAATCCTGTCTCCTAATACAAGTAAAGCCGTAGGAGCATGTTAAACCAATATAGGCTTATGCATGACTCATGTTCATGGGTTGATACCAGATGATGAAAAGCAGTAGTATTTAGTATTGTAACAAAAAAGTAAATGGACACAACCTTCTTTTCCTCGATGCATTTGAGTCGCCTAAGAAATCCAAGCGTATGACCTCTACATCCGTCACTGTCAGGGCAGTCAAGTGTTACCTCTCTTGGGAATTACAGGATAGTTCAGATGACCTGTCCCTCAACCTTCACATAGCTTGACGGACTCTTTACAACATTCACTCAATCCTGTAAATAATGTGGCTTGTGTCACAGTTCACAACAGGGAGCCTTTTTTGGGTTGTTGAGAAGAACATCTCTGAAAATGTTGTTTTTCCACCATATTTCCACATCGCTAGCTACCATTTCCACGGAATGTTACCTTCATAGTACATATTAAGTCTTATTTTAGGCTCATAACTAAAACTCACCCCAGGGAGTTTACTTAAGACTGCATAAAATAATGTTTGCACTTTATTTAAAGTTTTAATTTGCACCCTCTCTACTGAAACATGTGGCGCGGTTTGTATGAGTGTGTGGCTCTTTTGCTGGCAGAACAGTTCATTCTAGTCTGGTAATAAGGTTCCATTGTGAGCTCAATCCCAAATCTTGTTCTGTTAACCCTTCTGCTCGAGGCACTGTTAGCACCGCAGCATGTCAACACAAAACATAACAAAATGTTGATTTCAGACAAACATGCATCAGTCAGTCTGTGTATTTGGCTGTCATAAATATTGTCATTCAGCAATAATTCTGTTTAAAAAGATCCAATATCTTGAGTCACCAGGAGAAGCAGTTGTAGAGTAAGGTGCATACATCATTTCCCGTTCAATTAGTTTGACAATAAAATAATTTTTTAAGGCGTCAAGTGAACTAGCTTCAACTTTGGTTGCTATATAAAATGCTATATGTATTCATGGTAAACAAATATCTCATAAGGAAGCCATATCAAAAATAGCATGAATCCACAAACCACTTTGAATTAAAAACTTGGGTGCAACTGCATCTTGGACAAGCAGGAATTGTTGAATCACAAAGAGTTGAATACAAATGAAACATGTTGAATAGAGGCTTGGATAGGATTCGATAGAATTTTTAATTTTTAAGTGTGGAAATGTGTTATCCTCAGGTTGATAACTGCTTATTGGACCATGAATGCATTTAACTTTTATAATACAATTCAATTCCAATTGACACCACATGGATCTGCTCTTTCTTAACCGGGCCAAAATGGCAGTTCAATAGGTTGTTTTCTTGTTGCGCTGTGCAACATAGTTTTATCTGCAGTCTCCTATAGATAAAGGGCGCAAGGCGTGCAGTGGCATTTCCAACCGTTTTTTTCTTAACGACCAAATAAATTGAAAGGAGCAAAAGGTGATATGGTTGTGTGGTTGGCGTATATGTCGGTTGTGTGTGTATGTATATATACAGTAAGCTCATTTTGTAGGTCTGTGTATGTGCATATGTGTTTGTCCTCAAATGGCACCATGCCTGTCTGTTCCAGTTCCCCTGAACTTCTCAACTCTGATTGGTTGTGAAGACACAGACATACTGGCCCTTAATTGCAGCTCACACTGCCATTGGTCATTATATCTGTCACTGTGATGGTCTGGGAATTGTCTGGGTAAATGAGGGTTGTAAAAAAAAAGCGCACAAACACACGGATACCCACACACACACACACACACACACACACACACACACACACACACACACACACACACACACACACACACACATATCAGCACAAACACAGTTTTTGGTGGTTTGGGTTCTGTCTTGGATAATTGGCTGGAAAAGCATCCAGTGGGGGATGGCCCTGCTGTCCCCATGGCCCTGGGCTGACATGGTAAATAACGAGGCTCATAAACATGAAAGGCAGGCAGATGATCATCCTGATTTGAGCTTTGCACTCAGAGGGGATCAGTTAAGGCCGCAGACTTGAAGGACATCAAACGTATATAGTAAAGAGAAATCTTCAATTCAACACATTCATTTAAATGAGGAATAAGTCACCAAAGGCACATACTGCTGCAGACTCATGCCATCATTATTCCTTTCTTTGTATCTATTACCAGTGTGATATAAATATGAGTAGTGGACAGGCATTTTAGCTTTGTACGATTAGAAAGTAGACAAAAAAAACGCCACAGCCAGCTGCACTGGATCAGAGAAAGTTAAATGCAAAAAAACTCAACAGGCACAGAGGTAGTGTGATTTACAAACACCAACTCCCAGTGAGCAGACGCTAGATGGAGTCTGATGTAACAGCAGGTTTTCTTTCCCTGCTGTATTGTCCACGTGCAGGATGATGCTAAATCCCTGTTAGCTCCGAGGGGTTTTGTGCTCTTGTAAGCTGACTCAGCAGTATGACTCCCCTGTGGAGTGGTACAACTGAAGAGTTCCTCCATCAGCGATCAATAGAGCTTCGCGAGAAAAAAAAATGCTTTGGAGCGACTTCCCTCCTGGACGCTCCACGGTTTCCATCCAAACTCCTGCGGTGTGTTTGATATTAGACCATCATTAAGATCAAAGGGAGGTGATAACGATCCTGATGTGAACCGCACAGTCCAAGGAGATCAATTACTTCTACCGTTCACAATTTAGGCATTTAGCAGGCTCTGTACACCCGGAGAGATTTTGGAATAGAGCAGCAAAATGAGCTTCACTTCTAATTCATCAGTACATGCAGCATGTTAAAAAAAGGAAGTGCACGCATGTAAACAAACTCTACTCCCCACTCCTCCTCTCACCCACATTACCAAGCCCTTCGAAAATATATAAAGCTTTAACATAACCACAGAAAATACTCAAGTGTCCGTTAATATTGAACCATTTAAACATAGTTCCAACAGTTGATCAACCATTTTAACTTAGGCTATGATAAACACAATAACTCATGCTTTGTAATCAGGTACCTCACAGGTGAAGCTATAGACATTCCACTAACTGACTGTAGACAGGAGTCCCAAAATGGCTGTGAAAATGATATGTGGCTATTCATGCTCAAATATACAGCACCGTGACATTGGATTTGGACACACTCAATTAAAGCAGTAAAGCAGCTGTCACAAAGTCAACATTATTCCTGTTGCAGTTGATTTAGTTGTGCATATACTCCTCTCCTCATAAGCTCTTGCCTCGTCTCCTCCTAACCCTGTCAACCTGCCTCAACATACATGGGGCCATAATGAAGAGCCTAGAGTAGCTCATTAAGATCTAATAGTATTTATCCTCCCTCTGTAAAGAAATAATAACCGGCGGCTGCATAGTGTGTGCAAGAGTTTGCGTCATCTGAACTGTTTTTTTTACTCATTCAATTAGAGACAGTGAGTGTAGATGCATATCTCTTAAAAATGACAGACAGACACACACACACACACACACAGGCACTCACGCTTATGTCCCTCAGTCACACATTGCTAGGTCATGTTCAAAGGCATTGCTAAAGCCGACTGACACAGACCTATTGTTGTCATGTCATTTTGACCTTTCGGTAATTGATTAACAAAAACAAAGACATAGCCATCTTTTGATCTTTAACAGGAACACAGGGATGAATTTCCAGAGAATGCCCCGCTCGCTTATTGATTTCACCTATTAAGTCAGGTGGACCGATAGCTTCTGTGGACAACTGAGGGGACCTGGGTTCAAGCACCCCATGCTGAATGTAACGACCAGCTCCCGGATCGCTGCTCTGAAACATAGCCTGCACTTTGCCCTCACTGTGGGGTAGGCAAGATTATGTTCCCAGCAGCACCACAAACTACCCACACATCGAGCGAGCCATAACACTTTCTGACAAACACTTGATTCAACAGATTTGGCGCTGGCTACGCTATATATATATTCCATTAATATGGAATTGTATATCAGCATCAAATAAACAGGGTTTATCAGACTCAAGCTGAACTGTTTGGTATCACTCATGCTGTCTTATGGCTTACAGTGCTACGTTGATGTTAAGCAATGATTTGCCAGACTTCTTTCACACCGTTACCTCTTAAAGAACTAATGAAAAGTGAACCATCAATGCTATTCACTCCATTTATTTAAAACAGTTGTGTAAAAAAAAATGGTACTTGTCTAGTGCACCTGGGTTTGGAGGGATACCGAATAGTAGTATTTGTGTACGTGTGTGTGTGTGTGTGTGTGTGTGTGTGTGTGTGTGTGTGTGTGTGTGTGTGTGTGGCTTTGGTAAACTATATTTGTTGTGTGAGTGCACACTGCAGTTGTTACTCGTGTCTCTCAGAAGTAATACTGAGCCAGATCTCAAACACACTGCAAGACACACACTGACTACTGCTACGACATGCACAGAGAAACACACATAGATTGCACACACATTAAATCAAATGTCCTTCTTGCACAAACACACACACACACACACACACACACACACACACACACACACACACACACACACACAAATGTTTTGTTTTAATGTTATCTCACCATTGCTGTTGGGTTGTTTATCTCTCCTTCCCTTTTGGTGAGAATAATGAAGACTATGTTAAAAAAATTAAATTCACGTCTCTTTTCCTCTCCCATAGGTTTCATCTACACATGTGGCGGCACACTGAAAGGCCGAAATGGCAGTATAGAATCACCAGGCTTTCCCTATGGCTACCCCAATGGGGCCAACTGTACCTGGGTCATTGTCGGTGAGGAGCGGAGTAGAATCCAGCTCAACTTTCTGTCATTTGCCATTGAAGAGGAGTATGACTTTCTGTCCTTGTATGATGGGCACCCGCATCCTGCCAACTTCAGGACCAGGTAGGACCAGTTCTTTATTTAATGCTAACTTGTAAAAACAGACAAAGATGAGGTTGGATGTTTCCTTTGTTTTTAATTATTTCTAATCCAACTCAGTTGGCTGTTAATTTTATACTATCTATTTTATACACTTTATTTAGACTACTTTCGCACCAAATTATTGGTGTTCCCCATCCCAGGAAAAATAAGATCCGCAAACACAGCATAAACACCCGTTATGGCGTATAGCCCATTCTTTATTATTAGGTTACCATTGATGTGCAGCCAGTTTCCACTCCTTTTAGCTGAAGTTATAAAAAGGTTTCTGCCAATTGACGATGAGTTGTAATGAGCTTATATGAAAACTGAAAACAAGTGCAGAAAAAAATGTGTTTCAAATGTTGAGTTTCGATATGAACACACTTTTTGTAAGAAAATAAAATTGAAGAAAAAGAGAAAAATAATAAAAGCACTTATGGCAACATAAATTCTGGTTGTTTAAACAAATAGAGATAAGAGATTATCGGTGTTGGGCTGAATTCTCTCGAGCAATACTACTGCATCGAAACAAATGACCCTGTATAGCACTGAAAGGGATAATTTCAGATAAGTTATCAAACTCTCTTTGCCTTATGATTTCATCAGACAATCAATTTACCCTCTATACACATTCAATCTTCTCTTTTTTAAGTCTCTGCAGTTAAAGTAGTATTAATTCATCAAATTAACTGTGAAATGTGAGAGGGCTGTGTATTGATATGTTGGATTTTCTCATGGACAAAACAGGTCGATACGAAAATTCTGACAGGTATTGTTGAACAAGTATGTCTACGATTAGGTTCCTCAAGTGCAACTTTAGCCGTATTTAGGCGAATATTTTGCATTTATTGTTCATACAGATCTTTATGTGATGCGTGAGGTATTCTGTAATATCTACGGATATGAATCTCAACCTGGAACTGATTCTTGGACTCAAGAATCTGAAACCTGAATCCAAGGAAAGCTTCTCACTCTTGGCTCATCTTCTTAAAAACAAAAAGGCAAAGGCACTTGTTTTCAAACACCACCCTTGGCCAGTTTCATAAAGGATATGCACAAACCAATGGGAGAAGCTCTGCCCGTGTAGCACCTCAACCCCAACAAAAGATAAAACAAACGAAAAAGATGCCAACTCTATGGCCAAGGAGATTTTGAGATGAGCATGGTTTTTCCACAAACAAGTTCATGTGTAGTTCACGGGCTGATGCTAACACACAACTCACCTGCAATCTTTGTTCAAATACTTTAAAGGCCCTGACAACTTGACTTCTCAACTTAGCTTCATTCACATGCAATTAGATTCAACATGAATACACAATTTCCCTTCCTTGAGAAATGTCTTGTTTGTCTTTTTGTCATGCAATGTAAAGCGCTTTGGGTCTGTGAAATACCAGGGAAAAGCACTATATAACTGGAGTCTATTTACCATCCACCATTGATTCTCTTACTGATTTGAAATGGCTGTTTCCTCAAATCAACAATTTTTCTTTCCTTCTCTTGACAAACATTTTATGTTCACAAGAAAAATTTATGATAACTGATATGTTTAAGGACAATGCAATAACATTTTAATTTCAGTCTTATTGAGCCTGGTCAGTTTTGGCCAGGTTCAAACACAAAACAGGGAGAGTGAATGCAGCTATACTGAATTTCCACTGTCACTTCAGGCTGATTTTCTTAGCTTGAATTGCATTGTCAACACTGGGCAGGTGCTCCCACTGTCGATGGGGGTTTCGGCTAAGGTCAGAAATGGATTTTGTTAATAACATCAAGTAGTTATAAGGCAATTTCCACTGATGTAGCGCTAAGCAAGAAAATCGAGTTTTGGGTTCAATTGCAAAAAATAAAATGTGGATCATGGAGAGATTAAATGAGTCCTCTTGATACTTGGGTCGGCTGCTGAAAAGCAATTCCCTTGCCGTGGGGAATGAACCGTGTTCATTTGGTTCAACAGGCATCATTTCTAATCAGCCAGCTGCGATAATCAACCTTTCTCAGACACTATGGTGGCTTTTAGTGTTCAAATTGCCATACAGAGTTTAGAGTTAATTAAAGAAGAAGAATAGAACAGAATAGAAAGGTGACTGTGAAACTTTCCAACTCTTGTACGTTATTCCCAATATGTCCAGGAAAAAAGAGGGGGATAGCAAACACATAGAAGGACAGAGAGAAAGTGAGAGATGCCCTCTGTGCTCTTATTGGTTGATTAGGATTTCCTGCTTATCTGAGATAACAGGAAAAGGATATGCCGCGTGAGTGTGTGCTCACATGAATTCACATGCATAGGTTGTGTAAGAGCACAAGCCATGTGTGTGAGGAAGATTTATGGTCTGCATAGTTACAATCGCCCTGCTAGTTAATCCAAATTACCTCTGCCTTCTTAGTCTCACTCTCACTCTCACTCTCAAACACACACACTCTCTCTCTCTCTTTCTCTCTCTCTCTCTCTCTCTCACACACACACACACACACACACACACACACACACACACACACACACACACACACACACACACACACACACACACGCACACACACACACACACACACACACATGCTCTCGGACACAGGGCAAAATGGTGATTAAAAGGTCTGATCCATTAGCAAAAAAAAAGGTAATTACGGGGAGAGTGATTAGCATGGATCAATCAGAGACACACATATGCTTCTGCATGCTCACATCGTAAACAAACACCGGTCTTTCTTTGTTAAATTCTGGTGTCACGAATGCAACCTAATCTCTTGTGTTTTTTGAAGGGAGTTGTTCAAATTAGCGTCTAATGTTGCATGAAGAACACTCACATCCTCTGAACGCCTTATTTATAAAAGTGTATCAAAATATAAACTCCAGCAAGTCAAATGATAAACCTCCAAGGGTGATGCTGCTTTTATTCAATTTTTGGAAACGCTACACATGAGTTTCACCACACATACACTTTAATCAAGTTTTTAAAGTGATTTTCCAATGTTGAGTTTTTTATCCCTTGATTGCTGCATGTTCTAAAGCCAGCAAGGTTCAGTCTGTTGACAGCACAGCAATCAGGTCAGGCACTGTATCTGGCTGATGAAACATTTTAATAACTGACTTTCATGTTAAACACAAATTCAAGCAAGTTCTTCAATTGCGAAATAACAATCCCTATCATCCACCCTCTTCATGGCATCTGTGCACCCAACTCATACGATGAAAGGAGCTGCTCTTGTTCATAACTCTCTGTGCCTTGTATAAGCAAGGATGTACAGACTCACTGTGACCCCAACATATTTGACACATTGATATTGCATATAGGGCTTAAAAATACAAATGTATTTAAGGTGAAAGCAGGCTTAATGGTATTTCTGTTTCTTCCAGGAGCTTTTCAAAACATATATTTTCTCAACTAGAACTCAATCTTTAATGCTGTATTTGAATTGGTAATTTGGTTCAAGTGAATTAATTCCGATAACAAGATACCCCATGTGAAAAGAAAATGAACTGCAAGGTTGGGAATAACTGAAGGAAATGTGAGCGAAAAAATAACAATTGAACTATACTTAAAATGTTCACTATCTCACAGGGAGAGTTTTCTTAACTGCATTGATACACTATTTTAATTACTATGATACAACTATATAATGAAACATAGTTCCTGATTTAGAAAACATTAAAAAAATCATTAATAGTGTTATTTGTTCATCTCACAATCACTATTGTATATGACTGGTCTAACTTGCCCTCGTTAGTAAACTTTCACAAGGGAAAAACATATTATGTGATATTTGCATATTGGATAATTTTGCGAGAGAATATCCTGACTGGACTTTTTGTTTCACCTATTTAATGACCAGTGACCTTTCCCTAGCTTTACAAAGTAGTTTTAGTTACCTAACCCTTATTAAACCTTAATCATACAGTACTTTCCACATGCAGATATAAGATAAATAAATAACATTTGCAATTGGTAATCAAAATATATTGCCTTTGAAAATAATCAGGCTTTTGCTTATTTCCATTACCAGTATTATGTTTGGTGTGTAGTATGCTCAGCAAGTTGTTAAAGCTCCCATATTATACACTTTTCGGTACTATTATACACCATATTATATGGTCTTAGTGGTCCCTAATACGTTTTTCTTTAATTGTTTGCTGAAAAAAACTTTCAGATAATTTATTGTACTATGCTGATGTTCAGCTAATCTCACAATGGCCTATTTTTTAAAAAGAGCTGCAGCTCCCCTCGTAAATATACAATCTTTGAGCTCCCCCCACCCCCTGTCCGGAAGCGAAGCCAGATGCGCCTCGCCCTCTGTCTGTCAGGGCCGTGGACCAATAAGAAATAGGGGTGTGGGCTGCACAGTGGAAGCTTCTGGCTTTCCAGTTTTTGAGGTCAGAAACGAGGAGAATTCTGACTGGAGTATATTGGGGGGAGGGGTGGGGGTTTCAGAAAGGGGGAGAGTGAGAAAAGGAGAGATTGTTATTTTTTAAAATATTTTGGCAGTCTCTAGGCACACCGTGGACCCATGGATATGTTAGAACACATTTAAAAAGTGCATTTAGCATAATATGTGACCTTTAAAATACCAGTGATATTGGGATTTTTTATTAACTTGAGCTAGCTCTTCAGCCAGGGCTTTGTGTTGTTGTGTTATTGTTTTGATTACACAAACTAATTAGAGATAGTTTTATTCACAAAATAATCAAAATGACTGCATTGGTAATGTAAAAGTGTGTCAGTATATTTGTGTTGCCTGTGACATGAGAACTGTAATGGAATGATAGGTGGAAGCATTCAATACATTCATCCATCCATCACTCTTATAATTGCTTTTTGATCACTGTCTGTTGTCAATGCATACGTAATTTCAACTCATTCACATCCCAGCCATTCATGCTAGTTTAAACCCTCTTTGCTTTATGGCCACCTGGGCACCTGGATAATCCAATAAATATATCCATTAATGTGATTCTAGTTTGCAAGTTAACCTACTCATTAAACAGTGGAGACAGTGTCACAAAGAGAAATAAAAAAAAAGACAGGGAAATGGGTGACAGAAAGACAGAGCTGGGAGGGAATAACAGAGTGTGTTTGTATTTAATCATATGGGAGCCTCCTGACGAGTGCTTGATTTATCCGGAGAGACCCTTAAACAGACTGTGTGACATTTTGAAATTAAACTGTTAATTGTCTTCATTGGCCATTTGTCACATTATCTTATTGGCTCCTCAGCCTGTCGTTATCCTTTTGGTTTTTATGTCCGTTCCTTTTCTATTAAATAGATAGGCCTAATGCTAGTTCAATTTATTTTAATACCTGATAATATGGCAAGTGCTTAACAAAGCTAAACTTAAATATGTCAAGGTAATTTATTTCCACACAATATTATTAAGTTATCAAATAACCTTAAACAGATACTGCACGGTGGATTAACATTCTCGTATATTTTTGTTCTTTCTTTCTTTCTTTCTTTCTTTCTTTCTTTCTTTCTTTCTTTCTTTCTTT
Source organism: Ammodytes marinus (assembly GCF_949987685.1). Taxonomy (NCBI): domain Eukaryota; kingdom Metazoa; phylum Chordata; class Actinopteri; order Uranoscopiformes; family Ammodytidae; genus Ammodytes; species Ammodytes marinus. The sequence goes on from NC_137221.1 coordinate 11,785,827, forward strand.
CTTTCTTTCTTTCTTTCTTTCTTTCTTTCTTTCTTTCTTTCTTTCTTGTGGAGCAGGCAAGCACTATTTTACTATGTTGTCAAAAATATGCATAAAGTTCAAAATCGTTTCCTTGTCCCCTTGGTTGTTTTCATTCTGTCACTGTGTGTGGTTGTAGCCAATGTATTCCTGTGTCACAAGCTGCTATTTGAAATGACTTGTCTCCTGTCACTCACTGATGTTTAAAGTAAATGTCAAAGCCTGGTAAGGTTGTGCCACATAAATTGTTTTAGTAGAATACCCGAGTCGGACAACAAGTAGACTTCAGAGAATTAAACAGCTGTCTGCGAATTAATAATGTATGAGCGCCAAGAGATCGTCTTAGTATTTGGGCAAGGAAATGCAAGCACTAAACGATGGGAGAAACATGTCTGCCTTTGCCAGACTTGCAGGGTTTAAATAGGAAATTATGATATTGAGGATTTAATCCTAGTGGTGTGTGGGACTGATTACATGTTGCTCACAGTCAAATGCTAATTTCTCATTGCCGTCAACATACAAAATCAAATCAAAATCTTTTGGGTAATTTCAAAAGAAAGTAGGTCACATCGTTCTGAAGTCAAGTCATGGTGGGGTTTTGAAATATGATGAATCAATCCACAGGAAACAAGGGAGTGTCTCAGAGGAATAATTGGGATTATTTCAAAGACTTTGAATGCACCACTTTCTGAAACACTGCATTTAGACTATTTTATGAATAACACCAACGCTTCAATGAGGTGGAATTTCAACCAATCCACAATTATACTTAAAAAAATAAAATCAACACAGCGCAAGGAAATCACTTCTCACATCCAGGGAAAAACAAATGTTCAGATGCCTATAGTTAGTGAAGTCAAAGGCATTGGATTACATCTTATTGTACACATGTAATGTGCCATTATGAAAAAAAAAAAAAAAAAAAAAAAACAATAATAGTAGTGTTGGAGATAAACAGTTCCTGGTCTCACTATGATTTCCACTTTTATCATTTTCATAATGCCAGTCTCATCATAATTGCTGTGTTAATGGAAATCGGAAATATCCATTGCAGCATCCAATAGGATGACTTTATGGTGTCCATGCTTTCAAACTCACTTGAGGTTTTGGCTATAGGCCTACTTACAATGTCAAGATTCCATTAATATATAGGGGAAAACACAGAACAAATTAATATATAGTGTTAACTGGTTGCAGTTACAGTGAGAGTCAGTGGTAGACTATGAATAACGTCATGCATACAACTTCTAATTAAAAACACTTAGCCTAACTGTAAAAGTTCACCATTTGATATTATGTGCTTATGAAATAATCTCCGAGGTTGTGATGTAGTTTGTTTTCTCTAGGTCAAATTTAAACCATTATTTACAAATTGTCGATTTATATAGAAATATTCCAATTGTCTGATTCCCCCTGAATGCAACATGAAATTGCGCATCATGTTCTAATTACCAGCGCAAATTCAGGTGTGGAAAACAAATTTTAAATCCAGTAAGTAGCATAATATTAGCCTATTATAAACAAATTCCACCTTGTGTTGCCAAAACTCGACGTTTCATAACTAAGAAACAGTTAGGTTAGCCAGCATTTGGTAACGTTTAAAATTAATATCCTAACCGCTATCGCCTCTATGCTAGCTATTTCAGTTTTTTGCTAATAGACTATTTGGTAGCTAGCTGCTGGTTATGAGTTTGAGGGATAAGTTTTAGGTCCTATGTAGGGGTACCCATTCCTTTGCTTTGTCTAATGGGTCTTATTATGTTCTATATATTTATTAAGTATTAAATATAGGGTACTCTGTCTGGGTAGGTTGCAGCACTTCTTTTGTTCAGGTTCAGGTTACTTTATTCGTACCCGTAGGTAAACTTGTGTTGCAGTTTAAAAGTGAGCTTCCGTCACACAGTTAGGACAACACATACACACAAACACAAATGGGACAGTTACATACAGTAGGCTAAAACAATTAAAGTGCTCCAGTGCTAATCCAAATTTGGACACTTAAAACTGACCAACATAATTAAAATATAATAAAACCCCGATAAATTGATCTAAAAAATCAACAAATAAATAAATAACACATACAAAATTAATGTTGTGCAGTGTCTACACAAACCATTGTTTTTAAATATGATTTATTTTTTAGTCTATGTGAGAGCATAGCAGTTTAGTTCAGTCACTTTACTGTCAAGAGTAAGCAATAATCATGGCATGGAGTTGAACATAGAGCCCTGCAGGAAAATGAGTGCCTGTCCCTGAAAACAGAAAGCAATACATCAGAATATTGAACTGGGGAACATTGGGACCTGTTAGTATAGGCTTATGCTACCCTATGTCCTTTATGTGTTCCGGAATATGTATTTCTTATTGGTATATACTGTGTCTTGCTATTTGGTGAATTATTTTATGTTGTTAGGTTCAAGACCAGAAACTTCCCCCAAAAATTATAGCTGTATTCTTTGTCACAGCTGTGTTAGAAGAATGGGTGGAAGTTTTCCAGTTGGGGAAAACAGCAGGCCTGTAGGCTTATTTTGTCAGGTGTCACCGAGGCAGCTCCGTGACGTGACAGTAAGCTGGGATGCCCCCGGAGCCGGTGGAAGTGCATCTCTGTCTTTAGGCAGGTCAGTGAGTGAGTGACTGAGGTTACAGGGGAAGAAAGGAGGGAGGATTGTGGGAGATGTGAGAAGGCAACGGTCTCTTTACCCACTGTCAGAGTGCCAGGGTTACTTCTTTTATGGTAGTAGTAATTAGTTTGACCAGTCATGAATCCTTACAACTCTTTGGGAAGATGTTTGGGTTGGGTGTGGCATATAGCAATGCTGCCGCTCTCTGGATGCTTTGTGCAACTGGTCTGATATCATTGTTATTGTTTTGTGTTATAATCCTGATTACTGCACTTTTTCTGTGTTTATACAACCTAATTGACTGTTTATTGAATTGTATTGGAGGGATCATTCAGACCCATCACATCCATATAATTTAAGACAGCAAGCTATCTTATTAATTACATTAGATAATCAGATTTTATCATATCCATACCTCATTCTCAAATGTTTTTTAACTGTGACCTATGTGAAATATTTGCAGAAGCCGATAAAGAGGAGAGAGAGAAAGAAAGATGTGGAGCGTAGCAGATGAGAACTGGAAGCTAGAAGTCCTAATGTGGAGACGTATCTAGAGGAAAAGGAGGAGGCAGGGGCAAATGGATGAGCAAACAAAGAAAGTCCAAGAAGAAAGGACAGATGCTTAGGTAACTCAAATAGCAGCAGAAGAGTAGCTTCCTATGTAAACCATAACTACTGTAGTACTGATGTAAAGAATGTGGAACATAACACTGTGCATGATGCAAATGATGATTTTAGCTAAGATATTGTCATACCTAGCAACACATTATTGATAGTTTAGTCCATTGGAGTGATTCCACAGAAAACTGGGGAAAGCAGAGGGAGGGGACTCATTAAACAACTTTTAGTAAGATGTTTGTTAATATTTGTGGGTAAATCATATGTCAATTCACACACAGCCTATAAATAGCAAATCCTGCTACAACTGTAGCTGATGCAAACTCGCAACCCTATAGTTTGAGCTCAGTTATGTTAATACAGAACACTTTTTGTCAAAATCAGCTAATACTGTATCTACTCACCATCCGCTACCTGTCCATGGTGTGTGCCTGCTGAAAAAAAGGAGGCCATCATGCCCAACCCTAGTTGCCATGTACTGGCTATTGTACAGTATTCCCTCTGTCCTGTTCCAGTCCCTGACCTAGTTAGTATCTGCAATCCTCCACAGCTCAAATGTGTACACTTGGCTCAGTAACACCCACATCTACTCTATACACATAGGAGTCATGCACAGAAATGTGTGCAGAGAGAAACAGATACAAACACACACACTCTCACAAAACTAAACTTACAACTAACCTCATAAATACACACAAGCACAGAGGGAAAACACACTCAAATTAAGGCCGTGGGAAACAGCAGTGTGATTGGTGTGAAAATAAGCAAACATGGCCATTGATGTTGGAACAATATTCCTGAGCAGAATTGAGTACACTTTTTTGAGGAGAAAGCAAGAGGTGTGTATGTAGATATGCATGCGTGAGTGAGCAAGGTTTGTGGAAGTGTGACTTGAGGTGTGTTTACCCCTGAGGTTGTGGTATTTCATCTTTTCTTGCATCAGTTCTGCCCTGTGGATTCTAAAAGATGTGTGTGTGTGTGTGTGTGTGTGTGTGTGTATGTGTGTGTGTGTGTGTGTGTGTGTGTGTGTGTGTGTGTGTGTGTGTGTGTGTGTGTGTGTGTGTGTGTGTGTGTGTGTGTGTGTGTGTGTGTGTGTGTGTGTGTGTGTGTGTGTGTGTGTGTGTGTGTGTGTGTGTGTGTGGGTGGGTGGGTGGGTTAAAAGTTTCAAATAACGTTATGCAAGTTAAGTTAAAAAGACAGGAAATAAGTGGAAAATAACACTTTCTTTTTTGGGGGGCTTTTTCCCCTGTATGCTCGTGTAGCTGTGGCTCAAGCCAGCAGTTTCTTGCTGAGGTCAAAATTACTTGCTAACATTTGTCAGTGCACAGAACCTGTCTTGATGACTACTGTATACTTTATAATATAAAGCTGTGGGAGCACAGCTTGATATCCTGTGCCAAGGGAATTTTACAGGCCACAGTGGCACTGTTCATCTGCAAGTATGCAATAAACTAAGATGTATATAATTTAACGGATGACAACAACAGCCCATTGGGATGGAATGAATTAACTTGCAAACCACCTATTATTATTGCGCTACACAATATTTTGGCACAATGAGTGTCCATCAGACACCAATTTGGTTTACACAATGCCTGGAAGAAAACTTTTGAGGTGGGTAGTATTGTGTAGACTTGCAGGGAAATGCTCTGGGTGTGAGTACATCTTTGCTTTGGAGAAGTATGTTTTTATTGGAAGTTGCAATGCTATTTCTTAGACGTCTACGATACTAGTTATGTTTCTATTGAACGTGAAAGCAGCACTCTAAAAAGGGTACATGGCATTCAATTTGAGGCTCTATAGGGTTGGTATTCAAGAATCCGAGAATTATTTTCTCTTTAATGCTTTAAATACTTTTTTATACTTAACACAATGTCTTGTTGCACCTGTTCGTCTCCTTCTTTATGTCAAAGGGGGTGAGAAAAAGTAGGGTTTTCTTTGAAATAATTTCATGATGGATTTAGCTCATCCATCATAGCCCCTTTTCTTCAAATTACACCATTGCTCAGCTACTCTGTTTTTACTCTCTCACCCTCTCAATCACTGACTGTATTCTTTAGCTTTTAATAAATTATCAACCCTCTCTTGATATACACACACCGGTATCATCTCTCTTTCTCACAATCTGTCTCAGTCTTTCCATCGATGGCTACCCCTCTTTGAGTGATTACAATTCACTCTTTAACTAATGCCTGTCTCTCAACCCTTCTATGGGTCTCCACTTTCAAAATATTAATACAAGCCCCCACCCTATCTGTTTTTCTCTCAATTTTTTTTCTATAAATGTCATTCATTTATTACCGATAACCAGCTCTGTTCTTCTCAGCTCAGCCTGCCGCAGATTATCATTATAATAATTACAATTTGGTGACAGTGCAGCACAATATTCAGGAGTCAAATTCCCCAGTGATGTATCTCTCCTGAGTCCATCATTGTTGAGATTATGTCTGAAGGCTTTTAATACACCTTGGACTGGCGTTAAATGATTTACTCCTCAATTTTCTTTAAGGAGTGTTCAGTCATATGAGAGAAAAAGGGCCTATCCATTAAAATGAGCTCATTTAAATTTGAACCACCTCTCAGTGCTTGATGAAGCCAACAAATTAATCTTCAGACCAGCAATACAAGCACCTTCAAGTGTTGGATCACTTCTTATTATTTAACTCAGCTTTAAGTCAAAAATCAATGTTGAACATAATAAGGTAAAATCGGCAAAATATAGCTAGCTTTACAGTGCTGTTTGAAAGTGTGTGAACCCCTTGAGCCTATTGGAATTTTATTTATTTTAACCCTTATTAATTCATTTTATCAATACTAGTAATTTTTATATGACATAACAGGTGTTTTTATCAATTCAACTTTTTTCTTTTCCGGAAATCAATTGTTTAAACAGATAAAACAAATGATTTGCCAATTTCTGTATGTGCAAAAGTTTGTGAACCCTGAGCTGCATTGCTTAAATGGAGCAGGTAAACACAATCAGGTGGGCCAAATTGAGTGATGAAATGGACCAATCCCTCATCCCTAAAGATGAGGGATCATTAGGAAAGAAATTGGGCGGCACTAGATAAAACAGAGATAAAACCAGGTCAGTTTAGGCTTACCAAAGTGAACCCATATAGGTCAGACATGCCAAGAGGAAACAAAATCTCAGAGGATCTCAGGAATAGAGTTGTAATGTTGAACATTTGTCTCGGGATAGCTATAAATCAATTTAAAAAAAGTTTGAGCTCCATCCGTCCACCGTGAGGCAAATCATCTATAAATGGAGAGCTTTAATAGTGACTGAACATTAGAAGTGGACTTCCTTCAAAAATATCCACAAGCGCCAAAGTGCTTTTTCAGTTAAAAGCCAACCCAAACATTACATCTAGTGATTTGCAAACCTCTCTTGCAGCATCTGGGACAGATGTGAATGGTTCCACCATAAGTAGAAAACTCAGTCAACATGCCTATAATGGGAGGGTTGCTGAAGAAGCCTCTGCTCTCAAAAAAGAACAACACTGCTTGTCACAACTTTGCCAGAGAGCACCTGGAGATACCTAAAGTATTCTGGAAGTCTATTTTGTGGACAGATTAGTCCAAAATTGAACTGTTTGGTCATAACCAAAACCGCCATGTTTGGGCAAAAACGCAACTCTGCCCAGTGCCTACCACCAAAATAACCTTCTCCCAAGTGAATAATGGTGGTGGTAAATGGTCTACAAATCTCCAGATGTAATGTTTGGGTTGGCTTTTACCTGAGAAATCACTTTTCTTGTTGCGCTTGTGGATATTTTTGAAGGAAGTCCACTTCTAGGCAGATGTTCAGTCACTCTTAAAGCTCTCCATTTGTAGATCATTTCCTGTTTCATCTAGTGCCGCCCAATTTCTTCCCTAAATATATCTCATTACATTGGTCCATTTCATCACTCAATTTTGCCCACCTGATTGTGTTTACCTGCTTGACTTAAGGCAAGGCAATTTTATTTATAAAGCACATTTCAGGCACAGGGCCACTCAAGGTGCTTCACAGGGTTAAAATCAAATAAAGAATACACATACAAAAAAAGGAACACATTTAAAACATGGATAAAAATACAACATTTAAATAAAAGAATTAAAACATTTTACCAAAAAAAAAAAAAAAAAAAACAGGTTAAAAGGGAAACAAGAACGTTTTGAGACCCGATTTAAAAGAGCTGAGAGTCTCAGCGGACCTCAGACTCTCTGGCAGTCCGTTCCAGACATTGGGCGCATAAACGCTGAATGCCGCCTCTCCCTGTTTAGTCCTAGCTCTGGGGACTTTTAAAAGACCTGTCCCAGACGACCTAAGGGCTCTGGGCGGCTCATAACTTATCAGCAGATCAGATTAAGCAATGCAGCTCAGGGTTCACAAACGTTTGCACATACAAAAATTGGCAAATAATTTTTATCTGTTTTAACAATTGATAACCAGAAAATAAAAATGTTGAATTGATAAACAAACATCTGTTATTTCATATAAAAATACTGATATTGATAAAAATTAACAGATACAAATTCTCTTTTATTCCATCTTCCATCCGGGCAATCAATGCGGCCTGCAGCAGGTAAATGCTGCTGATGCTGATTTTATGCTGATTTTATTTTCGTGTCGCTGATGACTTATTTTTTATTTATTTTTTATTTTTTTATATCTTGGGTTGTTGATGATGTTGATGACTTTTATTACTTATTTTTATTTATATTTCCTGGCACTTTATTTTAATGCACTTTGTGTCTCCTCAGGCTTGTGTATATACTTGTGTATATATTGTTGTGTTATTGTGTCCTGATGTCTTATTTGTCGTGTGTTTTATACTTCACCTGCTTTACACAAATTTGCCCTCGTGGGACATTTAATAAAAGCCTTGAACCTTGAATTAATAATGGTTAAACTGAATACAATTACAAAATGCTCAAGAGGTTCACATACTTTCAAGCAGCACTGTATACCAAGACTTATATTCAAAAATTGTCTAAAATGGTAGGGAGGATGTTGAACCAAATGCATCAGAATTAGGGATGTAACAGTATTGTCACTTCCACATTATCGAGACAGCAAAAATATCTTCCTTTCGTCCTTTTTTTGCAGATGCTATCGGGGTCACTGAGCAACCCCAAGCAGATCAAATGCAAACACTTCAATTATTGGCAAAAAGCTTACTCATGTTGAGTGGAATAAATCAAATGTGAACAGGTTAAACTCGTAATTTCACAAGTTTCATAAGGGATATTTAGGATTATAGAGAATATCAATAATAATTTGACAAAAATTATGACATTTGGGTCCATGTAATGCTAATGTTTCCATGGTCAAGAATTAATGTTTACACTCATTGGCACTCATTTATCAACCTTGCGTAGACCAGAAATGTGGGTGTACGCACATTTCCACGCAAACCTCGGCATTTATCAATATGGACGTGAGCGTAGGATACGCTCAAATCCCACGCCAGCTCTCAGCTCGTGTACGCAAGTTTGTAAACAGCATGGACTCGCAGTGCAGGCTGTGCCGGGTAGCCGATTACTTTGTTGGACAATTATTAGAAGATAATACAAATGCAGTGTTTGCTCAGACCGAAATAAAGATATTAATCACTTAAAAATGTGCAGATTATGGTGTGCAACTGAGTAGGAGCACTGATTCAATAGTGCACACACCGGCCACTTAGGAGCGCTGCATGGGACTGCGTAAGGGCAGTTGTCTCCGTCTGGAGCAGCTGGGGGGACACTGAGGCACGGGGGCTGCATTCATTCAAAATGTTAGCCACAGTATTACATATGTAGTAGGCCTATATTGCTCTTTAAAATGTTTTTCAAAATGTTCAGAGAAATAAGTCACAATTTGCTAACTCAGACGGCTAGCTCCATATCTTCCACTATTTGGTGTAAATTAGCTTTTTCGTTGGCAGCACAACCACTTACTTCGAAGGACAAAGACTAGTACCTACATTTTTGCGTTCATAAATTGTATGGGTGACTTAACATAATTTGAGCAAGACGCGCACATGCACTTATGGCAGTTGGCACTTAACTCTTAGCTTGTCAATGCAGGCCTGAGTGTGGCAATAAACAAAGGCGTGTGTGTGTGTGTGTGTGTGTGTGTGTGTGTGTGTGTGTGTGTGTGTGTGTGTGTGTGTGTGTGTGTGTGTGTGTGTGTGTGTCGTAAGAATGAATGTTTTCCAGAAAAAAACAGTCATTATGTAATCAGAGCTTTCTTGGCAACAGCAAGATGTGCTGTGCGATCAAAGCACCAACACTTAAGAGATTCTTTGGGAACTGTTACAACATCAGAGGTCAAAAAACATTGTTTGCACAATACCGCTTCAATGTGTTTAGATTATTCTGAGTAGGGTTTCAATACTCTATGGATCTGATATACCAAGATCCCAGATACAGAGTGCTAAATTGTTTGAGCATTCTAACAGATGCACCTTCCGTTTGTGGGATGTTTGTGTGTGATCAACTAAGAGTAATTGTGCAATGGGTGCAAACATGGGAGAGGCAACAGATTTAAATGAAGGTTTGGCATGGGTTACTGGTATCCGTAATGGAGCATACTGCAAGCGCAAAGAGGAATGTAATGCCATGCAATTAGAGGTGTTAAATTGAGCTACAGTGAAAAAACACATATTATAAAGAAAATTAATGCAATATGCTGTAAATGCTGTAGGTAAAACAACAAGAACTGATGAAATTAAGAGAACACGGTAAGACATAAGATGAAGAACAAAAGAAAAGATACCTCATGATAAATCTGCTGACAATAAAATAGGTTCTATACTTTTGGGAAAACAGCAATCGCAGAAGCCCAGTTTGGTTTCATTCAGTGTGTCCCAAGTGGATGGATATCTTGCACAGGCCCATCCTACATGACATACCATTAAGGACTTGGGACAGTGGGCTACGCCTCACAAACTACTTTGGGAAACTGCTAGCTAGTGCTCTGGAATGGCCATGCCTGATTTGGGTGGCTCTAAATCAGTCTAACTCATCCAAAAGCTCCAAAATGGCAGTGCTGAATTATTTCTGTCAAACTAAACATGTTAACACAAGCAGAACAACCCGGTTCTCTCCATTATCTTTCATGTCTCCCCACCACAATAACTGCAGCCGTTCAGTGCGCAACGCTCTGCCGTTTAGTGTGTCTGCCTATTTGCATCTACTCCCGATATTTTACGAACTTGGGAAGAAACGCCCTATGTTGAATATTCATTAAGTCAAACGTAATAAATTGACAGCGCATGTTATTTGGCCCGCAAACCTCAGTCTCCACCATTATTAAATCAGCGTGCACGTTTTTTTGTGGGTGAAATCCAGTTATCACACGTTTTCATTCAAGGAAACGTTTATAGTAGATCAGGCCCTATGAGTTTGTAATTCGGGACACAACATTGTGGGCTTGCACTTGCCCTTTGGCTCTTCTCATTTTCAAATTAACTATTGATACTTCAAACAAATGGGCTTGTTCTCACTCAGCCTTGGTTATGGCTGAATCTTCTTAACCCTGTTTGTTTTGGATAGCATGCTAATGAGAACCGAGGTGGTGTAACAAGTATGCCAATATGCCTTGGATGACTCTCTTGTCTGGTTGTATTGATAGTTCTGCGTGTACATGTGTGTTGTGTGCGGGTGAAGTTCCAGTAATCCCAGTAGCTAAATTGGTAATCCCCTCAAACTGCCCATTAGCCCCTTAACACACACACACACACACACACACACACACACACACACACACACACACACACTTTCTCTCTCTCTCTCTCTAACGGGCCTCTAGGGCAGTCACCTAGGTGTCAGGCAGCCTGCTCCTCAGGGAGGGATCACTATGATCAGCCACAGAGCTGGCCCACTGCCCCTGGAGGGAGGAATGGAGACACTGGCTGGCATACATACAGATTAAAGAGAGGGGGAGACATAGGCAGAGATGAAGAGAAAAACAGAGAAAGGGATAGTGAGAGGGAGGGAGGCCAGACTGTGGGGGTGTAGAGAAAAGGAGAAAGTTTGAAAGTTGTACATTTTGAGGAACAGAAAGAAATACAAGGATTAAAAGAGGAGAGTTGGGAAATATTTCAACTTCAAATACTAGTGCAGTGTCTGTAGGAAGCAGGTATTAGCTTATGCATGCTTAAATGTAACCCGTCTATGCAAGTGGGACACAGAAACACATGTAGCCTACACATAGGCAGTCTGTAAAACAATTTCAACAGGCTTTTGTCAACATTGAATCTAGCTAATTTTCTAAGACAGTAAAGACGTTGCTGGCCTTTCTTGCACAGCATTTCAGTGTATACATCACATTTCAAGTTATTATCAATGATTGTGCCCAGATATTTATACATGGACGCAATTTCCTCTGGCTGGCCACAGATGACAGTGTTATCGTGGGATGGGGGCCACGTCTGAAATCTATAGAACTCTTTTGATTTTGAGATGTTAAGTTCGAGGAACGCATCATTGCAGCAGGTCAGGAAGTCCTCTGTAACCTGGCCATGCCCAGTCTCATCATTATTGAGTAGGCTGACAATGACCGAGTCATCAGCGTATTTGATGATTAAACGGTTGTCGTGGTTACTGAGACAGTCATGTTCATGACCGAGGGAAACCAAAATCGTAATCAAAATTGAACTTCAATGAATCGCCCAGCCATACCTGTCAGTAGTAAACTAAACACTTTTTGTTATCATTTTATATACATTTGTTCTATTTCTCGAAACTACTAAACTTTTTAGAGGTATGGGGCATTTACAGACGTCTAGTTAGTCTTGTAGCCACCCACTGTCATTGTAGCTAAGTAGAGAACTGTTTGTGCAGGAACAGAATTTTTCTCTCATTATATGACTGAGTCTGTACTATTGTGAATCACACAGTTTGAACACTGAACCCATTAGTACTCTATGTTGACGTGGGACGACAGAAGCATCTTTCCAGTTAGTATGTCACATAACACAAACAGTGACACACAGCAAGAGGGATTCATTCCCACTGTGGGTTTGTTCTGTTTTCCTGCACCTCTTTTCTGTCTCTACTGCCAATTCTAGGCAACATGTTGGAGATGGAGTTCTCACTAGATATAAACTTCCTTGTGCTAGTGTTTCTATGCTTGTTTACTTGCAATATTTTACATTATACCTTTTATTGTTGCTTTCTATAGCACATATGTAGCTCTGTGTTTTCTGTGTTACAGTGCAGCATAGTTCAGTGGATACAACATCATTTGTTGCCCAGGGCTATTCAGCTTCTTGCTATGTAGAATTTTATTATAGCCAAAGGCCCAAGCAAAGGTTAGAGCAGGCACTTTCTAATCCTATGATTAATTTAGCTAGAAATTAACCATAAGTCGAAAATCAACTATTAGTTTATGTGATTAGAAACATAAATATTTGCAATTGCACTCTAAGAAGTTGTGCCAGAGAGAGGGACACAATTATTATTCATCTTTTTGATCTTTTGATTTAAATATCTGCCTAATAGACCAGCCATATTGCAATAGCTTACAATCAAAGGATACAAAGTCCACCCACGCTTTATCCCACATACACTTAATGTACTTTGACTCAGTATTTGCTGAAAGGGGAACCTATTCTATTTTTTCTCTTTACATCTGTCTTTGTATGTGGTTTCCCTGCCAATATTTTGCAGTATCAGTTCCTTTGATCTTTTTGTGTGAGTCTTGATGCAGCACAGTAAACAAGTCTGCAATTGTACCACTAAGTAAGGACAATACAGTTAGGGCAACAATATATACAATTAAAATCAATTTGGCGTTTAGCTGTCTAGGACTCTGCATTTCCAGAATTTGGTAATAGTACATTCAATTACAGACATAGTTTCTCTGTCTATCGGACACTTCTACATAAAATGGTTGCCTTTATCTCACACTGTATTTCAGACTATGAAAAGTTGTCAAGGTACAAACTTGAGTGAGTATAATTTACAATTCATCGGACTTCAGAGCGTCTAACAACCTGAACCAACATACCTTAAAAGTTTGGAAAGTATGAAACTTCCCCTCGAGCCTCAGATTCAGAGCAGCTCGAGGTAATTGGCTGTCTGTGACTCTGTCTATAATGCTACTGATTATTCATTTCTATGAAAATGTTTTCCATGACAGCCAAAACTGCAGTGTGATTTAGGTATGCTAAAGAAAGCAAAGAAGGCACAATATGTGCTTAGCTTCGGCTAGCGCTGGGATTGTTTTTTTTCTTTATGAGACGTATGAATGGCTAGATATAAATACTACAAATGCTAGTAAAACCCCTGTTTGAACCATCCACATGTGACTGCTGAGAAAGACATCATGAGATAAAAATCACAGCTAATTGATGCTGAACACAAGGGAGTTTGCTTTAGTTTACAGTCTTATGGAATTTGACATGATTCATGGTTGGGATATAAAGTATGTCTCTTCATTGCCATCTTGACCTGATAGAAAGTACACACACTTAAACTCTTTTATATTAAGATTTAATAGGGCAGTTTGGTTAATTGCTCATGTATGCACTATGCACACATGGACCTGGACGTGTTTTAGAAATTACATTACGGGGTCTAGTAACACTTTAAATCTCAACCCCACAGGGAGAATAAGAGAATGGAGCAGAGACAGAGAAACATATCGGGACATTAACACCCTTAGACAGAGAACAATGTGTTTCTCTCTGCTCTATTGCTCTCTCCATTATACTTTGAGGCCAAAATACAAAAATCTAATTAAAAAGACCATGTAGTGACCTTAAAAGACATGCATATGTGTGAACACGCAAAGTGTTGATGTTTCAATTAATCACTGTCTGTCAGTTCTCAATGGACCATTGGAATTTACAGAGTGTGTTTGTAAAATGTCATTCTACTCTCTATAGTGACTATTTTTTTTCACAACTTAAAGAATGAGGTAATGAGCGTGTGTGTCCAAGTCATTGGTATGAAGTACTGTGTACTAGCCTTTTGTTATTAAACACTAAAAAGAAGCCAGCATATGGCCAAAGCCCCTGCGCTAAAACCAACATAGTAGCACACAAAGTGGAAAGCAGATAAACACACTCAACCTCAAGACATTTATACACATACAATTTTCAATGTCCATTTTAGTAGCTATTTTGAATGGATTACCAAATTAGGTCACTGACACCAGACTGCCCATTGCTATTGATGTCATGGTCTGCAAAGGAACTGAAGATATTCGCTGGCTTTGTGCCAGAAACTTTTTTTTACCTCAGCATTTTGTTAGGATGTGGTCTAATTTACTGAGTACTGTGGCACAGTACATGCAAATACTTGAATTCACATTGTATGTTCAATAGATTATACCTACATTATAGATACCTAAACCTGTATACATACTATACATACATATGCTGTAAATATTAGTTTTGTGAAGCACTGTATACATGGTATTTGTAATGATCAAAACATCCCCCAAGCCAGGCCAATGAGAAACATGACTTCAAGGTTGAAAGCACCTCAGTGTCATTTTGTGGATAGAAGCTATATTTTCTGGTTCGCAGCCCTAAACAGTACTATAGAAGTCCATTTCGATATGAAAACTAACAAACAGCCCATCTGTCCAAAAGTTTAGTATATGGTCTCAAAGCATGTAATGAAGAGGGAGTTGAGTAAGAAGCAGAGTGACCATATATTTACCCGAGTCTGAAATGTCCTGTATTACTCTCTCTGCCAACAGGACGGATATCTGTACTGTGGCCAAAACATTTATTTTGTGCTAAAAAATAAAAATAAAATGTAAAATCTCATTTTAACAAAGCACCTTTATTTTGCAGTTTCAATGTAGGCAACATAAATACAGGCACAGATACCTAAATAGGCACAACTATTAAAGGGACACTGTGTAACATTTTAAGTAATTCATTAGCTAAAATCAATATCCTCATTCATAAATGTGTGCTCATTGGTGTAAAATCACCTCTGCCAATAATCTGAATTATCCTCCTGGGCGGAGAATTACAAATATTAATATTACATTTTCTACATTGAGCAGGCAAGTCTTATGGAGGAATCCATGTTTTTGGAATGTCATCAGGTGAATTGTTTAAAATAGAACTTTCTTGATGATGTCATATTACACAGTGTCCCTTTAAGGTAGCAGAATTACATAATTTATTTACAAATTATCATATCCAAGATTGTAATGACTCCAAAACAGCTAATGCATGTCTGCCCTGATTTTGGTATCAACTTGTTTATTTTAGTGTGTGTATGTGTGCGCGCGTGTTTTTCTTTCCGTTGTGTATCCCTCCATCCATTTGTCTCTCGATTGACTGTCCCTTTAAGGTGCTGTCAGTCCTGGTAGTTCCCTTTAAATACCACAGACACATGCAATCTGTCTTTACCTATCTTGAAAACACAGGTGTGCACTTGCACTCACACACACAGCATGTGTGAGTCCATTCCAGTATTTGCATTCATGTGTTTGTTTGACCCTTGCTATGTATGCATGTCAGGCTAAATAGTAAGTGATGGGGTAGCCAGCAGTGCCTGAGTGAGTGAGCGAGTGAGTGAGTGAGTGAGTGAGTGAGTGAGTGAGTGAGTGAGTGAGTGAGTGAGTGAGTGAGTGAGTGAGTGAGTGAGTGAGTGAGTGAGAGAGAGAGGCAGATAATGTTTATTATTTAATAGCGGAAAGCAACAACTCCTTTTTCCCCAATGGGAAGATCATGTTTACTGTAATGGTCTCATGAGGGAAACAAAGTCTAAGTAGGCCTAGTTCTGTCTCTGGTAATTTTGGATAATTTGTTATTCAACAAAATTATTGCAAAACATTGGTGTTTGATTGTACTTACCCACAGCTTTTAATGATCGCAAATGCATATTTCTGTACGTGAGTTATAGTGAAGGGAAGATAATCATAACGAAGAAAATTTTAGAAAGCTCAGGGGTTGACATGAAATTGCTTATACTGGATCATCATCACACCGTTTATCCGTAACGTAGGCTACTGACGATCACAGTTAAGAAAAAAAAGGAAACAGAATCTACGATTTAAAAAACACTACAGTAGCCGGTATTCTACTCCGTAATTATACATTAGACTGTTATGTGTATCAGTTCATGTCAGTTTCAGAACTTGTATCTCGAAACCTCCGGGGTTGACCGGGGTGTTAATCCACTATTCCAACCCAGTGAGAATGTCCCTCCTCAGCGGTGCACAGGGAGCTGTGAGGGCCCAAGTCACCTCCAAAGCCAAAGGATGAAAACCCCACTTCTCCAGGATGCACCACAAAATGGCTTTTCTTCCCTGGGCATCACTGCAATTCAGAGGGGGATTAGAATTAATTGATGTTTGCACAGCTAGTTGCCAAAAAGTGTGACATAATGACACACCGAGTCGGCTGTCCCCGACTCGGAATTTTCTCAGTCGAATCGGATCTGCCTGTTCAAACCAGAGATTCGACTATTCGTGATACTATTTGTCAATCAGAAAAGTGCATTGGAGTGAGATATTTGACCGTCAATCCGAAAACAGTTGAAAACAGACTTTAAGACCACCGAAAACAGAGCTTAAAATAAATAACCTCCAGGTTGGATATATTTAAAAAATCAGCTTACGAGTGAACCGGGGAGTTGGAGCGCACCTGAAGCGCGAGGGTGCCCGAGTCTCGGCGAGCCGGTGGGAGAGAAACAACACAGAGCCGGTGAAGGCTGCAGATAATGGTGAATCGCGAGAGTAAAAAAGACAAGATGCTCGCGGTCTACAGGGGCTTAATTGTTTCCAAGGCGACCTATCTTTATTACAGCACATAGCAGAGCAGAATCAATAGGCATATATGGTGCGCAATTTGCACAGCGCAAACGTATACATCTGCTTTGGTTTTTTCTTTTGCCATTTCCTCTTTAGTTTTCACCACTCTTCTTCTATGGCGTCTGACCTGACGTGACACATTAACGCCACCTATTGCTCTGGCATGAAAACGTCAGTGTTTTGCTCTTATTTTTCTTTTATTATAATGTACACTGACTGAAAAAAAAAAAGACGATAGTTCGACTTGAAGAATCTGCGTCGACTGCGGGGGTTCCCGACTGATGATTCGAATCATCGACTTTCAGGGGGCAGCCCTAAATGACACTATTCCGACCAGACAATCTTGTGTCGCTGAGAGCTTGTGACCATTTGCAGAGCAAGAGTAGTTGTTCTTGATTTTGTGTCATGGTTCAATATCATAATTTTCATTAGCCACAACAGATATGATGTGATTTCTGTCAATTTTGATTTACCATGGTCTACCAGTAGCTACAGTGAAATAAATTACACACGAGTATTCCTTATCACTCTTTTTTGGGTGTATTAAGTGTTTATTCAGCTTATCAGATATTTCAGGGACTGAAGAAAGCTAAGAGAGCTCCTCAGTGTTCCCATATAGCCCTCTAGAGTCTATGTGATGAATGGAGCCGGTCAATGAGTGGGGAGTAAGGGTGACCTCACCAGGGGGCCTATGTGTTTTTATGTGTATCTGTATCTGCTGAATTTACGTGTGTGTGATTAATTTAATGGATAGCATGCTTCCGTGGTCAAGGACCCTTCTGCACACATATGAACTCCCATACAAATACACAGGCACACTGAAATACACACACCGAGTTTAAGGTGGGTAGCCAATGAGTGATTTACAAGACACACCAGTGACTATTGACCACATGTACTGTAACCTGAAAAATGACTGCTTTTGTGTGTGTGCGCGTGCGTGTGTGTGTCACTCAGGCTACTGTTGTTAATCAATCACTCACTACAGACCCTGAACTTTGGACTTGAGGAAAGGCAATAAATCTACTAACATGAAGGGGGAAGAGAAGGAAGGAGGAGAAAGGGAGGCACAGATTATAACAACAGTTTTTTGATACAGAGGAAGCTGCTCTTTTTATGTTACTTCTAGTATTTCACTTATTTTAATTAGGGATGCACCGAAATGAAAATTCTTGACCGAAACCGAATAAAATTAAACAGTTCGCCGAAAGGCCGAAACCGAATACCGAAAGAGGCTTTTGCATTTTTGTTTATTATTTAGTAAATTATTTCAACATTGCATACATTAACTCCCAAATGTTCTGCTCAAACATAGCCTACAACTAAAAAGCCACCCTAAATAAATACATACATACATACAGTAAAACCTTCAAATCTAAGAGTAAAATTAATATTTTACTAGGAATTAATTTGTGAACCACTCACTGATTTTTACCTTGACTTATATGAAGATGAATCTACAAAAAGATCGACTTATTGCCTTCTTTAATTTTTTGCAGTGCAGTGCAGGTTGAGTTGCTCTAAAAAAAAAAGCTGCACCACAGCTCCCACCGTAATGTTCAGACTTCAGAATTTGCTTCAAAGCCCTGATCATAACAATGAGAGGCTTTAAACGATGTCCATGCTTAGGAGGTGATTGTAACTTTTTTGTCTGTAGACTGAAACTAACGGGGGGAGGCGGCTCGCTGTATTCAGGCTCGAGAAATGCAATCAGATCGTAGGAGCCTTTCCCCCAACAGCGCTAACGGACAGGATATCTCCGGTTATCATTTTAGCTGTCAAACTAAAGATTTTTTTGCGCGGCGGCCCTCACCGGCAAGGTGTCACTGTGAATGACACCGTTACCAACTGTCACACTGTCACAGAGTTTCACCGGGTGAATCGCTGCTTCGCTCGCGCAAGGCTTTTGTGTTTCTATGGTGATTAAACATCAGTCTTGGACGAGCGTTTTAACTTTATGCTGCATAAAGCATTGCACTGTCTGCGCCGTGTTTCATCCATTTTGAAAAAATGCTCCCACACTGGACTCTGACATAGAGCTGTTAAGCGGAAGTGGTTTACTTCCGGGACATGGGACCTATCGGCTCGAAAAATTACAACGGTAGTCAATGGAAAGAAATGTATTATTTTCTGGTCCCAGTCATGAAATGCCATCGATTACACATATGTTTTGTATGGATTTAGATAATATTTTTTCGTGCAAAGAATGGAACAATTTAGCGAGTAGAAGCTGGATACGGTCAGGTTTTGTGCAGAGCGCTTTTGTGGACTACAGCTCTTCGCTGCTCTTGACACTTATGATATACGTCACCACCACTCGCACCCACTTAGCTCAGAAACATGGCTGTGTCTTTAATGCACTTTACCGCCTTCTTTCAATGACAAGACAAAAGTCTTCAGCGTGGCTAAAACCACTACACAAGTGGACATGTGGAGAGTTTCAATTTCTCGAGTGGGGAGATTGTTGGCGTTGTCCACGCCAGCCATTAGCATTAGCATTAGCATTAGCACTGTCAGTCGAGAAGTGGAGGGAATGTGTTGAGGTGACGTCACAGAGGCGACAAGACTTGTAGTTGTTCTCGTAACATTTTTTCAAAAGCCGTTAGACGAATAATCATACAACATACCGTCAAACTCTTCACATGAAAAATTATCATTTAGACCCATACAAAACATAAATGTAATCCAAGGCATTTAATGACTGGGACCAGAAAATAGTAGATTGCTTTCCATCGACTCCCATTCATTTTTTTTCAGCCGAGAGGTCCCATGCCCCGTAATTCCGCCACTTCCGCTTAACAGCTCTATTTTCATGCACCCACCAAACTGCTCCTGCTGCGCGCTCACAAAGAGACGTGGACTCGCATACACGGTTACGTCTCTCTTTACTGCCATTTCCTGGTTTACAAGCGCGCAGCTCTTTATAAAAACATATTTCCTTCGTGTCATTTAGTTCGCCAATTTTCGGTATTGTTGTTCGGCTTTTTAACAGTTTCGGGCCGAAACCGAAAATGACTTATTTTGCCATTTTCGGCCGAACTTTTTCGGTGGCCGAATGTTCGGTGCATCCCTAATTTTAATACTATTAACATCTCTCGCATGTTGAAGTTAATGGAGTAGACTCATTTAGAGTTGAATTTGGGGTACTGTTCTTTTTGCTTGAATTTCTTTATGATCAGAGTCCCTTTTCAGTGAAACAACACATGGTTGCTCCAGCTATTACACATGGTGACCCCACAAATACATTAGTAAACTAGATATTAAACTATCCCTCTATTCATTTGAATAAAATGAATGAGGGTGAAGCATTAACATTATTAAGATTGAGAATTTTTAGTCCCGTGCTTTAAGTATTGTTTGTGTGTCAGTTTAGACAACTGTCATTTATCAACTGGTTCCAAATCAGGTTCTGGTCAGGAGACAATAGGACAGATACAGCCAGAAACATCATTATGGGTGTCTTCTCGGTGTTGTCACTTTTGAGTTAATATATTTGTTTTGTCATGTCTCTGAAAACTATTTTGTGCCAACAATACACTGATTGTGGACAAAACACACACGAATGGAAGTGTAAACCAAAATAGCTTAAAAAATAATGTAACTTTTTTGAGAGTTCAGTTTTGCTGTTTACATTTCAGACAGGACAACATACATTCTGACTTATGATTGATCTGAGTGGGAAGGCAGGCATAGACAAAAGTTTAAAGAAAGGCAGAGGGTTGTAAACAAAGAAAGATATCCTGCCTCCTAGGAAACACAAACCTGTGCAAAGAAAGTAAATGGCTAGGAAACTGGCACAGTTACCATTCTCCCAATGGACAGAGTTAGGAGAGCAGACAGGGAGGGAGAGAATGAAAATACAAGCTGGATAGAGGGACATGTAGAGATACTCGAGGAAGAGGAGGTGTGGGGTCAGGCTTCAGGTCACTATTAACTCAATGTAACACACACATACACACACACACACACACACACACACACACAAACTGAAAGTCACGTTCACACATTCATACACTTCCTCTGCTCAGTCAAACCTACCCAACAGTCTCTCGGTAGTGCTACTTTTGTGGTTAGGGACGTGTAGCTACACATAAATTGACAACAGCAGAGGGAAAATAAACAGCCTTTAACATACAGACTTAAATACTGAGCTCCCATCCACATTAGTCCTGATGAAAATGTATTTAAATTGGTACTGATGTATTTCTTTTACATTACATTACAAGTACCTTAGCCTTAAAGTAGATGTAATCAAATGAGATTAAGTCACTCAACAATAAATGTGTAGTAAGTATAGCCTAAACACATGCATTGTTAGAATAAACCTGCTGTAGCAGTCCGACACCCTTAATCTCCTATTTAAATGTTAGACATGTGATGATGTACTTGGCAGCCCTGTATTTAGCTGTTGTGTTAATTGTGAATTTGCTGTTTATTTATATAGCAACTTTCAAAAAAAAAGTTACAAAGTGCTTTACAAAAATAAAAAAAATTGTAGTTCAAGATCAAATTATTTAAATATAGTTCCAAAGCAGTAACTTTTGGGGCAGGGCTACAGTGCTGAATAATTCTGATTAGAATGGGTAGGTGACTCGCAGCGTCAGAAAACCGTTACTGTGTTCTATGTGTCTTATTCTGTCTATCCATCTTTCTGTTATTTTATTTTTGTAGTTCATCACTTCAACCCTGTCTCTCCTTCTTTCATTGCAGTAATAATATCTTCTCTATGTTGGCAATAAAGACACCATCAGATACAAGGGAAAGAGGGTAGGAAGAACAGAGAGGGGGTTTGACAATCGCATTACCCAGACAGCATAGTTGCCTTTTTGGAGAACATAAAGAAAATGGTTGGTCTCTATCTGTGTGTGTGTGTGTGTGTGTGTGTGTGTGTGTGTGTGTGTGTGTGTACCCTTATATTTTTGTATGTGTTTGTGAGAGAGCAGAGAAAGCACTCTGCTGATATTAGCTAGTTCTTCATTCACTTGCTAATGTGATTTCACTCTATACATCACGCACACACACTCACACACACACACACACACACACACACACACACACACATATACTGTATGCATACACAAGCGCACACACTCCCACAAGAATAGACCTTGAATTTAAGACATGTTCCATCTTTCTTCCACTTTCTGTAAAATATATTTTGCCTTTACCTCATAAATCTCAAAACACATGAATCCACACTCCACAGATACATTGTTACACAGAAAATAGAGTGTACTGGGGTGTAGGTGGTGAATATAAAGTTTGTTTCTGCAAGAGTGGAGCATTACAAATGGGATATTGGAGAGGAAGAGGAAGCAAATGGTTTGAGTTTGATTGACATAACAGGATATTTGCTTTTTTATGCTGGCTTTGTTTTTATCAAGAAGCTCCTTACATCACAATTAATGCACACATCATTCTAAAAAGATATTCCATGTTCTTTATTTTCATTGCTGAATGTCTTTTGGATCTTGTTGGATTAAAATCTGACAAAGATATGTCAAGCCACACACAAATCCCCAGAACACACAGCCAAAAGGAGTGTGGCCAACATATACAGTTTTAATATCCTGAGGCACAAGTGCAACCGTGGTGCTAAGTAATCTCAAAAAGAGGTTGAAGCAAGATGAATAATGTCAGAAAGACGAATGTGTTGTTAGTAGGTGGCATGGCAATGAGGCAGACTTCAGTCTTTGCCAAACTCCATGCTTATTAAAGCTCAGAAATAACACTGAAATGAACCATATTTCCTTTTGTCTCATTGAACCATGGAAGCAATTTTAACACACACTGTACGATTATACAGAGGGTGGAACATAGTACTGTTGTATCTTTGTAACAACTGAATGATGTGTGTCAGTGAGAGCAGTGAACTGTATGGTTGAAGAAGTGGCATGAGTTTAAAACTAAGTCTTGCACTTAGTTCATTTATGAAAGTCATCATTACATATGTGTTAGTTCAACTAGATTGTAATAGACATAACTAAACGGCACATTTCTTGTTCTTCTCGTTTTAACACCACCCTCTGTAAAGGGGCCAACCCTATAGAAGCATATGTACATCTGGTTAAGTAAATACAAAAGTGTATGGAATTGCATCTGATTTTATGTTATATTAGCAGATGCAAACTGGTCAGGTGAAAAGATATCAAGAAGGCCAGTGATTAAATACAAAGGAAAGCTCATTTTTAAAGGTTAGAGAGAGACAGCGGGGAAGATATTTTCAAAGAGGTAGACATGAGAGGACAGAATCACCCAAAATAGGACTGCAGCAGAAACGAGAAATACAAAATAGATTAGGAACAGAGGGACAGATTAAAGAGATGGTGGAGGGCTCGTGGCCACCATTTGATTGATATTGGACTAGATGAGAAATAACAAGAAATACAAGTTTAGTCAGTTTTAAGTCAGTTGAGAAACGCAAATTAAGATGCAAGGAAGGGCCAACTGAAAGAGACATGGGAAACAGAAAACAACACAGAGTGAATTGACATAAGAGACGGAAGCATGCAAGAGGCAAAGCTGACGGACGGAATGATTAGAGGAAAGTGCACGTATAGGAGAGGAACCAATTCAAGATAACTTTTGAAGAAAAATTGCAGGAGAGATGGCTGATGGCAAACAAGAGCGGAGACATGGAGAAAGCTGACAATGGAAGAGAAGATATACAGTAGTTCTGAGGGCGGGCAGGTTCTTATAGAATTTTTAATTTTTTTTTGCTGAATGAAAGCTTAATAAATTAAAACTTGGAAAGAGAAAGTTAGATGATAGGACCGATTGAGAAGACAGATGAGTGCACATGTTCAAATAGTTCTGTTCATCCTCACTGGGCATGCTATGCTCAAACCTCAATTTTAAGGTTCCCTTATAGATGTCACAGGTAGATTTGTCACAGTTTATCTTGTCACAATCACGTCAGATAGTAAAATATTACTTTAGGGTAGATTGATGTTCAGCCATGTTGCAAAGTATCCCAGATTGTACACTAAAGGTTGAGGGTAAGAAGAAGACACATGCAAGGTAAAACGATAGGAAGTAAGAGAGGGAGAATGAGAGATATACTGTAGGTAGATGTGACAGATAGAAAAGAAGAGAGAGGAAGGCAGATAAAGTGGGGAGGAAGTGAAGAGGGGAGAGACAGAAGAAGGTGGGCGACAACGCCAGAGGAAAGGATGGTACGAGTGGATTGGGGGAAGAGGAAGAGAGATGAAAGAGGAAGGGAGGAACGGAAGGAAGAAGGGAGGCAAAATAAGAGGAGGAATGGAAGCTGCGGGACAAGAAGAAAAAAAAGTGTCGCAGTGGAGGGGTTTGGCTCTTTTCCATACCTGAAAAAAAAAATCTGGCCTTCTATTCGTCTTTCTCTCTCCTCCCTCATCTAATTTGAGGAATGTTAAAGCTGAATGAACACCACCATAGCTGTATATAAGCTAAATTGTGGGAGAATGCACTCAAACATGGACTACAGATTAAAAGCAGCCTTGCCCACCTACTTGACTCCTGTTTTATTGTTCATCTATCTGTACACAATCAAATTTCCGTATTGCTGGTTAGTGTACAAAGGCTCACATTCCTTGTTGGTACAGTGGGTTTCAGTGCAGCTTCTCTTTATTTTTTCAAATAATGGAGAGTTGTTTGTGTTCTGCCTCAGGGGCTGTTTTCCCGGCAGTATAATGGTAAAAACAACATAATCAGCTTGTTATAAAGGAGGGTATGAATTGAAATAAAAGCCATTGGAGGTCACTCTTTCTGTCTCACCTGGTTTATAACATATTTCTTGAAAAGGAAGCAAACATTTTCTTTCCACACTTGCGTTAGCAACATAATAAAGTAAAAGGCTTAAATAAGGAATACAAAATGACACACATTTCAGCTATAAAAAGTGGAGATTGTGAACTTTCTTGATCACGCTGTAACAAATACATTCTGCACTCTTCCAAGCTCAATTTACATTAAATTGTGTACAACTGATGAGTATGTCTCGTCTCATGCTAATCTCTTTGGAGCTGTATGTTAAAAAAGCTGTAAGGCCTTTTGTGTTGTCAACAAAAGATGGGAATGTGTCTTCCCTGAACGTTTACTGTATATGGTAATTTGTTGATAATGTCAACACATCTCTTCTCTGTGTTTCTACAGGCTAACAGGTTTCCAGGTGCCTCCTCCTGTCACCAGCACAGGAAATGTCTTCTCTTTGAGGTTGACCAGTGACTTTGCCGTCTCTGCACACGGCTTCAAACTCAACTATGAAGGTCAGGAAAAATCTCCATATGCATTTATGTCTGTGTGTGTGTGTGTGTGTGTGTGTGTGCTGCTATGTGTGAATGTGCAGGCTGTGCTTTAACCTTGGCTTTTGGAAGATAAGAAAATTAAGAGAAATGTTAATAACAACCATTCTGGCAACTTATTAAATGTGCGATAAAAGAAATCCTGTGGGTGTAAGCTATGCAACAGGCATTCAGACTGCTTTGGGAGACCGCTTGCCTCTGAACTCAGAGGTGATTATGAAGGTTGACTGTGGTGTTCACCTAAACAACCCTTTCTGATATTTGCTAGACGTACTTAACTCAGCACGGAAAGGACTCTAATGGGTGACACGTTCATTCCTTTTTCAACACAGGAGGCTGTCACACTTAACGTATTTAGACAGGAAAGCTTTTGCAGAGAGTGACACAAAAAGGTAATAGTGTGTGTGCCTGGTGCGCCATAACTTTTATGTCACTTTTATATATACTTTTGCGATACATTTTGAGCCTCAATACAAATGATTAAGGCTCACTTGTATGCTCTTGTTATTTAATTAAAAGCTAAAACAAACACGTTCTTTCTCTGACAAACATTGGATCATTTAGGTATTGCAGAACATAAGAAATAATCCAATTTAATGTGAATTTAACCATGTTAAACGTGATGACGTTGTTACCAAGGAGTTTCAACATTTTAATAGTTGAAAAGTGTGGAAGTTGCTTCAAGGGGGAAGAATTGGCCCTTTGCAGGTGTAGCTAAAGTGTCCCCTTTCACCCTCTTCCTTTAGGGTGTGAATAAACAAACATGGTACCATTTGCACAGATTAAAGAAGAGATATGAATTGTTGAAGTTGTGTTTAAAATTAGAACTCACTATGTATCAGCACCATGTCCTGTGTGCATTAAAGATTTTAGATGAGATTTAGATTAGAACAAACTTTGATGTCCTTAACGAGGCTGTTAGTTCCAGAGCGTAAAACAGAAGAGCATAAAAACTGTCTACCGGAGGCACACACATGACACCGAGCAAAACTAACAAAACAAGTACACAATTATGTCGCTCGCCTGCTATTTACCGAGCACATCAATTGAGACGTCAACAGCTGGCAAGGTGACAACGCTGTCATCCCCACATAGTTCAATTACATTATTCTGTATGTTGTATGTCATTTAGAAAGGACACCGTAAAATAGGTTTAAGCAATATGTAATGCACATTAAAAAAAGGAGGTTTTGCAAATTGCAATTGGGCATGGATATTATTTCAACATATAATCACACACTTCTTACTCGCATCAGAGCGCTCTGTTGTAATGGATATATTAAAGTTGCAGAGGTAAACAAATATTTTATGAGATGTGGTCATGCTCATCTAGTATTTATATTGTAGTAATGTGTACTGCTGGCATACAATCATATGAAAAAGTTTGGGAACCCCTCTCAGCCGGCATTATAATTGACTCTGCTTTCACAAAAAAAATATAAAAGTGGTATGTCTTTAATTTACCAGGAACAGCTAAGTACTGGGATGTTTTCCAAACAAAGATTTTTTGAAAAGCAGTATTTGGTTGTATGAAATAAAATAAAATGTGAAAAACTGGCTGTGCAAAAATATGGGTACCCTTGTGGTTTTGTTGATTTTAATGCCTGTAACAGCATGTAAAACTGATGACTTTAAACACAAAGTTGGTTGGATTATGTTGTTAAGCCTTGAACCTCATAGAAATGTCTGTTTAATCATGAGAAAATTTATTTTAGGTGCCTAAATGCAAGTTGCACTTCTCTTTGACTCTCTGCTGAAGTGAGACAGAATGGGATCATCAAAACTGCTCCCAAAAGATCTTAAAAACAAAGATTATTCATTATCATGGTTTAGGGGAAGGCTACAAGAAGCTTTCCCAAAGGTTTCAATTGTCAATTTGTACTGTAAGGAACGTTGTCAGGGAATGGAAGGACACAGGCACAGTTGCAGTTAAACCCAGGTCTAGCAGACCAAGAAAAGTACAAGAGCGGCATATGCGGCGGATTGTGAGAATGGTTGCACACAACCCAAAGATCACCTCCAAAGACCTGCAAGAACATCTGGCTGCAGATTGTGTATCTGTACATGGTTCAACAAATCAGTGCAATTTGCACCAAAACATCTGTATGGCCAGGTGATGAGAAGGAAGCCCTTTCTGCGCCCACGCCACAGATACAGTTGCATGGAGTATGCAAAAGCTCATTTAGACAAGCCAGATTCATATTGGAAGAAAATGCTTTGGACTGATGAGACAAAAATTAAGTTATTTGGTCTTTATAAAAAGCAGATGTTTTGGTGCAAATTGCGCTGAATTGTTGAACGATGTACAGATACACAATCTGCAGCCAGATGTTCTTGTAGGTCTTTGGAGGTGATCTGTGGGTTGTGTGCAACCATTCTCACAATCCTCCACCTATGCCGCTCCTGTTTTTTTCTTGGTCTGCCATGCCTGGGTTTAACTGCCACTGTGCCTGTGTCCTTCCATTTCCTGACAACGTTCCCTACAGTAGAAATTGACAATTGAAACCTTTGGGAAAGCTTCTTGTAGCCTTCCCCTAAACCATGACAATGAACAATCTTTGTTTTTAAGATCTTTTGGGAGCTGTTTTGATGATCCCATTCTGTCTCACTTCAGCAGAGAGTCAAAGAGAAGTGCAACTTGCATTTAGGCACCTAAAATAAATTTTCTCATGATTAAACAGACATTTCTATGAGGTTCAAGGCTTAACAACATAATCCAACCAACTTTGTGTTTAAAGTCATCAGTTTTACATGCTGTTACAGGCATTAAAATCAACAAAACCACAAGGGTACCCACATTTTTGCACAGCCAGTTTTTCACATTTTATTTTATTTCATACAACCAAATACTGCTTTTCAAAAAATCTTTGTTTGGAAAACATCCCAGTACTTAGCTGTTCCTGGTAAATTAAAGACATAACACTTTTATATTTTTTTTGTGAAAGCAGAGTCAATTATAATGCCGGCTGAGAGGGGTTCCCAAACTTTTTCATATGACTGTATCAATACTGAATGTGGATTGTGGCTTATTATAGATCAATGTACTATAACCAAGATAGAACTGGTGAAGGGCATTTAACAGAACTAAAACTATAAATCAGTATTCTGAATGAGCGTCAGTTATTGGTGCATATGGTGGAGTGTGTGGTAAATGTTAAGGACCGATTGGCACTGTGGCTAAGATGTCAATTGAATTGAAAGCAATGGTCACGGCCAGTGTTTACATTGTTTGTGTGTTTTCTATTTACACATGTGGTACCTCATGAATCTTACAGCATGGTATGTATCCTATAGGTCAGTATTCAACTTGTTATTCAGGGTTGTGAAGATGTTTTGTAGGTTTATCTATGCTGGAGATTATTAGCAGATGTGTTAAAGGGGTAGTTCAGGATTTTGGACATAGGGCCTGATTCCCAAGTTAGCCTTGGTGTTCTTTATCAGTGGAGACAGTTTTTAACACATTTAATTCAGTCCTTGTAGTTGCAGGGTGCGCTCGTGCTAAGCTAGCGCACGACATTGGGGGGATACCTAGCCTGCTACTAAAACAGCCTTCCCCACTCCACAGTACACCCGAGGCTAATCAATTATAACGCCAGACTATCGATGTACAGGTAAATGTCTGTGTTGATAGAATAATTTTAGAAATTAAACTAGCCTCGCATATTGCATTTTGAGGGACTTGCTGTGTAGCAGTGTGTATTCCTGCCAGGCTGCGGCAGCGGCGGACTAATACCTAGGTTACCGGATCTATAATAGTTTGTTTACCTGCTGCTCTCATAGTTACAGACGCAGAGTACAGTGCACGCATAAACTCATGCTCTTGTTATGGAATATATCCTATATGTTTGCAAGATTATCTCTCTCTCCTCCTCTCCCTCTGACACTCACACAGGCCCTGGCCCTTTACAGACACACATGCGCGCGCAGACGCACGTAAATAATTTTGTAATTATTCTGCCAGGGAACTTTTGCATGTAAAGTTTACGAGCTTACAAGAATTTTCTATCAGCATACCTAAAGTTGGCAAATAAATAGCCCAGCCAGGTACCAAGTGTGTAGCTATACCATTAGCTAACGTTGTCACTCTCCAAAATGCATGTCATCATCAATCTATCAGTAGGCTAACATTATGAAAGGGGCACGCTTTATTAGCTACATACCAAAAGTTATTACCTGTTCATCAGTGGCTGTTGGTGCATCTGAAAAGACGGATGGCACCGCATTAGTTTTCAGTGATGTCTTGCTCTTTAGATTGCGGCCGGGGTTTCTCGAAGTCGTCCGGTCTGAAATGGTCGCTACAAATAGTCCGTTTGCCAACAGTTTCCGCCGGTGTGTTGATGTCCAAGCCAGCAGCAACAAGCCACATTTGAGTCCTTTCTGGATCTCGCACTGGAAATTGGTGAAAACTTTGTGGTGTCCATCTGTGGGATTTATTTGTACAATTCCTGAATGCACACTGACGCACCATGTTGCCTAGTCGTTCGTTTCAGTTGCTGTCCCACGCTGCTTTGTTTACTTTCTGCTGTAGTGATTCGGTTACACAGCAAAGTAAAAGTCCACTGCTGCCGAGAAAGTAGTCCCCAAAATGCGATAATTCATGCGATGCGAGGTTGGTTTTATTTCTAAAATTATTCTATCAACACAGACATTTACATCGATAGTCTGGCGTTATAATTGATTAGCCTCGGGTGTACTGTGGAGTGGGTAAGACTGTTTTAGTAGCAGGCTAGGTATCCCCCCGATGCCGTGCGCTAGCTTAGCACGAGTGCACTCTGCAACTACAAGGACTGAATTAAATGTGTTGAAAACTGTCTCCAATGATAAAGAACACCAAGGCTAACTTGGGAATCAGGCCCTATGTCCAAAATCCTGAACTACCCCTTTAAGGTATCTTAAAAAAAACATTAAACATGTCACAGCACAGGTGCAAGTAATACAAAGAATGACAGCCTAAGTATATAGTCTCTTAGGTTTCAGAGTCCTGATATTGGGGATGCTGCTGGTTCACTGTCATGGCTTAATGGAAACATTAACTAGAACAAAGCCATTGTTAATGTGATTAACAACATGTGCCTTTCTCGCAGTAACAGGTCAAAACGTTGGAACCAAACCAGATTGCAGTGTGTGAGATATAAATATAGTGTATTTAGAATCTTGCATCACTTACTCTCAGATGACATCTCCTTCACTTTCACACCCACACAGTGCTTGTCACAGCTGGTTGCTGTTGAGCATTATACACTTCTTAAATATATCGCTGTGTGCCCCTCTGCATCCCTCTGTGGGCCCTTGTGCTTTTCTTTAGGGTGAATGTTTGTTGGATGTTCATCTTGTTTATGTGTGTGTCTAGTGCACCACATAATGACAATATCACTGATTGCAAAGTGCCATGGTTTAAGTCTGCACACATGCTGCGTTTGATTTTGTGTGTGTGCGGCAGCCTGTGTGTGTGCGCGCGTTCTGTTTTTGTCCCAGATTTATTCACTGGCACAAGTTTGTACTTGCTACTTGGCTCGTGTTCATTCTGTGCGTCTTTATGTGTGTGTGTGTGTATGTAGAAGTTTAGAGTTTGTTTGAGTGAGAGCATCCAGGGAGCCTCATCTGAAGAAGAGCCCCTGCTGCTGATACATTGAGCTGTTTAACTTGTGTGTGTGTGTGTGTGTGTGTGTGTGTGTGTGTGTGTGTGTGTGTGTGTGTGTGTGTGTGTGTGTGTGTGTGAGGAGAGTCAGTCAGACAGAGAGGCAGACCACATTTGGCATTTGCTAAAATGCAACATGATGCCGATGATCTGTTTGTCTTTTTGTATTCAGTATGAGATGCAGTATGCCCACAGCACACAGCTAGGCGGAACATTTAGACAACCAGGAGGAGATTTTCTCAGAGGGGAATGCTAGTTTGGACAACATTTGGCAAATCAGCCTTAGTCCATGTAATCCTTCTGCCTAATCTGTGACTGGAGCCATTTTAGACTTTCAAAGGTATTGCCTTAGCATTGTCAAAATTAAATTTTTGGAAAACATACTTAATCATCATCATTATTGGTGGAAGTGTTTTTTGTTGTTTTTAAAGCTTAACTATCTTCCGTGAAAATACAAACATTTTGAACCACTAGAAATAAGTATAGATCTCCAGAAATCACTGGGCAAATCACAAGTCTCTCTCTCTCTCTCTCTCTCTCTCTCTCTCTCTCTCTCTCTCTCTCTCTCTCTCTCTCTCTCTCTCTCTCTCTCTCTCTCTCTCAGTCTCTCCCCCCCACACACACACATATTCCCTTTAGCTTTAAAGTCGGTTTGTGGGTTAAAAATTCATCACAGCAATAAGAACAGTATAAATGATTATTTATATCAGCTGTAAATACAAACATTGGATCATGTGTCATTATTGAGAACATGTATCAAGATACAGATCGCACACTGTACATACAAGATTTAGTCTACTCCCTCAATTTGCGTTTTCAGCTTTGCAATGTTATCGTGCAGACATTTTATTGCAATGATTTATCCTGTGCCAGATGGGGTAAATTGGAGCATGGAAATAATAAGCACAGATTAGTGCAAGATCAGAAGTGATGGAGGCATTTTAACCAGACTACTATAGAAAGTCAAGCTGGAACTTTCTACAATAGTCACCAAACATGAAGAGGAATCAAAAATACCTTTCTCTTCGACCCAGGGTGCAATAAATAAAAAAGAAAAAGAAAAGCAATACAATGAATAAATACATTTTAAATAGTGCAAAAAGTAAAGCAAAACAAAGCGGTATAGAAAAAAATTAAGTTATAAGAAGACCCCTACTATAAATGAAGCATTTTTGCATTTGGCACGGCAGAGGTACAGTAGTGTCTTTTCGGTCTGTTTGACCGAGATACACTTTGATTCCATTGTTGGACTGTGTGAACATTCCCTTCCTCTGAAGGCTGTCAGGCCATAACTAATGCATGCACAAGCACAAACTATACTGTCTTGTGTGTGTGTGTGTGTGTGTGTGTGTGTGTGTGTGTGTGTGTGTGTGTGTGTGTGTGTGTGTGTGTGTGTGTGTGTGTGTGTGTGTGTGTGTGTGTGTGTGTGTGTGAGAAACAGCGAGAGAAGAAGAGTGATGTATTATTAAGCATGATGTTGAAGGCAGTTTGATATTGTGCTGATGAGACGGAATCACAGATTATCACAGGACTTGTGCACACTCTCATGTGCTCACACACACGCGCACACACACACACACTGAGTTAGTTTCCTATCACTCCTCCTCCTCATTGTGCTCCACCTTGTTTGTCTTCATTCATCCTATTTCAATAGGATTGGATTAAACCTTTATACTGTACGTCTTCCATCCTAACCAAATTGGACTGAAGTAAAATAGAACTGAATAGTTCAAAAACAAATGGCAAAATGGAAAATCCAAACAAATAAGAATAGTGGTTGGAGTTGAAGATATAACTGGTTTCCTCCAGGCTATTTTATTTTTGTTGTATTGCTTTCTCTGATCTGCTATGCTCCTTCTGATATGCTCTAAAGCCTACATCATATAGAATTGTTCATTTATTAGTTTGATATACCTGTGAACAAGAACTGTATGACACCATATTATAATTTACACTTTTGTGTCGTTGTGGGTGAACTTTCTTTCTCATTCCAGGCCAGTGTTTAATTAAGCGTGTGCAGTTTGAAAAAGTTTGACCTTTTGTTTGAAGTATGTGGTGCAACTCACAGACACTATTTTATAAAAAAACCCATCAAGTTGTGTTAACCTCAACCAAACATTTGCACTGGCCGCATTCCTACATTATAGATTGAGACACAACCATGAGTTCAGAGGCACAGGTACGTATGGAAACCTGTACATACATGGCATACAGGGGGTGCACTACTAGAGTCACAACTCCCAGATGTAATCATTTTCTTTAGAACATGGACAAGAGAACATGTTCTTCTTCCTACGACATGCAGCCATGTGACTAACAAGTCAGCAAAGATTTGACTTTACTCCCTTCATCCCTAAACTCTCTAACCTTCTGCTGGTTTCCCTCTCAACAGGCAGAATAAACAAAGACTCATACAGTATAGAAGATGGAGATAACAAAGGAAATGGTTGATGGTGCAAAACACTTAAAAGGCCAGACCAACAGTTTTCCACATAGTGTATCAAACACAAATCAAAGTCACTCAAATTACAATCATTCTTTACAAGTAATAGCCTATTTTTTTTTACTTAAGTGGAGAAATTCTGAATGAACTGGTGATACAATTATCTTACTAAAGCATTGGTCTAAAATGAGATAGGATAATACATTGTGTTACATCCCCATTTTGGCTAGGGACTGTGACATAAAACCAGGTTTAAAGAAAGGTAGGAGTCGGGCAGTCAAATTATTTGATTCTCAAACAAAAGCATAAACTTAACTTCTGGGTAATACAGGTCGGCAGCGTGGCAAAAACAGATTAACAGCA
The DNA here is from genome assembly GCF_949987685.1 of Ammodytes marinus. NCBI lineage: Eukaryota > Metazoa > Chordata > Actinopteri > Uranoscopiformes > Ammodytidae > Ammodytes > Ammodytes marinus. The sequence continues at coordinate 11,819,569 of NC_137221.1, forward strand.
TGGCAGAGACAATAGCAAGGGCTCCTGCTCACTCAATCAGCGGCAAAATAAAGAACAAACGTAGACAACACCTGAAAACAAACCCACACGTAACAAATGGGTTGACCATTCTAGCTTCCAACTCCTAACCCTTCATCTCTTTAGGGGTTTGAAATGGTATTTTTTGCAAACAAACAAGTTGGCGACGGCACACTTTGGGAGTTCTTACTGGTCAGATTTCAGTGGCATCGATGGATCCTTCTCTATCTGGGCATTTTTCCACAAGTTCCACCTAATATCATGGAGAATGTTATTTACTCACAGAGGTTTACAGCCGATCCAGTGACCTTGTGGTCACGCACTCTTGATATAAATGATTTAGATTTTCTAGGATGGAGCTAGTAGAAATAATCGCTTCACTCAGAGGTCAGGGCTCACTATATCAACAAAATGATGTTTGTCAGCTTCAGATACAGTAGCTCTAATAAATCAAATAAGCCTTTTTTTAATGTACCTATAGATTACAGGCTAGCTTTTTGACATGTAGCTGTATAACCTCTGGTCAAGCCACTTTATCGGTTCCTCTGATATTATTTGCTAGTGATGTGTGTGTGTGTATATATATATATATATATATATATATAGCTTTAGCATTGTCATATTGTAATTTATGTCAAATTTGGCCATTTGCCTGTTCGGTCATCGCTCCCTCTGGCTCCATAGAACATGTGGTTAATAGCCACACTGCACATTTTAGGTAAAAGATTGTATACTATGTCTTTAACCTTCTACATTAAAATGCAGTAGTCATTAACATATTTAATTGCGGAAGCTTTCCTACATTTTTCATCCATCTCCTGCATTAATTATATTTCAGCCTCAATAACTATTCACCAGTCATGCCTGTACAAATGAGCTAACAGCATTGAATCCTTACATTGATGAGTCTGATCAGACTGCTGCATAAATGGACACTGAAACAGGTTGCTTGAAGAAAACATTTCAATAAATGTGAAATTTAAATGATTGTGCAGCTGATGTGACAAGTTTAGGTGACAAATGAACAGCAGTGACTCATAGGGCTAAATCTCAGTTTAGAAAAGCATCCATCCATATTTAGAGGCAGCCATTAAAGGTGCATTCGACCATTTGCTCCTCTGTGTGTCTCATCCCTTATCAGCACTTGATTGATTGATTTAGATTAGTCTATTCGACTTGAACATGATCTGAGTGTAAAAGTCAAGTTTGTGTGTGTGTGTGTGTGTGTTTGTGTGTGTCTGCTTCCTTCTTAGGGAATGTGTCTGAGGTTTATATTGCACAGGTTGAATAGCATGTGTGTGCGCGTGCGTGTGTGTGTGTGTGCGCGAGTGATTGAGGTTCTGGCTGTGGCTGCTCTGATCTTTATCAAAGAGACCTGAGGGGACTGACAATATCCACTCCTCTATCATCCCCCCATCTGTTTTCTTTCCCGCTTTCTGTCATTCAGTCTTTCTCTCCTTCCCTCAATTCAAACTATTGAATGTGAGTTAATGGCGTCATGGAATGGAAAGGTTACCCTCATAGCACGGTTTGTTTAAATGAATTGCAATGTGTTAAAAACTTTAGAAGTACAAAAAATTCCTTTGTTTTTTTTTGTTTTTTTATTTTTGTTATTGCAAGTTTGGGGATTTTATGAAAAAATCGCAGGAGGGGTGCTTTGAGTCTATCTATCATGGAGTGGAAATTGAAGTTTAATACTTTCTTTCTCCTTCTTACTCTGTATCTGGATTTATTTCTGTTCTGTTCTCTTTCCACCCAAACAGATACAAGGCTCAGTACATGCTAAGCACCCACAATACACCCTGTGCACGAGTACATCTTTTTTTGTATCTACACTAAGGCTCAGTTCATACATTTAAAATGAGAAGAAATATCAAAGTTTTGTCACCATTTGTATATGTATATAGCAGGGAAGTGTGAGGTGACTGATATGTGTGAGGGGAAGACAGGAGTGAGATGGAAGAATATACATAGCAATATATAGAGCAAGGTGGATATGAAGATAAATGGATATCAGTGAAGCCGAAAGAAGGAGAAGAATTTATAGTATAGAAAGGATGAGAACTATAAGAGGGGAACAATAGATGGAATAAAGGAGAATAGCAAATCTGTACTAAGAGCAGAGGAAAATGAATGAAAAGTGGAGGGTAGAAGAAGAGAATAGGAGCTACCTGTACTAATGTAATGTGTTCTATGCTTTCTAGTTGAACAGGAGACATCAATGCTGTTTTAAAGTGGCAGTGAGTGACTGAGTGTGTGTGTGTGTGTGTGTGTGTGTGTGTGTGTGTGTGTGTGTGTGTGTGTGTGTGTGTGTGTGTGTGTTCATTATCTACAGTGCGAATGCAGCTTGCAGCTTGCATGCTATTCCAACCGCTGCAAGGTCAGCTTCAACGCAGGTGCATCAATCAAAACAGTCGTACACAAGCACACACAGGCATACACAGTGACAGCAGTGGTGGAGAGCAGATTGCATGAAACATTTGAGTGTTTTTCTAATTTATGCCTCTGTCTCCCCATCTTCCACATGGACCACGTCCCAAAACATCAAAACTCAATAAAACAATCGTGAATTATACAAAAGATGGTAACCATCAGTGCCTCTTATGCGTACAAATAAGTCTGGGGTTTTCTGACAACGTGTTTTTAAACTACTGCAGATTACATTAAGATACACTTTGAAAGTTATAGAGAACATCACATACATGTATTCAGGGTTTTTCCTGGCTCAGAATGGCCCTTTGGGGGGTCAGTACGCGGGCCAATTGTTTTAGGGTTGCGACTTGTGCAACAGTAAAGGCAAAACGTTTATGTATTTTAAGAAGGGTGTGGGGTTGGGTGAGGGCAGTTTCTGTCCAGCTAAAGAGCATTTCAGTTAGCCTGTCAATTGCTGTGTTACCATGGAGCTTACTGACTGATAAAATCACAATAAATAACCTGTAGATAGGAAGTAACAATACTAATAATGATTACCAATGTAATTGTTTCTAATGAACCATGGAAATTGCAAGAAGGTAGGGCTGCTTGATTATGAAAAAATCATCATGATTATTTTTGATTGGCATTGTGTAATCAGTCACGATTATTAAAGACAGTTAATAATTGATTTAAGAACATCATGCATTTATTTAACTTTTAACAAGGTTGTTTATATTAACACCATGACTGGACTTTAAACATAGGCCTAATTGAACTGAAAAAAGGAAGATGGAAATAGGCAAAATAAGTTAAATATATTTTAAATAATTTAATAAAATCAATATGTCAAAATAAAAATAACACGTTGCTAATGGTGTTGATAGGGCACATATTTTGCTAGCAGGAATTTGATGGCGTCATTATGTCTCAAGGAGCTGGCTGGATAGGCAGTTGCATTGTACAGTGTTGACTGTTGTGGTGGCAGGACAGGACTCAAGGAGCTTTAAACTCCTGTGTTTTGTATTCCTTTATTGCTTGGTCATAGACCACTATGATTCAACTTAAAGTGAGTAAACTAATTGGTCGGGATGTTTTGAGGTGCAGATATGGTCGGATATGCCTTTTTTTCTTTGTCTCTCGCGGTCGCGTATGTCGCGTATGTCGCGTGTCCGCAAGTGACATATCTTGCACGTTATTTTAGTCTGTTGTGAGTCTGAAGTGTTTTCAGACAACACAAATAGTTTTACCTTTATTCTCGACCAAAGGCGGACGTTCTGCCATCCTCTAGAAGTTTTTCAAAACAACCGGCAACGCGCAACATCTCCCTCCTACTCTGGACCAGCTGAACTATCGAGAGGCACCTATTTGCAGACCCATGGGGGAAACCATTGAAAGTGGAGCTCCACCGGATGCCACGCCCCGAACTCATTTCATTGGTCAGAATTGTAACCTACTCTGAATTTGTTGTCTTCTTTTTGTTTTACTGCCGGAGTTCACCTAGCGGTGAATAATAATACACAGTTTCCACCGGTTATGATGCTAGTACACAGTAAAATACGTCAGTTTGTTAAGGGTCCCAAGTGGCCAGGACGGTGGTAAAAAGTAGATGTTGAGGTAGAAGATGAATGAAGCAACGAAGCTTTGGGTACATCTTCCGAAATCCGTCTCTTTAATTCACAATTATCACAAGTAGGTCAATCACATACAAATATCAACTCTTATAAATAAAACACAAAAAGTTGAACTTTTATCTTAGAAGTCCTGGAAACAAATGCTTGTCTTTTCCTCTTAAACGAAGCTGTAAATAGCCTTTACGTAGTGTCAGTTGGAGCCTTGTTGCAGCAGTGCAGGCTAATGCTAACTGTGTTCGGATTAATAAACCTATTGTATTGTAGCCTATCTCATTCTGCGGCTGCACGCGATCGTTACTGTTCACTTCACAGACGAGCCTCGTTAAATAGCCTAATATGAACATAGGCTATTTATGTCTGGTTGAAATGTAATTCTGCGGCTGCACACGATTGTTACGTTCATTTGCGTGATCACAAAGTCACAGACGAGCATCGATCGTGCAATAGCCTAATATGAATATAGAAATGATATAATAATTAAAACTGTGATCACTAGAGGACAAGGGATCTGGTAATAAATCAATCAGGATCTAGAATGGAAACTGTCACCTTATGTGTCAGACGTTAATGCCTTTCACCCCGCTTTTTAAAATGAGCTGTTTATTTTAATGTGGTGGCACTTTTTGTGTTTCATTTATAAGAGTTTATATTTGTATGTGATTGACCTAGTGTGATAAATGTGAATTAAAGAGACGGATTTTAGAAGATTTACACAAAGCTTCGTTGCTTCATTCATCTTCTACCTTAACATTTTACCACCGTCCTGGCCACGTGGGACCCTTAACAAACTGACGTATTTTACTGTGTACTAGCACCATAACCGGTGGAAACTGTGTATTATTATTCACTGCTAAGTGAACTCCGGCAGTAAAACAAAAAGAAGACAACAAATTCAGAGTAGGTTACAATTCTGACCAATTAAATGAGTTTGGGGCGTGGCTTCTGGTGGAGCTCCACTTTCAATGGTTTCCCCCATGGGTCTGCAAATAGGTACTCTTGGAACTATCAGGTGAGGGAGGCGCCGAGCGGAACGCACAGCTGAAAGGGTTCGCTGCATTTAAAAGCCTGTAAGCCCCGGCGTGCGGAACAATGATAGTTTAATTACGATTATTTTGTTTTCATGATTGTGGGAAGCCGTAATAATAATCAAAATTAAAATTCAAGTTATTGCCCAGCCCCTCAAGAAGGCTGACTTAAATTGGGATACATTTCGAGAGGTTTTAAATAGCTATATTTATTCTCAAATGTTATCATTTTGGCGCTGGTGATTTTCCTTTGGCGCTGGGTAAATCTTCTTTGGGGGGCGCCAAAATGTTCTCTATGCAGGAAGAACCCTGCATGTATTTAGCATGATCTTAACCTGGATCATAAGGGATTACAGAATAGGTGAGTTACACTAAAATAAGTAAATTACTTCAGCATTATGGCAACTCTCTAATAATTACATAGCAACAAACAATGAGGTCATTTTCAGTATTATACAGAAGAATAGGTGGAACCCCATAAGGTTACCCTTCATTGTCAAAAAAACAAGGGACATTATCTCGTTATCTGCGTCATTGCATATAATTGTAAAATGGTATCGCACAGAAAAGCTGCCAAATCTCTCAGTGTCCGACCTAAATGACGGTCCAGACAATGTATCAATTTGCGCTCTGGATAATGTAATTACTGTTAATGGCTGCCAAATGTCTCCCTATCAGGATACTGTAGGTGGCTCTCATCACAAAAGTCCAGCAAATGACAAATCAATGTGTTACCTGGATAAGACGTACTAATTTGATGATGGATTTACACTAGGAAGCTGCCAAATGTTTAAGTGCCTGAAAAGAATACTGTAGGTGTCTCAACATCCCAGATGGTCCAAAAAGTAGTCATCAGTCTGATACCTGGATAATCCAATCAGAGCGAAGTGTGGAATAAAGTTTCTCAGTGCCTAGCATGTCTAGATTTGAGTTTGACACTAAAAGACGTCCAGCAAATGATATATTGACCTCATATCTGAATGGTATTAAATACTATGATGGAATTATAGCATATAATTAATAGCTACCAAACCCCATATATGCTGAGACAGGATAGAAATTACATCAACTGATATATTGATCTGATATTAAGGTCTGTCAGACAACCACCGGCCACCTGACTAAAATATAGGCTATCCTATAGAACATCGTTAATAGCAGTACTGTATGTGTGGAATTGTGCTTCAGTGCTGCAGGACTGTGTGTGTGTGTGTGTGTGTGTGTGTGTGTGTGTGTGTGTGTGTGTGTGTGTGTGTGTGTGTGTGTGCGTGTGCGTGTGCGTGTGCGTGTGCGTGTGCGTGCGTGCGTGCGTGCGTGCGTGCGTGCGTGCGTGCGTGCGTGCGTGCGTGTGTGTACTGTATGTGTGGAAATGTGCTTCAGTGCTGTATGACTGTGTGTGTGTGTGTGTGTGTGTGTTGATATTAATCCGGCCTCCTGGCCAATGCCAGTCCATTATTCAGGTTTATATCAGCCAACCAATCAAACGGCCTCCCTTCAGGGTCACAACCTCGGCCCATCCAATCAGCTCTTCCTGCCAAGCAGCGAGGAATGTCACCTGATTAGCATAACCACAAAATGAGCAGGGTCATGCTGACATGGCAGTTTCTGATGCCGTGAATCAGACGGCACTCTGAGGCAGCATTTAGACAAAACGTATCACTCGACATTGTCAGCCAATCAAAGTGGATTTTCACCCACTGTAACACCATCCCATAAAATGTGATGAGGAACATCGACAGAATGATCCCCAACCTTCTCATCAGCATATTTCATTATTTAAGGATATTCCATGGGGTGGTTTTCTCTACATTTTTAATGATCTTGTTAATTATTAAAATGTGGAATGATGAATCAGTGTTGTATTCTCCTGCCTCTGTACTCTGCTTTCTATCAGCAGATCTTGTAATTTCACTTTCCCACTGCTTCTAGTGTCTTAACTACTGTTTCCTAGAGAGGAGAACTGCAGTATCTCAGCGGAAGTAACACAGCATGACACGTTTTGTTTGAAAACTACTGATAATATCAGATATATGTTTTTCCCTTGAAAATTTAAATTTAATTTGGTAGTTGAGGGTTTTCTTCACAATGAATATGTTAACATAATATAAGGCAATACATTATAAGACTGGTCCTTAATAAGTCATTGTTGCCATGCATCAGTAAGAGTAATCACTAACTATTTCCATTCATTTTACACTAATTGCTGTAAAGCATTGCCCAGTTTAATGAATAAAACATCCCTACTTACTGTTTCATCATAACATGAAGAATTGTAATCAACACCAAACCATATCTTCCTATAATGTTGCTACTTTGGTCTGAAATTATTTACATTTTGTCAGCTTCTACAAAGACATAGGGACAGAGGCAGAGCTTAGAATGAGGAGAAGGATGAAAGAAGAATGGATTAAATGAAACAGCACGGAAACGAGTTGAAAGAACTGAAACAGGACAGGCCAGCTGCTTATGTCTTGTGTGTACTATAGTGTAATGGCTGCCACCATATTATGCATTTTGATATCACTTTAATTGTATTGATTTTGAATCAGGACTTATGTTGGGTGTTTAAACCAATTCACTCAACCAGCTTTTTTCATTAAGTGAAGGAAGGTAGTTCTTGGATCCTTATCCTTGTTGAACGTCAGTGCTTACTATTTTGTACAAGGTAGAGCCTGTTCATTAAGGTTCTGATTTTCCTCAGGATTCATAATTAGAATACAATTAATGAGAAGTCAAGCCAGCAGCTATGTTTGGTGCTGTGCCAGCATGTTGACATGTTATTGGCCAAGTTGTTTCAGTTTGTTCTTTAACCCTTATTTTGTTGAGATGAAAGTCAGCTAATGCAATATGTCTATACCTCCATTAATATTATGTTTGGTTTTCATAGCCTATGTAATCACTGCATTTTACAGTATATGTTGATGTAGGATGATAAACCATCTTTCTCTGTCGTGGTATCTATCAGTCAGCTTTCCGGGGGGTCTCTTGATGTTAAATTTAATAAGTCATGCTACAGTAAACACAACTATTATATTGCACACAATCTCTCTCTCACACACACACACACACACACACACACACACACACACACACACACACACACACACACACACACACACACACACACACACACACACACACACACACATATGTACATGGGTTACAGTTCATTGTTTCATAAACCACTAAACAACATTAACCTTGCATAGTCCTCCATTGCTTTCTGCAGAGCAAGTCTTAAGCTACAATTACACCGCACTCCACGCAGCCGCCGCAGGAGTTGAAGATAATGATCTTTTTGCCGCCGGCCGCGCCGCGATAGCCAATCAGCGTTGAGCTCCTCCCGACGTCACTCGCTTCGGGACGATAGACAGAGGAAATTAAGATGGATGAAAACATAATAGTCACAGTTTGCTCCCATAAGTTCTGTGAATAGCCTATGTGTCTATTGCCTGAGTACAACTATCAGTTTTGCTTTATATGAACCAAGTTAGCACCGGTTAGCTTGGGTAAAGCACCATCAGCACAGCAGACTGGTGCTCTCAGCATCGGTTAGCACCAGCACCAGCATATCCCCAGTAGAGAATATGACCCAATATGATCACGCGGCGCGGAACCGGCCAACCGCCGCGCCGCGGAGTGCAGTGTGTTCGTAGCATTAGGGTTATTCTGATAAAAAAAGAAAGAGCTGTCCTTTTTCCTTGGTGAAACGTTTTGTGTGCAAAGTTGGAGGCAACTTGTCCAAAATGGAGAAGTTAAGTTTTTCTTATTTTTTTCATCTTCATGAAGCTAATGGATGTGATATGTGTTATATATGGAAATATGCACATTACTGTAACTTTTCATGTGTACATGCATATATTGGGAGGGATCAAAGGGTCACTAAAATGTATTCATTATTAATAGTCAGTTTAACACATTATTAACGGCGTTAACACAAGCCCATTTTAACAGCATCAATTTCTTTATTGCTTTATTATAATATTTTTGGACAAGCAAACTTTGTAGTTTTTTTCAATTACTGTTGCAACAAGTAGTAGGCTAATGTTATAGACACTCGCAGTTAAGTTACTGTTCATTCAAACTGAGCATTTCCTACAGAGTAACTTCATCTTAAAATCATTCTACATTGTGGGCTAGACTATTTGCACTGAATAGAAAATTAAATTTTAGAAAAAAATACACTAAATTACAAGGGTGTAGAGAATGTGTGTGATGAGAGCATTAAAATGTGAAAAAATAATGTGACGAAAATAAATCAAGGGACATTTAGATTAGATAAAAATGTTCGATTAATTACGATTAAATATTTTAATCGTTTGACAGCACTAATTATTAATGGATAGGGATCCTGAAACTGTTCTAAATTTCACGACAATAAGCAGGAAGTGCAGTAAAGAAATGTGTTGGATGGGCAAAAAATCCAGACAGCTCGTGTACGATATTGTCTCCACCAATCATTATCAGAGATAGATTGTAGAATTTATGCATCTTTGCATGTGTTTTAAGGCCTTGTCAAACAGACTGTGATGTTGTATTGAAGAAGAAGTTTGGTGGATGCTAACTTATGTCCAAGTTAATTTGTAGACCACGGTTTACTATACGAGAGCATTTTAATGTGTGGGAGGGTTGGCACTGAAGGTTAGCCGTGGCAGGATGATGAGTTGTCTGTGGGTGGGTTTGTAAAGGCAAATTGTGCTGACCATTGTGCTTCCACAACAACATGCATTTATCCCATCAAGTAAACCACCAGTTGCGTAAAATTCCTATTTTACTACCCTCTTCTCTACCATTCTCATCTCTTCTCTTTTATAACAGTCAAGCTAAGATAAAGGTCAGAGTGTTGTTCATCATTTTCTACCAGACTTAATATCACACTGACAATGGCTGAGGGTTAGCAGCCCTGGACAGAAGAGAGGATAAATTGGAAGTCAAACGAGGAGATTCGAAAATGAACATTGGTAGTTGAGGGTTTTTTAGGGGATAGAATGAGTGCTCTGTTATTGATCAGCACAAAACTGCACACACAAAAATTGACAACTATGACATCTGATTCTTTTTTGGGAACCTCTTTCTCCTCTCTCTCTCCCTCCCTCCCTCCCTCTCCTTTCTCTTGCTTTCCTTAATGGATATTGATTAAGTTTAAGGAACATACAGTTAGTGTCTATCTACTGTGCCAGTTGTGTCTTGCTAACCTCTACTGCTCTCTCCTCTCTCTCTCGGTTCCCCTCACAACCTTTGAGGTTAACTTAAGTGTGTGTGTGTGTGTGTGTGTGTGTGTGTGTGTGTGTGTGTGTGTGTGTGTGTGTGTGTGTGTGTGTGTGTGTGTGTGTGTGTGTGTGTGTGTGTGTGTGTGTGTGTGTGTGTGTGTGTGTGTGTGCGTGCGTGCGTGCGTGCGTGCGTGCGTGCGTGCGTGCGTGCGTGCATGCATTTGTCACAGTGCAGTGCAGCTTTAGGAGAGTGACAGTGATGTCAGACACATACCGATTTCCTATTGGCTGTTGGCCCTTGAGGCCTAACGATGTTATTGATCCAACCAATTAGCATTCACATCTTTAATTAATACTGAAGCCTAATGCGCACACTTAAGCACACGCACACACACACACACAAGAACATGATCCCGCACACACACATACGCCTAAACACTCACAAACACAAGAACACACACACAAACACACCATTTTAATTAATACAAAGGAGAGGGGTGGCTGTAAGAAGAGATAACAGAATAAGAGGAGGAGAGAACACGGACGATATGGTTAAACAGAAAAGAGCGGGGTCACTTAAAGCGAGAGGAAAGCAAAACAGGGCCTGACCTAAATCAAGGTAGCCTCCAGATATAAGGACTAGAAGTCTATCAGAACTCACTACTATAATTGCTTTTGAGAATATAAAGATGCCTACTACCCATGTGCATTGAGAATGCTGCTCAACCTCTATATCTTCAGTGTGATACTGTGGTCATGATAAACACCAGTCTGATAATGCAACCCGCTGCATTTTGCAGCATTATAATTGCCAAAAATCCCAATTAATTCCTCCTGTAGAACCATAATCTACAATGTGTCAGGATAATAAAATATGTTTTACGATGGACCTTGTGCCATTTTGTTTGGTCAAAACTGACAGAGTTGATTTGTTCTGATCTTTAGAAAAATGGAGTTTAAGTCTTTCAGAGTATTTTTGTTTTTCTTTGTATGTATGTATTTATGTATGTGTGTCTAATGAAGCTCTGTTGGCAGGATGTCCTTAGGGGGTAATCTAATGGTTTATTGAACCAAGCCTCAGAGGAACATTGATCACTGCATCAAGGAGCTCTACCCGCACTGACCCACATACACAGACACACAAAACACACACATTTCATTGACAGGCACTCAACGCTTCACACACAGGCACTAGAGCACGCAAACATAGACACACACACACACACACACACACACACACACACACACACATGTGCACACAAAGACACACCCGTGAAGTGGAGGTAAAGGGCTTATAATTGACAGCCCCGTGTTTCTTTGTGAGTGGTCAGACAGCCTTCAGGAAATTGCAATTCTTAAGTACTTGTTTTCAACCAACTGTCTTAGATGGATATTCCATCCACAAAAAAATGTTAATTGTGTTGGACCGGGTTATTGTCTTCCTATAATAAGATTAACTTGTTTCTACCAGTCTAATTACAATTGCATCCTCACTCAGCTGACTTTAATTATGTATTTCTATCATATGAAAGTTTATACTTAACTGCACTTTATTTCAAATGAGGACAATAGTATTAACTTTGCTGCATTAAAAAAAAAACATTCCTTTATTAGTTCTACTGATCAAATCATGTTGTACCCATAGTAGTTAAACATGAAATGATGTGTTTCTGAATTGAACACTAACATACAAAGAAGGTACAGAGTAATGGATGGTGTAGATAATATTTTCAAAATGTAGGTGTGCGTGTTTGTGTGTGTGTGTGTGCGTGTGTGTGCGTGTGTGTGTGTGTGTGTGTTTGATTTGCCTGCGTTGTGGCGTGTAATAAACCCAGAGAGACATTAGTGGTCTGCTGGGTCCATAATGTTTGATCTCCACTAGAAGCTACGATCATTAGCAACACAGTTGTGTCTGAATTAACTGATCTTCACAGCTGCAAGATGATCTAATGCTTTGAACAGCCATTTCTCTCTCTTGGAGCTTTCTCTTTTTTTCCACTTGTAGTCTCCCTTAGAATCTCGGTATCTCTCTCTTACATTCTCTCTCTCACACACACACACACACACACACACACACACACACACACACACACACACACACACACACACACACACACACACACACACACACACACACACACACACATACATACACTGTTTCCTTTCCATTAGTGTGTTCATAATTAATCACAATTACTTACAATTATACCATCTCCAAGCATGTGTGTGGCTGTGTGGATGTTTTATTAGTGGACTGTATTCCTGTCCTTGACTCTGTATAAAGGCTCATAAACAAACAATCAACTTCATTTGTTAATATTCCTGTGCTTATATACTGTATATTGTAGGGGTAAAGAGTGGTCAAGGTGAGGTTCAGCCACTAAAATGGTTGGCTATGGTTATGCAAAGCTGTCATATTCTGAAAAGGCCAACATTAATTGGTATCAGAACATAAATTCAGTTCTTGAATATGAAAGTCACTAGTAACATATCCATCAACCACTACATACAGAACACCCTACTTCCTGCACTTCTGCATCAACAAGATTAGAGCAGGAGGCTTGTTGCTTGTTGGCAATGTTTTCCCTAACACGGTAAATTGAATTGAATACAAAAAAAAAACGTGTGGTTCTTGCATACTTTTATTTAGGATTTCACCGTATATTGCTACACTTCTCGTTCAAATGATGTCTAGATGTATGGCCCCGGCTCAGTCCCCAAGGAATCAATAGGCAACCAATGTTTTTAGCAACATGTTTAAAGGAGAGTAATTGTGCCTTCTTCGTCAAATGGTTGGTTTTGCTTTGTCGTGGTAGGCATATTTTGTAACTTTCAGTGTTAAGTGGTCATGTAATCCCAAAGAAAGTGGACAATTGGGGCTGAAATGGAACTGCACCAATCACACCCATTTGGTCCAAATGGAGCAAATGCAATGAATGTACCCTGAAAGTTCACAACTTATGTGCACACAAGATAATTTGTCTGGAGTCCATCACCTCATCGCCTGCTTATCCTCTTATAGGACTGTGGATGGTAGGGCTACACATATTCGTTTTTGTACCGAACCGCAGAGGCCGTACCGTACCGAACTGCAGCGGACGGGAATACTCATTTTAAGGCATGCAGTAGTTTAAAACAATTATTTAATTTTTGGTTGAAAGTAGATTAGAGTGAAATAGAAAAATGTAATTCCTTCTTTGCTTAGCTCCCTGCTATCAGCCTTTCTTTGTGCTCATCATTTTCTCAGCTTGATCCTCAATAACGAGCTTTCCAGTGGCGTTTTACATTTAATACTGTTCATACTTTTGTCGAGAAAGGTGTCAAGATTTTCAAATGGCAGATATCATCTTGGCATTAATCTTTTTCATATTATAAAAAGCACACAGCCATGTATAATAATTCCATATTGGCCTTTTTGGGATTGTTGAGCTGTCATATCATTTGAGGAAAATGCCTTACTCCCTAGTATGAATGACATATGTTTGACAGCTCTGTAGCAACTTTCTAACAATGGAGGTATTGTTTGAGGAAAAAAATGATAATCCACTGTCAATAATACAATATATGGATATATTTTTGTCGGGCAAAAATTGCACCAAAATGCTTCATTTTTTAAACCATGTCCCTCGGGTGTTTCGAAATCTCCAGTGTAATATCATAAACCTCAGCTAAACTTTTATGAAAGTTCTGAAAAAGTGACTGCAATATTTAAATATTTGAGGTCCTAATAGTATTATAAACAGACTACTGGAGTGTGTTTTGCATTATCATGTGGAAGGTCACTGGACCTCAACATTATATACAACTTGTGACTTAACGGACCAAAGAATGTTTTATGACAGAATGTCTTTACAAGTCTATAAAAACAGTTGCTAAAAGTGTTGAATGAATCAAACTGATAGGCAACTGACTCAGAAGTTGACAGACAGTGAAACCTTTTATTGGTCCGATTGCACCAGAACACGTATATGTCTGTTACAAGCCTCAGGACTCATTTGTCTGTTCTGTAACAGTCCTTATAAAATGAAAAAAATAAAAAAAAGTTTTACCGCAAATGTCTTGAAAATCATTTTTCAGATGTAGTTAATGGAAATGGTATGGTTTCTTGTAACAGATGCAATGCTCTATTTTCAAGCGTTTCAGCATCTATTATGTTCTAGTATGAAACTTGGTTCATCTTTTATGGAATTTACTGCTGACGGAGGTGTGAACCCTCCAAACTCATTGAATCATCCCTTCCTGCTCTGCCTTTCTTTCCTTTCTCCATCTCCCTCTCCGTCTTTCGCTGTCTTCTCTGTCCTTCACTCCCCCCCACAGACCCTCCAGTCATCCGTCTCACTAAAAACAATGAAAGCATGGCAACATTTTCTCTTTCTCTCCAACACTTTGCACTCTGATTTTATCCATCTCTCATTTTTTTCTTTCTTCTCATCTCAGTTTTTCCGTTCTTGTGCTGCCTTGTACCTGGGCTCAGCCGTAATTGCTTATCTAGGGAGAAATAAAAGCCAGGTAAATGGTTCTGTGTGTGGTAGAAAGGGTATCTGTATGCTGGTGTCTGCTCTACATGCAGGTCTTTGCACGTGTGTGTGTGTGTGTGTGTGTGTGTGTGTGTGTGTGTGTGTGTGTGACAAATGCAGATAGTTCTACAGATGGCCCATAAAGCAGCAGCTTGTAATGAAGCAACTGAGACTCAAATCATGGTTATGGTAAACCAGGGAGAGATGGAGAGAGCGATATAGATAGATAAAGAGAGAGAGAGAGAATAGAGAATAGGAAAAATTGAGGCTAAGAGAGAATAAATAAGAGAGGTAAGGTAGCAATAAACCATGGACAGGATTGTGGTATAGCCCCGAGCTACTGAATAAACTAGTGTAATGAAACCGTGTGATGTTCTCAATAAACCAGAGACAGAAAGAAGGGAGGAATGAAGGGATGGACATAGGGGTGATATAGTGGTATGGTTGGACCAGGATTAAAAGAAAGACAGGGAGCGACATTTGGGGAAAAGTAATAGGAGATTGTTGTAGCAAGTTCAGAGTCTTACACAAAGACATCATGAGGCAAGAGTTTCAAAATAAAAGCACATATTTATTTAAGCAAACAACACCTTAGAAGATTTCTGCAGAAAGTTCGTTCAGTATCAATTATTTTTATGCAGTCTCTCAAACAGTATTAGCCCCACACACCCCATTCTTATTTTCCTATCTGTTCATTGGTCAGGCAAATCCATATCAAACAATCAAAAACAGGAACAATATGTCAGTCTGACGTTTGGGCTAACATCTTCTAGCAACTTGAATCACAATGAGTGTTTTTACTTTAGCTTTTCACTGTTCATCTTTGTTCATTAAAAATGTCTATTTACTGTCCACCCATTTGCTGCTACATCTTCCGCCAACACCATGTTCTTGTTTAAGGTCAGCTTGGTTTCTAAGTTTGAACTGCTGTGAACAGAAAACAACATAATTATTAACATATGAGGCTATTTTCAGAAAAAAAAAATGTTTTAAAGTGAGAAAATTGGTAGGTACATTGTTCTGTTTATTTCCGGCACCGTATGTGTACATGATGTTGAAAGTAAATGTGTATCTAATAGGAGGCTGAACAGCAAATGTCTGAGTGGGACCACACTGACTGCTAAAATCAATAGGCCAACAGGTCGCAACACTAGGCCAACCTGACATCCAATCACAACACAGCACAGGGGGTCTCCACAGTGATGGATGACCCTGTGTGAGTGTGTGTGTTTGTGTGTGTGTTTGTGTGTGTGTGTCGTCAGTACACATTTCTCTGTAACTCTGTGTGGGTGTGAAGATAAGGAGGGGGGTCTATCAGGGTCTTTAGCAAAACGATTTTCCTCTCTCGTTTTATCCTGCCCATGCTCTGTGATCACCAAGATTAAAGATACTCTCCAAAGAATACAGTTACAGCACAAGAAGTTACAGCACAAGAAGGCATGCTTTAGCTGTATTTGTCTTTCATGTCCTTAATTAAGTTATTTATGTTCAGGTATATCTATTTTTAAATGATCTACAAGCTTTGGTCTAGTGGACCCCATCACAATCAAGATGGATGCTTATAATGAAAAGGTTTCCTTTTAAATTAAACTAAAAAGACTGTGTTTGTGTGAGAGCTTGGAGAAATGTCCACATAGTGTTCCAGCACTGTGGCTACAGTGGAGCCACAGAGATGGGGGGGGAGAGAATGTAAGGAGGGTGTAATTGAAAAGGTATGACAATGAAGTAATTTTATTTAAAGGAGTCAATCATCCAACCAGTCCAAGAATCAGTCAATCGGTCCATTTGCTGACATCAAATCTTGTTGACCCACAGTCTACTTTTTGAACGATTATTACAAATATATTCAGTTAAAATGGAAAAGATACCCCTGCAGCTGTGCTCTAGCTTTTTATTCAAATATTAAATCATTAATAATGTGGATGTTTGAGGAGTGTGGTCCTGTGAGGTTTTCAGAGATTCTGGTCACAAGTGAAAAAAGTGAAAAAGTGCAGCTACTGTATTTCTCCACCTCTCCTTTGGGGAGCATACTGTGCATATTCTTTCAAACTACCTCTCTTGATTTTTTCATTTTTTTTTCTCCTTTTCCCTGCTCTTTTAATTTGTATCCCCCCCATCTGTCTTAGTCGTTCCATAGTTCTATTTCTCATGTTGTTTATCCTCTTGTCTGATATTTTCTTCACCTCCCTCCCTCTCTCTCTCTCTCTCTCTCTCTCTCTCTGCCTGCTCTGGCCTCCCCCTCACCAAATCTGTCCGTCTCTCTGTACCTCCTCCCTATCCTCCTATCTGCCTCAACAGTTTCATAGTTGTATCAATCAAGTTCAAACAATGAGACAGCAGTTGGTCCCTGTTCTCCCATCTACTTCCTGGTTTATGGCTTGTAATGCCCCTCTCTCCCTCACTCTCTTTCTCTTTCCCCCTTTTTCTGGTGTGTTTGTGTTTGTGCGTAGATTTTTATATGCACGCTTGAGCATATGTCACAGGCACAGCACTATAAATGTATCTAGAGGGGATAATGTGATTAACTATAAAACTGATATTGCCTCCCTCCTTACCCTGGGGCTGAGTGTGGTCTGCTTTTAACGTGGGGGGGGGGGGGTGGTAGCAATATCCTTTTACAGCCATCAGGTTTGGCAATGTGGTATATAACTTAAGGCTTCGGGACATGGTATACATGTTAAGCCTATGACAATATTTAAGTATGTAAACAGTATCGAGACAACACAACAAGTCTTATCTGATATGAACTGTGTGTGGACTGGACCTCTAAGGTGTCTCGGAGCAGTTTCTGGATTCTGGATGCATCGCTTAGCAAAAGCTGGATATATTATATGGTTGGCTCACAGTTGAGTTAGCAGGGGATACGCCTAGTTAAACATTGTGGTACAATTAGTTCAAAAAGAGACATGCCTTAATATTTCTCCCCTTCTATTTGTCTCTTTTCGTCTGCAGAACTCCACAGCATGTCTTGTGGAAACCCTGGTGTCCCACCCAAAGCCTTGCTGAATGGTGGCGGCCGTTTTGCTGTGGGAGACCATGTGCAGTACAGCTGTGTTTCTGGTTACGTCTTAGACGGCCACGCCACACTCACCTGCATTACCAACGCTGGAAACACCGCCGTCTGGGACTTTCCGGCTCCCATCTGTCGAGGTATGCCCAACTTAACCTTCATGTGTATGTGCATGACTGAATATGAAGAGTTTGATTCTAAGGAAAAGTCCATTGACAATGTGCTGCCATCAAATTACTTGAACTAAACGTCTAAAACAATGACAAATGATGAAAACAGTATACACAATGCAAACATTTGGTATGTTTTTAAAACAACAAGTTACCCTTAAATGTATAACGATCTCTATTTAATGCTTTCCCTTAACAAAATGTATATACTTTTGGAAGAAAACCCTTCATATAATGTATATGTGTGTGTGTCTGTGAGTAAGACAGAATCACAGACAGGCTGTGCATGCATTTGTTTATGTGTATGTGAAAGTGTGCGGGGCAGGCGTGTGTGTGTCTGTGTATTTTTACTTTATAATCAAAGTGTGTGTGGGAAAGTGGCAAATATGAGGAGCGCAGCATATCATTATGTCTAGGTTTTGATTCTGGGTTTTGTGTGTAGATGATCTGTGTACATAGTATTGTATGCTATGCCACAGTACAGTAGGTATTGTGAGGATGAACTCTGTTTGATTTTATGCATTCATACCGTCATACTTCCCCCATATTGCGTAGGTGGATGCAAATCTGGCAACTTGTATGTGTGCTTGTGCAGTATTATAGTGAAGTTTTTCATATTGAACTGACAACAGTAAGAGCTGTATTTAAAATGAAAGATACAGTTTATAAATAAGATCTTGTTAAAAGGACACTTTTGTACCATAATATAAATATTGTACATAATGATTACCTTAAAGCTCACATATTATGCACTTTGCTGTCAATTTTATATGGTCTAAGTAGTCCCTAATACTTATTTTTTTAGATGTTTGCTGAAAAACCCGTTCAGATCATTTATTGTAGCAAGCCTCTATACCCTGATTGTCCTCTGGTCTCAGGATGACCTATATTTGTGCGATCTGGCTGGCCCCTCCCACCTCTCTGCCGGGCTTTCTTTATATGTCCATGGGGCTCTCCCACTGTCTCTGCCGTGCTCTCGCGATACTAGAGAGACACTGTGTGACTGCGAACACAGTGTTTACCCGAGCTAAGCCATACTTTTAACAATTTGACATGACCTGACATGATTAAAACCAGTGAAAACAGTAGCTTCAAAGTTTGATTTCTACATGAATATCTTCCCATCTCTTTGTCATGTTAAAAACGAGTCATTATTAGACTGCAAGGGGAAAGCTAAGTTAGTGTATTAGGAGCAAAACTTGGTGCTACAACCGAAGCTACATGGGCGCTAACGCTAAAAATAAGACTCAGACGATTTAAACCAGTGAAAACAGTAGCTTCAAAGTGTGATTTCTACAGGAATATCTTCCCATCCTTTGTCATGTTAAAAACGAGTCATTTTCAGACTGCTGTGGGGAATATAAACGGCGTGTTATGAGCAAAAGCTGGTTGCTTGTCCCAAAGCTAATAGCTATACACCAGTCAGGCAAAACTACCAATAAAAACTATTATTTTAGTTTCACCGTTTAAAAAAAAGCACAGGTAGCTTCCTATCCGTTGTGTTATTAAAAACGAGGCATTATTAGACTGCAAGGGGAAAGCTAAGTTAGTGTATTAGGAGAAAAACTTGGTGCTACAACCGAAGCTACATGGGCGCTAAATTAGTGGAGTATGAGCAAAATCATTCTGTGTTGGTGTATAACATTCAGGCTGTACTAAGGGCATCTTGTCGCTTAGCGGGGGAAACAACATGGCTGTCGCTCGGAAAATTTTCCATGGGATCTCGGGGCCGTGGACCAATAAGAAATGGGGGGGGGTGGGGTTATCATAGACAACTGCACGGTGGACGTTTCTGGGGGGGAAGCATGGACATATAAAGAGAATATGGGGATGTGGCTGTGCCGACTATTACGCAATAGTCGGCGAGAATTCGGACTGGAGTATATTGGGGGGGAGGGGTGGGGGTTTCAGAAAGGGGGAGAGTGAGAAAAGGAGAGATTGTTATTTTTTTAATATTTTGGCTGTCTCTAGGCACACCGTGGACCCATGGATATGTTGGAACACATTTAAAAAGTGCATTTAGCATAATATGTGACCTTTAAAGCTCTATTTCCTTTTTTTATATATATATATATATATATTATCGTTAAGTATGTCAATGTTTTGCTTGTAAAACAATACATCTGAGATTCTACAGATTCATGCTCATTTTGCCAGTCCATATGGTTGAGTCTCAATGGCTCTCATTATCCCTCATTTACAAAAAAAAATACTGTAGCCAGAATGCTAGCTCATTCAATAACAGCCAGCCAGAATAATTTACTGCCAAAGAGAGGACTAGAAAGAAGATCCAGATTGACAGCTCTAACACCTTATGCTCTAGATCACTACACACCAATACCTTGTTTACTCCATACTCACATATACATACAGTATAATAATTTCAAAAAATATGTCATAAAAAAAAAACTACAACAATGCATTAAATATAAGAACTTGACTGCCCAGTGACATCAATGACCTGGACTTTCCCAGGCAGGGACTGTGAGTTATCGAACTTCGCCACTCCACTTGAATGCATTCCAGTTGTAGATCCTAGTCACATAGTCAAACACATAGGCAGTCATCCAGAAGAGCACCATTCCTTAACACACAGGAGAAGCCACTGACACCTCTCAGAGGGAACCCAAACATTGCCATACTCTCAGGGGAGAGAGAGGAGGGGGATTCACGGTATTCAACACGGAGCACTATCAGTTCATGGTATGTGCACTCCTTTGTGATGCAAGCACCGGTGATAATAAATAAGAGTGATGACACCAACAATAAACACAGAAGCTGTAGATCATATGGCATCAGCCTAGGGAAAACTGCTGTAGGGATTGTACTCTGACTAACTGTCAGCAGCAATAGTTTAGGTGACTGTGTCAACAAGGTTCAAGGACACACACTGGACGCATTCTCGCCAATATCCATGTGGGATGGCAGTTGACAGGACAATAGCGACGACAGCTGGAGCCGAACCGGATGAAAAAAAACAGAACTCAATTTAGGCCAAGTACTTCTCATTGGATCTTGCTTGCTTAAACATCACATTGTAATATGTAAGATGGTTGTATTCTATAGACAGTGCACATTTTTCTCCAGTTGTCAGTCGGTACTTAGAGGATATTGTAAGCTAACCATTACAATACTGGAGGCTGGTGATAGTTGTTTCAGATCTTTGGATGTTAAGAATCAAAATCCCAGAGGTTCAATCTGTCATTGATCAACTCTGTGGAAACTTGTGCCAGTTTCATTTGAAAGGAGACATGGGAAATGCAGTTCCCATAAAAAAAAGTTTGGGGTACATCTGACTTTAAAGGAAAAGTCTACACTTTGAAAGATAGAACAAAATCAGATCTACAGACACCTGTGGTTCCCCCAGCGGAGGTACGATTGAAATAGTATAAAGTGTTCGCAAAAACTACAGACTGAACACTGGTAAGATTAAACAGCCACGTAAGCTCAGACAACACACAGCCCATAAAGCAAACCCCTATAGACCAAATGTACACTGGTCTACGCAAACCTATACAGCATGCAATGCATCTCTGAGGATGAATTTTCACTAGTAGCAAGATTGCCAAAGAAAGACATTAAAGAGGATATGAGGAGAAATCCTGAATTAACGGAGCAGAGAACTGCAAATTCATATTGTTCCTACGGAAAATAAAGTGCTGTCATAACATGGGAGAGGGTCATTATCAGGACAAGGCAGCTGTTTAATATATATCCTCGGTGGTTTGACTTATTCACACCTCTATTCATTTGACTTATATTACTTTCATAATGCCCAAAGTTGTAGAACTCTGTATAACTGATAACATATCTATGATGAACACTGCAATTGCAAGTCCAATAGATTTTAAAAATTATATTTTGGTGAATTTTTGACTAAAACTGCAGGGAAACAAAAAGCCTGAAATCCAGTGAACATGCGACAGATAAAATGGTTGAATTCAGACCGGTGACCAATTACCTGATACATTACGATTCCAACATCAAAAGCAGGGAACAATAATGCAAAATGGACATGCAAATTAGCTTCAATGTAAATCTAAGGTTTAAAATTCACCCTTTTAAGTGTGTATTTTACTTGTGCATTATCCCCCTTCCCGTTCCAACCAAAACCTGTCTAATGTATGCAAGAAATGCTGCAAATTTGTTGCACAGGCTGAGCACAGTATATCTTACTGTGCAGTGAACTGTAATTTGGATCTAGGTAAGTGAGGAATAGAAGAGAGAAGGAAAGAAAGAGAGAGAGAGGGAAGGAAGGAAGGGAAGGGAGAGGGAAGAGGGGGAAATGGCACCTTATCAGTCCCGGATTAGCGATGTCTCTGTCACTCTGTCAGTAAGGCTAAAAGGAGCTAAGCTACTAATGCGTTCACACCGACCCACAATGACACAAAAATGCTCACAGATACGTATGTAAAGTTGTACCCTTGTGTGTGTGTGTGTGTGTGTGTGTGTGTGTGTGTGTGTGTGTGTGTGTGTGTGTGTGTGTGTGTGTGTGTGTGTGTGTGTGTGTGTGTGTGTGTGTGTGTGTGTAGTACCAGCATTCATACCAGCAGTGATTATTCAGCCATGCAATCAAATGACTTGGAATGCAGTTATGTTGGCAATATCACCGGAAATATGTTCTATCTCTGTCTTTCTCTCCTGTCTCTCTCTCTCTCTACCTCATGCATGTGTGTGTGTGCAATCATGGAAACATTCGCAACACTGGTATTTAGTGTGCCTAAATTTCCATACATTTGTCATAAATATACCTAAGAATGGAATACTCATTCAACCAAATGGAAAGATGTTGCTACTATCAACTATGTATTCACTCTCAACTTTATGACCAAATCATGTTTTACGTGGGATCAATAGTCCAAATTTGTTTGGACATTGAGCAATAATAGGGGAGAGTGGCCTAAGTTGTGTCACTTTTTACTCAAAGTGATTTTAAAGTGAGGCCTTGACAGTAAAGTCTCCAATTAAAATATGTACATATATTTCAGTATGTTGTGCATCCCTGGCAATAACATTTTTGGATCTGGAATAAACTGTTTAAGAAATATAGCTTCCGGAAAAAAAGTTGTCTTGTGGCACAACTTGCCCCCGGTGTGGTGTAAGTTGTGCCACAAGAGAGAATACCATGGGGTAAATTGTGCAATTGATATATATCTCATAAACTGTAATGCAAGACAAATCCATAAGACAATTACTTATTTAAGGTTTATTTAAAGTAAATAAAGTAAATATTTTTTCTTAAACAAGGCCTAGCAGATCTAGGTGGTTTTGCCTGCAAAGCTCACAATGACAAAGTCACCATCATCATCTTTCTGGCCATCTGAACTCTTGGCAGTTGTGTCGTTAAGTGGAATGTCAGTCTCTTCTGAGCTACTGTAGACGATCACTTTCTTACAGCCATGCCACTGGAACAACTCTCAGAAATGTACTTTGCACTGTTGCTCTGTGCTTGTGGAACCAACTGCCACCTGACAAATGTGATTCCCGCGCTATTTCTGCGTTTAAATCAAGGCTCAAAACCCATATGTACACCCTGGCTTTTCCTCCCCATTAACTATCTTACCTCTGCACTACTATCTTTGTTTATATGTGGATGTATGGGCTTTATGTCTTTTATTTTTGTTATTGTTATTTTACCTTCATTGTTTACCTCCTGAATGCACTATGTACAGCACTTTGGACAGTGCAAACTGTCATAAATGTGCTTTTATAAATACATTTTACTTACTTACTTACTTATAACTCAGCTAGGCCTTTTGGCACAAATCACCCCAACCCCAGAATTTTGGATAATAAGCATGATGCAGCAGTTTAGGGCTGACATCGTGCTAACTGTATAGACTCAAAGTGTAGCATACTAAAGCACTAAAACGTGTCAAATGTTTTCAAAATTGTCTATAATTGTACAAACAGACACAATAATCAAAAAACCTTGATCATGGAAATTTTACTTTGAAAGGCAAAACACAGTTTTTTGAGCTTAAATGTGCTTATATCTTATTCCTTGTGTCTCCCTTCTTTACAGGATGATTTCACATTTCCAATTTCTTCCACGGTTTTCTAGAAACAAGGGGTGGCACAACATCCCCACTGGCACAACTTAGGCCACTCTCCCCTATATTGTTGCAGATTGGATAGTGGATATTTCCCCTAAACTGTTCTAAAAAACATGGTTTAGTATTGATATAACAGTTGATTTGCATTTTTTTTTCTTGGCCAACATTGAGCAATCACATTGCAAATGAGTTAAGCATAGAACAAACTGACATTTCTTGTAAAGTGTGAACTCATTTTACTAATCCAGAGCAATTGGTTGGGAGCCATTGTGGATTTGGGCCTAGAGATCCATCAAGTCACTGCATGTGATTTTGGGGGTGTATAAATGATCGTCACTTGACCTGTAACTATAGCAACAGCAGGACAAATCTTATAACCCCCCCCCCCCTCCCTTTGGAATTGGGCTGGTTTCAAATAGGTGCTGTTTCAGCACACTTTTATTGTACCCATACCGTGTTATGTAGTACCATCAGCAAAATATAATGGAAAAACATATTGCACAGCCACAGGATGCCCCGAATAATGTAGTGGAAAAAGCACAAGGCGTGTAGATGGATAGAATGGAGAGGTTCTGCTTGGACCTATGAGTGCATCTGTGTAATTGTGTGTGTGGAATGTATGAATGTCAGTATATTTACTTCTACTAAGTTGGTGCAGAATTATTTACAGGACAGAAATACCCTTCAGCATTCAAGGCATCCAAAGGCATCCGTATTTACACAACCACACATATACATATGAGCAATATTTGGCCTTGAGAAAATGTCATCATGATCTCACATATCTAAAATATGCTTCTGAATATTCATGGATTGGGTGAATGTGTTGGTGGGGATGGTCGGAGTAAGACATGGATAAAGTGAGACAGAGCAGCAGGGAATATTGTGTGCATATATGTAAGGTTCATAAAACGAGAATTTGAGCGGAAAGTGTGAGAATTTATGCAAAAAAGGCACATAAATACACAGGAAATAACTGAGTTCCCTACACCACCAATGCAAATTGATTTATGTACAATAGCTTCAAGTCACAGTAAGATCATTAGAGGAAGAAGAGGGAGGAGAGAGAAAGATGGAGATGTTTCATATAAAAGGGGACAAGAGTGGGGCTAAGAAAGGCAGGGAACAGCTGGATGGAGTAAACGTATGGGGTTATTGTTGGAATTGAAAAAGTAATAATGTGCTCTGACAAAACTCAAAATAAGACTGGCTGAGAAACGGAAATTAGATGAGTGTGTGTGTGTGTGTGTGTGTGTGTGTGTGTGTGTGTGTGTGTGTGTGTGTGGGTTGTGGGTGTGTATGAGTGTGTGTAATCGTCATAACAATGCTGCCACTTGGGTGCATGTTTGTGTGCTCACAGGGGCGTAAAAAATATTGGTTGAGTTCATCGTACTTCTCAAGGTGGCATGTACCATGTATGTACAGCACAGGTCAATAAAAAAGAGTGGACAATTACCGACATGAATTAATGGAATAATGCATCTGCAGGTTGAAAATGTTACCTCAGCAAATCATTTGCATTGATCCTTATAGGACCAAGTACTCCAACATACAACAACAGAAAATATGAGACACACACACACACACACACACACACACACACGCAGGCACGCACAAATGTGCACTTGCACTCACATAGGTAAGAAAACCATGGGGTATGGTTTGCTTTGTCAAGTAGGTACAGGCTAATGTGTGTTATTTTGCTGCATTGGCTGATCACTCAAGCCATTGCGGACCATAGTCTAACTATGTGTGCTCATTCCAGTTTATGGAAAGAAGAAAAGTATTCCTTCTCTTTGCTTGGACAGTAACATTGTTGTACCCGCATAATCAAAAGATCTAACCTGTGTTTTTTTGCAGCTATTTTAAATTGACATTATTGGGAAGCTGACCTCGCCAGTTAATGCTTTACCCAGAAGCATTGGTTATGTAATCCATTTAATTACTCCTCATTAATATTTCATCATTCTTTACTATAGCAGGATGCTAAAAAGGAAATGTATGTCGTTTACAGTGATAGTGGTGTGTTACAGATCGGAGAAATCTCAGATTGGCCCAGAGAATCACACTGGTGATACAGATGTAACGTGTACAAAAAAGGCAAACACACGACACAGTAAAACATAAAGATACATCATATGACATAAACAGTAAACTGAATACTAGGTATGAACCAGCTTAAAGGTTTGACAAGGGCATCATGTATGATAACACAGGTCATCATGTGTCTGTGAGAGATTGAGGGCAAGTGTGTAAAAATGTAGGTTCATAATTCCTCCCTTGTACATATCCATCCCATACAGACACACAGTTCACAGATAAGGTAGCCCAGAGTTGAACAGGATCACACAGCATTAAATGTGCTAACCAGTATTTTTTTTATTATGTGTTGACGTGTAATAATACTGAAAATACATGTGATGGTTTATCTAAATTCTAGTGAGTTTTTACTCACATGATTGATGCCTGTTGAAGACAGTTTTTTAATGAATAAATCATGACCTTTTCTTGTAAAGCCTAACTGAATCAAACTAAGAATGATTTGCGAGACAACAATACCATGCTCTACCAAGGATCTCTGTTATATAAGGACTTTTTATGACATTATGGCCTTGAGCAGGTGTTAAAAATCTCAGTTTGCTAGTATTTTCATCATCATGACAGTGTTAGTTTCTATGAATCATATTTTTATTCTTTCTCCCTCTTTTTCTTGCTCGTCTTCCCCCTCCTCATTTATTCCAGCTGTTCTCTTCCTTCATTGTTGCTCTCCTTTGAGTTTGTTCCCACATAGCTGACACAGATTCTGAGCTGTTCTGTTACCAAGGAAGTGAGCGCTTGTCCCCCAGTAATACAGTGGATAAAATAATTACAGGAAAAAGTCAACCATATAATATATAAATCTTCAGCTGGGCCTGGTTGCCAATATGTTGTCACTGTGTTTGGCTCACTGATTGTCGATTGTGAGTTAGACCAATAACTTAATTCATAAACACAATTCTAAAAGGCAAATGGTGCAAACCAAATTAACTGCATATTATTGCTGTGACTTGTGCTAGACCTCACTTCTGGCTATACACAGTATTTCTGTATTTATCTATTTTCTGAGCAGCTTCATCTGCTGAGGATATAGGCCTATATTGCGAATAGTTTTAGTTTGAGAGCTAATCTGCTTCACAAAACAACTGATGATAGTTAAGGCAGTGGACAGTTAAGAGTTTCCTATTGTCTTTCTGCTGCATGCTCTATGTTTAGCCTGTCTAATGTTGTTTCATCAGTAACTCACACAAAGAGAGGAGGAGGAGAGAGGGACGATGCCAATTTGACATTCTGTGTTTTGCTCTGCGTGTGCCATGTATAAACTAGTTCAGCAGAGCTCTGACTGATTACAGTGTTTGCGAAGG